>NW_011494910.1:1809788-1822545 GCF_000754665.1 Bison bison bison
GCACATCCTCCCTTCTACCCCTGTTCTGCTATCTCTCCTGACTAATGCCTTCCGCCTGTCCTTCTACCTGCCCCAATGCTTCATGGCCCAGCTTAGATTCCACCTTCTCTTTGGAACACTGGCACTTCTGCAGTCTGAACCGTGTGGCTCAATACTGAGACACACGCCACCACGTTCCAGAGGAGGGCTGTTCACTGTGAATGGGGTAAAGCCCCGCAGGCATCTTTCTTGAGAGGGCCTCACACCATCCCTTGCCCAGTCTCAGAAAAGACTTGCTGATTTACTGACTCAGAAAATGCTTCCCACACTGACTCTCAGCTCTCCTGTCCCTGAAACAATCCCAGATTTAAATTTCTATTAAGTGTTTGGTATCTTTGCTAACCATCATGGAGCTCAGGAAGACTGCCCTAAACGGCAACTAAAAATGACAGCTAGAGATAAGAACAGGCAAAGGAGAAATCTGGAGTGAAGTTCACAAACTGGGTGTGAGAATGACCATCTTAGTGAGAGAGACAGAGCACTAGGGGCCTCTGGGGAGGAGATGAGCACAGAATCTGTACAGTTTCAAGCAAATGAGGACTGGGTCCTCCCTCCCCGGCCCACCTTACCCACGACCTCAGCTTACCTCACTGAAGCCAGGCTTGGTGGGGGACCCCTGAGAGCCAGACACCAGGGAGAAGGGGCTCAGTGGGCTGGTGAGGCTGGCAGAGCTCAGAGGGCTGGCGGGGCTGTTGGAGCTGTAGGTGCCCGAGGGGCCAAGTCCTCCTTGGGGAAGCAGAAGAGGAGAGAGGTGAGGACAGGGGCAGGGGTGTGGCCTGGAGTGTGGCCGGGCTCTGTGGTGGGAAGGCAGCGGGTGCTTTAGGGTGTCAGGGCCACCTGGCCTGCTGAAGGGACTGGGGCTGGGTCACAGGCTGGCTGTCGAGAGGCAAGCTGGGCAGGAAAAGATAATGGATGGAAATAACACCACTGCCTCCAAGGGTCACAGAGAGCCAGACCAAAGTCCCTGGGCTGAAGGAAGGAAGACACTAAGCTAGTGGTCTCAGATCACCAGTTAGCCCATGGCTCCAAAATCACTGCAGATGGTGACTGCAGCCATAAAATTAAAAGGCACTTAACTCCTTGGAAGGAAAGTTATGACCAACCTAGATAGCATATTCAAAAGCAGAGACATTACTTTGTCGAAGGTCTGTCTAGTCAAGGCTATGGGTTTTCCAGTGGTCATGTATGGATGTGAGAGTTGGACTATAAAGAAAGCTGAGCTCAGAATTGATGCTTTTGAACTGTGGTGTTGGAGAAGACTCTTGGGAGTCCCTTGGACTGCAAGGAGATCCAACCAGTCCATCCTAAAGGAGATCAATCCTGGGTGTTCATTAGAAAGACTGATGTTGAAGCTGAAGCTCCAGTACTTTGGCCATCTGATGTGAAGAGCTGACTCATTTGAAAAGACCCTGATGCTGGGAAAGATTGAAGGCAGGAAGAGAAGGGGACAACAGAGGATGAGATGGTTGGATGGCATCACCAACTCAGTAGACATGAGTTTGGGTAAACTCCGGGAGTTGGTGATAGACAGGGAAGCCTGGCATGTTGCAGTTCGTGGGGTTGCAAACAGTCAGACACAACTGAGTGACTGAACTGAACTGAGGGCCAGGAAAGCGCTGTGCTCTTTGACCTATTCCAGGGAGGAATCAAGAGGATCAAGGCAACAGCCTCTTTGGTGTATCTGGTCTGTTCTGGGTGGGGGATGTTTCTGGAGCCCTGAGAAGGCCCAGGCTGGCTCTGAGCATGGTGTGAGGGCCTGCAGAGGTACAAGTTGGCAGCTGCGGGATGGAGACCAGAGACACGCTTTTTCTGCTGAGGCCAGGAGCCCAGGAGGCTGCTGGAGAGAGCACCTACCTCTGTGCTTGGCTGTGTCTGTGCCCCGGGACGGGTTATTCTTCCTCAGCCCCTCCATTACATCCTGGATCCTCCAGATCTCCTTCTGGATTTGCCGGTTGAGCACCTCATTCTGAAACGGCCAGAAAGCAGGTCAAAGGAAGTTGCTACCAAGGAGCGTCCTGGCGGGAGCATTCCCGCGCTCATGCTCGCACACACATCCCTCCAGCACACGCCTTCTTCACGGGTAGCCTCTGTCTCTTCAGCGTCCAGAACTGCGGGAGAAGAGGGCTCTGTTATCACAGCAAAGAGCCCTCTTCAGTAAACCAAGAGCGAGGACCTGTCCCTCTGATCCCGCCCCACCCAGGGGCGCTCAGGATGGTCTTGGAGTGACCGCCCCTTAGGTGGACACTTGGTGGTGGCCTGTTTTCCCGGGGCGAGAGCTTCAGCTTTACTGTCGTTTCACAGCCAAATAGCCCTTCTGTAATGCCCGCATCCAACTTCTGCCTAATTGCCATGAATTCTCCTCAGTTACAGTGTCCACTCCTTGAAAAACAATAGCTCCCTTGATTTAGCATTCCCTGTGCCCCCCAACCCCTACCAGGGGCTGCGCTGAGTGCTTTGCACACACGGACTCACTGCGGCTGCACAGCACCTCTCTGAGGCAAGGACAGCAGTTGTCCGCACTTCAGAGGTGGAGAGGCTCACGCCCAAGACCGTCTGTCAGTAAGCAGCGTGGCCACCATCTGAATCTGGGTCTACTTGTCTCAAGAGCCGGCACCTTGACCATGATGCTCTCCCATCTCCCAAAATGTGCATGTCGAACTGAGGCCTTGCCCACAGAACATGGTGGTGCGTGGGGCCTCTGGCCCTCACCTCACCCACCTAGACAGCTGCAAGGTTGGGTGGTAAGCTTAGTTACCAGGAAGAAGAAAGGAGAAAGCAGGGTGTTAACTGCCTCAGAGAGACAGGGCTTACAAAGCGTGCCAAAGGAGTGGAGCCTGGGGAGAGAGAAGACAGAGGGCGGAAAAGAAAATGCCCCCAGTGTCCATCCTCCTGCCTCCAAGCAGGCATTCCTGACCCATGCCAGAAAGGAAGGCCTCTTTCCCGTCTAAAAACTCGCCATTGTTTATATCTGCATGTCTGTTAAAGTCTCCCACGCTTCAACTTCTCTTTGTCCCCCAAGATTTGACAGAACTAAAGAATGTTCCCACATTATCTTCACCCTGAAACTGAGAGTCTGTTTTAACACGCCCTGAACTCCAATACTTTGGCCACCTGATGCACAGAACTGACTCATTTGAAAAGACCCCGATGCTGGGAAAGATTGAGGGCAGGAGGAGAAGGAGACAACAGAGGATGAGATGGTTGGACGGCATCACCGACTCGATGGACATAAGTCTGAGTAAACTCCAAGAGTTGGAGACGGACTGGGAGGCCTAGTGTGCTGTAGTCCATGGGGTCGCAAAGAGTCGGACGTTCCTGAGTGACTGAACTGAACTGAACCTTGTCTTTCATTCCAGGACAACCTCCCGGTTTTAAGTCTCTGAACTCTCCAAAGCATGAAAGGAAGATACTGTGGACCAAAGGACAGGGGCCCTGCCTGCCTGGAAGCCCCTTCACCTGGAGGTCCAAGCTGAGCTGCTCCCAGAGCTCGTCGTGCAGGGCAGAGACTTCTGCCTCCAGGCTCTCATACTCCATGGTGCTGTTCGCCAGGGCCTGCAAGGGGAGGGCTTACTGAGAAACCGCAAGTGCCAAACCGCCCCTCCTCGTCCTGCCTCGGGCCGGGGCACCTGGGGTCTGGCAGGTTGGGGAGGAGGACACGGAGGGATGGGAGAAGGCACAGGGCTGAGATAGTCTGATGACAGCCAAACCCTGGCCTTAGAGGAGGTACAAACTGCTTAGCCTATCGTACATCCAAATAGGAAGAAAACAGGATCTTCTCCAGACAGGCTGAAAGGGGCTGATCTCACTCCTATGCCCCTGTGCTGTCCCCAGGGTGGGTGACAGAGACTAAAGGAGAGCCAGAGGAGTCCACCCTCCGGAGGCTAGACACCTTCCTCCCTTTGGGCTTCAGTTTTCCAGGGCTTTTGCTGCTGCTGTCTGCATTGGAGGGCCCGCCCGGTGCCTACTAGGAAGTAGCCAGGGTGGCATGTTGCCAATGTCTTGGTTCTCCAGAGAGGGGAGAGAAGGGGTGTGCAGCAAAGCTGTTAAAGCAGCCGAGGAAGTAAGTGGCCCTCAACTTCACTTTGTCGTGAACAAATCCTGGCGCAGATGTGGCTCGTGGGAAAGAAGCCAAGCTCCCTGGTGGAGACTCGATGGGATGAGGCGGCTTGCTGCCGTTTTGCAAGGCAGCATTAAGGGCTTTGTTTACATCCCTCCCAGACAGCTTGCTCTTGCCCTCGGGGAGAGTGGGGACTAGGGGAGCCCAGGCTGGGAGGGGTGGCTCTCTGAGCAGGGAGGAGCACAGGATCACCGTGGTTGCCTGAGACAGCTCCACCCGGATGTTGATGAGCTGGTTCTGCAGCGACTCCTTTTTGTGCAGCAGTTTCTCTGGGTAGGCGGGCTGGCTTCCAAACATCTCCAGTTCCTGGTGGGTCCCCATCAAGGCACTTTCCAGACTTTCCTGAAGAAAGGCAGGGGAATGCTATGAGGAGCCCTGTTAACTCCTTGCTGGGGCTTTTGGCAGCAAGGGCTGGAGCCACAGGGGTTCAGCCAGGCAGCTTAGCGGAGGTTCCTCACACTGGCCAAGATCCCCAGAGGAGCTTCAGCAGGGCTGAGTAAGGGCAGAACAGAGGTTTGGGGAGGGACAAAGCTTCAGCAGCTGAGTTAGGATGGAGGAGCCACCTACCCCTTCTCTGGGCCAGCCCCCGTGTGCCCGCTAAGGACAACCCCACGGCTCTCACCTTCTCAGCTCGCAGCTGCTGCACCAGCCGCTCCTGCTCCCGCACCGCCTTGTTCTGCTCACACAACTTGCCCAGCAGCTTCTAGGGTCCCCAAGGGGGAAGGGAGGGAGAGAGAAGGAAGTCAAGGGCATGGCCTGACAGGGACCTGGGAACTGGATAAGCAGGACTGGGCCTCTGGATACCACCTCCTTTCCCCTGCCCAGGAAGCCTGGACCTTCACCCTAACCTTGGAGGCTCCTGCGAACAGGAAGTTGTCTTCACCTTGGGGCACTCCCCAAAGACCCGTTGGGGGAGGAGATGGACTTATTCTGAGGAAGCGAGTCAGCTTGAGCAGGGAGAGGGCTGAGAGCTAAATGTTGAGTTCCTGCTCGCCCCTCCTCTTGGGGGTGCCAGTTCACAAGGGGCTGAGGCGATAACACGGCCTCGCCTCTCAGGCCTCCAGGTATGTATGGATCGGAGGGGTACGCCGGTTTCCGAACAAGTCTTAGTAAAACCAGTGAACAATGTACACTGGTCCTGAGGCCCACGGGACCCTGACCTCCCCTCCTCCTTCCAGAGTCTCAGGACGGCTGACGCTGGGGTCCCTCTGAGGTCTGGTCCTGGCCTGCACGGAGCCTGTGCTCTGCCTGCTGGGCAGATCCACCACCCACACAAGGCCAGTGGGAAGAGGCAGGTGAGGCCCAACTTGTTTCCTGGGGAGACATGTGCTTTCCTGTGTCCACACCTGTATTCACGCCACTCCTCAAACACCCCCTTGGCTCCCTTCTATGGACCAAGAATCTTGTCCCCTGGGTCCTTTACTTCAAGATTGGCTCATATACCACCTGCTCGTGTCCCGGGCCCACAAGCTAGCATGGCGCCCAGCTCTGCCCTCCTGTAGGCCCTGGGACAGGTCTGCTGAGACCCGAGCCTCCTGTTGCCCAGAAGCTCCCTGAGGAGGGACCGGGCCACAGTCTTCCTTCCAGGCACCTGGGGCTACTTCCTACTAAAGTCTGCGTGCCTGAAATAAGCATGGGCCACTGCTATAGACAAGAGGGCCTCGCACTCAGTGGAGAAACACACAGCCACGATGCCAGGTAGGGTGAGCAGTGAGGATGAGAACGGGCTGAGGGGGCTCGGGCAGAGAGCACTGTCTGCAGGGAGATGGGACAGGGACCAGATTTGTGAGGGGCCACAGGGGACGAGAGGGGGCACAGGAAAAGCCCCCAAGGGGAGAGCTAGAATGAGGGGGCAGCGGTGGGGCCAGAGGGGCAGAAGGAGCAGTGAGCTGCTCTTACGTCTGTGTCTTGCTCATTCAGCTTGTAGGTATGGAGGCTGTCCTGGAACACTTCTGGGTACGGAGGGACCTGCAGGAACAGGAGACTGGTTACCGCGGCAGAGGGCAGGGCGTGCGGGTACGGGAGAGCTGACGGCCCCGCCTTGTTCCTGCCACCGACCACAGCCTTCCAGCTCAGACAGCACCCACTCCAGAACCCGAGCTGAGCCGGCGCTCTGCCTGCTGGAGAGCAGGGGACGGCCCAGCCGAAGCCCGTCCCAGCGGTTCTGGAGGGGCTCCAGCGCCAGGTAGCTCCCAAACGGGTCATGCGTAACAACCGTGGGAACAACAGTTAAGTCTCGGCTGGTTTTGAGGATAAGACCTGGGAGAAGGAAGGAGCATCGGAAGCGTCTGAAAACGACTGCCCTAGTAGACGACGTGCCAGTCCCAGGGACTGGGCCTAAGCCGGAGGCGCCTCTCAGTCCAGCAAGCGCGCCTTCCACTGGTGACACATGCAGCGAACACAGCCACCCTGCACAAGTGTCCCTGGATGGCTGCACACCACGCCCCACGCTCCCCACCCCAGCCACTGGTAAGCAGGCACCAAACGCGAGGAAGAAGTCCTGGACACTCTGTGATCACTGGCATGGCATGAGATGTCAGGGCTGGCTATGCTGATGGTTTGGGGAATGAGCCCGGTTTACCCACGAACATGAAGAATGGAGGCGACCCCAGGAATGAAAGGAGGAAGGCCAGGCTGAGCCCAGGGGTAAGGCCTGGCAGAGGAGCAGCTCGACCATGCACGGGAGGCGGGAATGATGCTGACGGGAGCGTGCTGCCAGGCAGAGGCCTTACTTGCATGAAGAGCTGGGCGCTGGGGGAGGAGCTCTCCACCATGCGGTTCACCACACTGATCAGAGCCTCGCTCTCACTCATCTGTGGCAGAGGGAGGAACGGACAGCTCAGATGCAGTCCACACGGGGGTCTTCCCCACGCCTGCCTGGGCTCCAGGAGACAGCGGAGGGCGGATCCTCCTCCTGGGGCCTCCAGCACCCTCTCTGCTCTCGCCCGTCACTCACCCGCTGTGAATTCTGATTCAGGACCCGCACCAAAGCTGCCCATGAGGAAAGGCCATGGCAGGGAGGCGGGAGGTCACGTGGCCTGGCCCGGGCCCAGGGATACCTGCTCAGGTGCCTGAGCGTTGCGGGCCTCGCCCCCCGGCCCAGCCCTCGTTTCTCACTCTGGTTTGGTCAAGGACCACACAGGCAGTGGGAACGGCCAATCTCCCCAGACGGGAACTAAGTGAAACAACTTTAAAGAAAATGCGACCTGCTCTTTGGATGGGCCTTCACGTCGGTTAGGCACAGGCCTCTCTCCCCGAGTCCTGCCCACCTCTGCTCTAGAGTAGAGAGGACTGTAAAATTCTGTTTCCAGAGCTGGGCTGATAGCATCCATGCTGACCTGGGATGATGCCAGGGAGCAAATAAGGAGGTCAAAGCAAGCAAGCCATGTTAGAGAGACACCAGACTGGGACACCGCACTCCCAACATGCACTCTTTATGCTTCAGAGATCTTCAGGAACATGGAGGGGGAAGACTGCTTGCCAAATGAAAGAGAAAGAGCGGGAGGAAGGCTGAGGGAGAATGAGAGGGTGGAGGGAGCACTGGCCAAGCAAACCAACCGGGAAGGCCGGCATCTCCCCCAGCTCCAGGGTGGCAGCGTCGAGTGTAGACACATGGGGGGTGTCCCTGGCTATGTCCCTGTAACTCGGCTGATCTGCGGGGGAAGGTGGCGGAACACAGCGGGCGTGTGCAGAAAACACTTCCAGGGGAGGGAAGTGAGTAAGGGGAGGGGCAGAGCCACCTTAGGGCAGATCTTCTGGGGTTAGAAGATTTTTTACCACATTTTTTACCCTTGTCTTCCCAGTCTGTGTTGGACCCACACATATTTCCCTCCTGCCTGCTTTGGGTGGCTGCCCAAATGCAGCCATTCTTCTATACTCTGCAGGCAGGGCAAGGGGCACCCTTCCTGCTCCATTCACAGGCTCTAGCGCACGTTAAAGGGCTTTCCTAGGATCTGATTTTTTTACTTTTTTAGCCTGCTTCGGAGTTTTTTTCCTATAACATAAAGTGTGATTTAAAAGGCTTCTAAAAGAACAACTCTAATATGAGGTTGAGTATTTGTTAAATGGTTAAAAGTCAACAGGACATCAGCCACATTTTCTGTAGGGTCTAAGCTCAATTCCTATCTTCTCAGAGCCTGTGCACGTGTGTGAGCGTGTGTGTGCTGTGTACAGGGTGTGCCCGCGTGGTATGCGTGTGACTGCATGTGGTGTGTGTGTGCTATGTACAGGGTGTGCCCGCGGGTATGCGTGTGACTGCATGTGGCGTGTGTGTGCTGTGTACAGGGTGTGCCCGCGTGGTATGCGTGTGACTGCATGTGGTGTGTGTGTGCTGTGTACAGGCTGTGCCCGCGTGGTATGCATGTGACTGCATGTGGCATGTGTGTGTTTACGTTTGCTGCCTGTGCGTCGGGCCCATGTCCCACGTGTGGGGGACACGCGGATGCGTACAGGACAAAGCATGTCCACCAGCACCTCAGGCTCTGAGAGGGCAAGAGAAGCCCAGGCTCTTGCTGGTCCCGCACAGGTCTCACTCCTGCCCCAACCAGGGATCTAAAACAATAAAGGAAGCGGCAGCAGTCTCGCCCTGACCACCCCTGCCGTGCTGTGCCTCCCAGGACGGTTTAGCCCGTGTGGACCTTGCCTCTAGGGGAGTTCCTGTGTGCCACCTTCTGTCCCTCCAAAACGTTAGAGAAATCTGGTGAGAAAGCGCCTAACCCAGGACCTTATACTAATACGTAGCACTGGGGTCAAGGGTGGTCAAGTTAATATTTTTGAGTTTTGGAAGAAAACGAAAAAGTGATCATATTAGCAATCACTACCCACATCAGTGTCTGCCAGAGGGCTCTCATACGCCTTCTGACCTGGCTCTCCCAAAAACTCTGAGGTACAAAGGGCAGGTCCTACAAAGTCCATCTCATGACTGAGAAAACAAAGACCCAGAGAGACCAAGTGACATTTCCAAGGTTTAAGGAAAGTCCTTGTAAACAGCACAGTTGGAACTCGAGTGTAGTGTCTGACTATATTCCGGACTCTTCTCGTCATACAAAACTGTCTTTTAAGAATATTATCCTCTATCTAGGAAGAGCTCCTCTGAAGCGTTATTCCTGAAGCCCCCAGCCCTCCTGTGAGGGCAGAAGCCCCCAGGAAGGGGTCCTGACACCTGACACCTGAATGGGACAGCCAGCCACGTGGATGGGCTGCAGGGAGGAAGGCCCGACTGGGAGCCCTGCCACTCACCAGCCCACAGCCCTGCAGACCCCACTTCCTGCCAGTGCTTCCCAGCCCTGAGCTCTGGCGGACATCCTGAGACTCACCCGCACACAGCCTAGAATGTGCACAGTGCCTTCTGGGACTAAAATGCCACGTTCTTGGGGACTGGGAGCCATCGCTGATTAAAGTGTGTGTATTGTGTTTCCCAGTGCCCAGGGTCTCCCACGAGGCTGAGCTCACTGAGACACCACGACCCTAGGAGATGAAAGTCACATGGCTTGTGACTAGAACCACCAGCAGTTACAGCCCCGTCCTCTGATACCATGTTTGTGATCCTCTCCACAACGTTAAGAGCACAAAATTAATCTGATGAGGTTTGACCCCAACTTCTTCACGTTAGATGTTTCCTCAGCTGTAAACTGAGTCAAAAGCTCAGAGTCATAGCCAACCTCTGTTGTTCATTGGCTTCGTGTCCTTGGCATGTTATTTGATCTCTTTGGGCTTTTCACCATTATTGTTTCACCATTATTTTTCACCATTATTGTTTTTAGTTGCCAAGCTGTGTCCGACTCTTTTGTGACCCCATGGACTGTAGCCCACCAGGCTCCTCTGTCTATAGGACTTCCCAGGCAAGAATACTGGAGTGGGTTGCCACATCCTTTTCCAGGAGATCCTCCTGACTCAGGGATCAAACCTGCATCTCCTGCATTGGCAGGTGGATTCTTTACTGCTGAGCCACCAGGGAAGTCCTTAGTTTCATCGTATCCTGTACAAAATGGGGATAATAACAACACCCACCTTGCAGGGTTGTTATAAAGATTAAATGAGTTAGGATCTGTAAAGTGCTTAAAACAGTATGGGGCACAGAGGAAGCATCCAATTATGGTAAGTCTGCCATTGTTATTATTGCTGTCATTATTCTTTCCACCACCCTAGGCTACCTCCACCTGGGCCTGGCGCACATTCAGATCCCCACGATTTGGGGGTACAGATCTGAACATGAGTACGTCCTCATATAAATGCCCAGCATATTGACCCCTGACCTATCTAAACCCAGTATCACAGCCTCATTAGCCTCAAAGGCACGGCAGCCAAAGGCGAGAGCCCAGGTAGTGGATTCCTTCCATCACACAGGGACACGCACTGCCTCTTCAGGATGCTCATCTGTAACACTGGGTTGGTTAATACTCCCTCTGTCTACGGCACTGAATTCTCAGGAAAACATAAGCTGTGTATACAAAAGAACTTTGCAGAGGAACTAACAAATATACTGAATTAACATAAACTAAAAAATCATGAGGGCAGGTCTATGGTCCTTCATTTACAAATTATGGAATTTAACCACAACCTGGAATTGTGGAATAGGATAGGCTAATTTCCCAGATTCAAGCTGAACTATATCCTTAGCTTTAGGATTTAGTTCAGCTTTAGCCAAAACTCCCGTTTTAGAGCTCCTCCCTATCTCTGCAACTCTCTCCAGCAAAAATGTAAATTGTTGCCTGCTCCCTGGGGGCATTTCCATCTGGGCCGAACAAATAGATGGCTACATTAATTATTCATGTGGTGATTTACTGTTCTCCTTTCCCCAGGAAACTCCCAGCTGTCCTAAAGGGCTTTGCAGAGAAGGGGTGTGAAGCTGTGAACCAAAATATAAGCCGCTTTGTTGTGCCCTGGTTGTGCCAACAAAGGCTGTTGAATGGATGGAAGATGAGGAGGCGAGGAGGAACAGGCGGACGTGATGGAAGGGCAGGGGGTGGCGAGGGGCACCAGCTCTGCCTACCTGCTGATCCAAATACTCTAGGTTTCTTTGCAACTGAAGGTCTAAAAGTTCATCCTACCCGGAGCCCGAGGCCCAACAGCAACACAAACAACAGGAACACAACAAAAGAAGACAATAAAAAAAGGAAGCAAAGCAGTTAAGAGTTAGCTGGGCAGTGACAAAGAGGGGCCGCCGCGGCCCTGAGGGGTCTAGGGCAGGGAGGGGGCAGAGAAGGGGCACACGCTGCGGCTCCCGGTGCCATGGCTCCCGGTCGGCCTGGCCCTCGCCTGGGAGATGGAGGAACCAGGAAGCCACTCAGGCAGCACTTTCTGTCAGCTCTGCGTTTTCTGGGGAAATCCACTGTTTCTGGGTGGGTGCATTTGCTCTGTGTCAAGACTACAGAGTTTGGACACACGCAGAGGAGACTCGTTGAGGGAGGTCAATCACAGGCCCTTGGGGACAAGGACTCTGCCTGTTGCTTCCAGAGGCTCTCCCAGCTCTCCAAGTGGAATATCTGTATCAAGTTCTCCAGGGGAGACGGAATTCTCTGGAGAACAAATTCCAGGAAGAGACACGAGTGGAAAGGTGAGAGAAGATACGAAAAGACACAATATGGACTCTTCCTCAATCCCACCTCTCGTCTCTTTCCCCCGAAGTAACATTCCAGGAGAGGGCAAGCTCGAGGAAAGTATACTTAGGGGGAAGAAACCTAGACAGCCACGCCTGTTTGGGGAGCGCGAGCCTGTTTTCTTCCCAGCCCGCAGCCTAAGCCAGTCCCCTCTGCATACCGGACAGGGGCTGTCCTGAGATGCAGAGGACGGGGACATCTCACGTTTCCAGGGTTTGTCCCTGCTCCTCTGCCCTGTGTCACTGCAGAGAAGGGGTAATTAGCACCGCACTCAGTATTGACGTTAGAGTCCAGGCTGCAGGGAGGAGGTATCCAGAGGCTGCCAAAGACCAGACGGTCCAGGCACCGGGCACAGAGCATCCGTCCTCCCCTGGGAGGAGGGGGCCTGAGGGGAAGCGGAGTCGGGGGAGAGGACATACCATCTTATCGTGGACCGTGGGGGATGGTGGGTAGTTGTAGGGGAACAGTCCTGCAGGGACTGGCCGCCTGTCTCCCAGGTAATCATACTGGAAGAGAAAGGGGATTGGAGAGGTGAGGCTTCAGCTGGGACATAAGCTTCCCCACCAACTGCAGCTCAAGGTCAGGGATGCTGTATCCTGTCCTGGAGCAGATTTCAAACTAACATGGACAGCATTTACCCACTGCAATATGATTGCAATGATCTGTCCAGGTCCTCGAGGTCTGAAGCAAACAGAGCCTCTCTGCCCTCTTATACAGCATCAGGGCTCCTGGCACAGCCTGGGGAGGGGCACAGAGAGCAAAGTTCCTGCGCAGAGGCAAAGCGACTCCTCCATGGACAGGACCGCGGGGTTAGCGGCCCCGCCCCAGGAGGCACCTTTGGTCTTGTGGAGCCAGCCGAGGGACCCAAAGGCCCCACACGCCCCTGCCTCTCCATGTCTTCTCGACCGACGGCCTTAGGCTTCCGGGGGACCTCAGGGGCTGAGGAAGGCGGGGAAGGCGGGGGGCTCACCTTGGGGGAGCTGATGGATCGCCTCATCACGTA
>NW_011494910.1:1822892-1832919 GCF_000754665.1 Bison bison bison
AGTACTGGTAATCATCAGGGAACTGGGAGGAGTAGGGGCTGTAATACTCAGGGACCCTACGGGACACAGGGTAGAACCTAGAAGGACTGAGAGAGAGAGAGGACTCTGTAAGGAAGCCAGACAAGACGGGCATGTTCCCAGCCACCTGCCGGTGCCCCAGCCGCCCCTCCCTGTCCTCCAGCCTAGGCGGGTTCTGACTATGTGGACGTGCCCTAGGCTGACCTTGCGTGCACTCCCCACGCACAGAGGCTTGTTTCCAGAGGTGCAAGAAGGACCAGTCCTCAAACTCCCTCCCTCAACCAGCTCCCTGAGGCCAGAAATTTCACTATTCAGAGCTTCCATCCTTGTCTCTTTAAAATGAAATGCTAGGGAGAAACTTTAAGCCCTTCAGCCATCTCCATCTCAGCAGGAACCAATTTCTCAGATCCTTTCCAGAGAGGCTGCGAGCAGAAAGAAGTGGAGTGCACCAGGCCCCTGGAGATGGGCAAAAGAGGACACACAGGGGCGCCTTCCCTGATTTCAGGTCCCGTCAAAGACTCAGCCAGTCGGGTCCTGGGACTCAACCCAAGCGAGGAGCTCTCCCCAGGGCAGGGCAGATCACCACAGTGAACTGTTACCTGCAGCCCTGGAGCTGCCCAGAGCCCCAGGGAAGGAGCGGTAACCCCACCTGCCTGATGAACATACTCAGGTCCAATAAAGGTCTTCAAATATCCAAATATCTAATATCCAATAAATGTCTTCTATCCAAAAGACATGTAAAGACATCCAAAAGAAAAATAAATGTCTTCTATCCAAAATGTCAAATATCCAAAAAATTCAAATATCAGATATCCAATAAATGTCCTCAAATGAAAGCCAGTCACTATTATCTAGTAATAGATAGTAATAGAAGTAATTGATGCTTTTGAACTGTGGTGCTGGAGAAGACTCTTGCAAGTCCCTTGGACTGCAAGGAGATCCAACCAGTCCATCCTAAAGGAGATCAGTCCTGGGTGTTCATTGGAAGGACTGATGCTGAGGCTGAAACTCCAATACTTTGGCCACCTCATGTGAAGAGGTGACTCATTGGAAAAGACCCTGATGCTGGGAGGGATTGGGGGCAGGAAGAGAAGGGGACGACAGAGGATGAGATGGCTGGATGGCATCACCGATTCGATGCACGTGAGTCTGGGTGAACTCCGGGAGTTGGTGATGGACAGGGAGTCCTGGTGTGCTGTGATTCACGGGGCCGCAGAGTTGGACACGACTGAGCAACTGAACTGAACTGAATAGAAGTAAACTTATCTAGAGGATAGAACTAGGGCCAATGAGTGGCAACATCTTTCTTTTTCAAAAAGTGTTTATAAATAATGGCTTTCAAACAGTTAGAGCCATTCAAACACAAAGCGAGTTGCCTTGGCGGTTAGTGGGTCTCGCATTGGTGGAAACACTGGATGTTATACAGGGTGGGAAGCAGGGATGGATGTCTAGCTGGAACAGCTTTAAAGGTCCCTCGTTGTGACTGCCTCCACATTTCAGTCCACCCAGTGCCCTGTGGGGCTTCCCTGGTGGCTCAGATGGTAAAGAGTCTGCCTGCAATGCAGGAGATCTGGGTTCAATCCCTGGGTCAGGAAGATCCCCTGGAGAAGGGAGTGGCAACCCACTCCTGTACTCTTGCCTGGAAATCCCCATGGACAGACGAGCCTGGTGGGCTACAGTCCATGGGTTTGCAAAGAGTTGGACACGGCTGAGCCAGTTCACTTGCCTTTCCTCTGTTTACTATCCTGGGCGAGGCATTGGGCGCTCTGCCCGCTTCCTCTGAAGGAAGCATCAGGGGTAGGGGGCAACCATGGGGCAGGAAGGACTTGGGCAGGCAGGGAATGGGGCTGGTTTTCCCATCCAGCCTGGCTTCTGGAAGGTATCCAACGCAGGCTGCCTGCATGTCACACCCCAGCCCCAGGGGGAACAGCACCCCACCCTACCCGCCCCAGGCCGCACCTCCGAAGGTCTTCAGGAGGGGGTATCCCTCGGCGCAGGTTCACCCACTGCTGAAGCTGGTTCATGGAGCTCTTGCGCTGGGCGATTTTGTCAGGGTTGGTGCGTGGCGGGAAGCTCCGCCGGTGACCCCCGCTCTCGGAGTCCTGAGGCGGGAAGGCCGTGCTCCCCGGCCGGCTAGGGGAGCTATACTGCCAGCCATTGGGCTGGGCGGGCCGCTCCCCACCTCCCGGGACCCTCAGGCCCTCAGGGAAAGGGCTGCCTGGCTCTGAGGCGGGTTCCGGTCCGGCGTGGACACCGTTGGATTTCACCAGCGGCTCGCTCTTGGCGTCGGGCCTCTCGGGCCTCCGCTCTGCCTTCTCGCAGCCCCGGCCGTCACCCTCACCGCGAGTCTTGGCCTCTGGTTCAGGCTTGGAAACGCTGTTGTGGGGGAGCTGATGATGGTGTTTGCCGGGTGGGATGTTCTCGGAGTCTGGCTTCTCATGGCTGTGGGACGCCAAGGGCGGTGTTGTAAGTGACCCCAGCCCGGCGTGGAGTTCAGGTGGAGGAAAGTGAGAAGGAGAAAAGGGATGAAAAGGATGGGCAAGAAAGCAGCGATGGAAACAGTAGTCAATGTATTCCACTCTGCTTCCTAAATCCCACCTTCCGCTCTCTCTCCCTGCTCCAGTCGGGGCAACTGTAAAGCACAATCCAGGGTTACCTGTGTGTGTTTGCTTGTCGTCCCCAAGGGCCACCCTCCACTCCCTTCTGCTGACCCACCTGGAGTCGAGCCTTCAAGCTATGGCCGAGACCAACCCCACCCAGACTGGGTCTCCTCTGCAGTCTGTCCAGGACCCAGCTGCCTCACTTGGTGGCAACTGTACACGACACAGAATAGAAACTGCTGATGTCCCAGCTACAGAGGCTTGTGACAGGCAAGCCTTCTCTCCTAGAGAAAGTTATTTAATGTTCACGAGTCTTGGGCTCCTCAATGGCAGAGTGGGTAAGGACTGTGTGAGGTCAAATGCGGCAGGCACACCAGGGGCCAGAGTGGCTGCCTCAGACTTCACAGGCACAGAAACCCCTTTCCTGAACAAGCTTCTCACAGGACTTTCTCTGAGAATCTAAGCTTCATGAGGTTTGCGCTTGTCAGACTTTTCCTACCTTGTTTTCCTAGCAGCCTATACACGTTAGTATTTACAGTAAATATTTGTGAAAAGAATAAGTGAACTCCTGGAAGTTCACTCCTTGGTAGAGGCAAGGACGGAGTCTCCTGACAGCGATCTCTTTATACCTTCTCTAATTCAACAGTCAAGCACCCTTGCTGAGACACTGCTTGGTGAACAATTCTAAGACACGCATAAAGTCTTGGAGTCTACACTGTAAAACCTCTTTCTGCTGGGTCCCTATTAAAATCTAACTTCAGATGCAAAGCTGAAGCAGAGCCAGGGGCTGAGGCTCCGGGTAATGATGGGATAAAGTGACTCACACACTGAGCGCTTGCTGCACGTCAAGCATTTTACATACACCATATTGTCCTCACAACCCAGAGGTAGGATTATAAAGGCTGTCTCTGAGGGTCAGAGGCTAAGTAACTTACACTCAGGTCACACAGTGAGCAAGTGGCCGAGCTGGGCTTCGAACCTGAGTCCCACAAAGGTGGTGTGCTGAAAAAAATGAGCCAATGACCCTATATGGTTCCTGGCCAGGCCCTGCTGGAACTGGCTTTTCTGTTGGCCTCCACTGGCTCAGAAAGAAGAGGAGGAGATGCCCAAGGGAAAACAGACTACAGCTCTGAAGTCACTTAGTCAGGCACGCTCCTGGGAGGCAAGGAGCTTGTTCACCTTTTCTAGGGGTTCAAGCCCATGTGCTGGGCTCAGCAATGGCGTGGGGTGGGGGCCTCTTCACCCCACTCTCTCTCTGATGGCACTGCCCATGCCCTGCTCCAGCCCCACACTCACTTGTGACGCGAAGCCTGGGGCGGCGCCGACTTCTGGGCTGGGGGAATCTGTACTCGGGCGGCCTCCCCCATGGCCTGGATCCAGGCCTCCTGCTCCTCGGGGCTCTCGGCGCTGAAGAAGTAGGTGCGGACCCCGGCGTGCTCAGCCTGTGGGGAGAGGCAGTGCGTGGAACTGGCCCCAGCCTCGTCCACCCAGCACACAGTCACCTGTGGGGAGAAGACACCCAGCCCGCAAGAGGGGTGGTCAGGCCAATCACTCCCCCGACCGGCAGCTCTTGGCTCCATCTGGAGCTCAGGGCAAGCTGAAGAGGCAGGCCACAGCGGTCCCAAGGACTCCCGCTGGCCTCCGCCTGCCTGCCTGTGACTAGCCCTCGGGACACCACCAGGCAGCCCAGTAATAGCCAGGCAGGCTTACCTGCCCTACCTGAGGCGGTTACAAGCAGAAGGGACAATTAATTACCTCACCCGCTTCGCCCACCAAATTCGGTCTCTGATGTGAAGGTCAGTCACCCCCATGCCTGGGAGAGATGCCTCCCACCCTCAAGCATGGCCCATCCCGGCCCCAGCTCAGCCTCCAGGAGGCCCCCTCCTAGGCAGAGGGACAGCAGGGGCACACGGGGGCATGCAGAGACAGTCAGAGCACGCTACCTAGTTGGCGGCCGCAAGCAGGCATGGCAGGCGGGCACCCCGAAGAGAGCTCCTGTCCAGAGGAGGGGTCCTCACGTGGCCAGAAGGAGGAGAAGCAGAGAACAGGTCAATCGAACACCAGAGGCAGAGACAGGAGACGGCGTGGCAGGAATGTTGAGGAGCAGGGGGACGTGGGGAGCTACTCGGGCTACCCCTCCTACTCAGCGTCACCACCAGGACCGCAGCACCCAGCAAGGCCCAGTCCACCACCAGGAGCCGTGGTGGAGAGCTCAGACCCGGAGAACCTCGACCGGCAGAGGGGAGAGGGCAGGGCAGCCCAGTGCTAATCCTAGCTCTGTTCCTGACCAGCTCGGCAACTGCAAACACACTGCCATGTGGCTCTGGCCTTAACGGAGGCACCTGTTCCATGGGTATGTCCATGAGGAAAAGACGCTCCCGAGCTTGATTCTGAGAGCTGAGAACACTCCCCAGGTGAGAGCCACCATCTCACAGAAAAAGCAGCTGGCTCTGTGCATCCCACTCATCACGAGAGATCCCAGAGTGCACGTTGGCCTCTGACCCCTTGGGTGCAAATCCTGGGTCTCCGGAGTTTGGGAGCAGAGAAGGCAGGGCTGTTCTGACGAGCCCCAGGGCTCTCCTAAACAGCAACACTGGGCCCACACCCTCCGGGAGTTCCCCCAGCCAGGCTCCGCACACCCTCAGCAGCTTCCCTGGGACAGGGTTTCCTTCCTAGGAGCCGCTGCCCAGTGGAGGAGCATACTGCTTCTCTCATTACAGAGAGGGGGCTCCTTCCTCCGGATCCTGCCAGTCCCCACTGTCCCGCCGGGCTGCCCAGCAGGCAGGCAGAGGAAGGGGGCTGCTAACTGTAGAGCCACTGTAGACTGTAAAGCCACCGAGGCTGTAAGGAGGTCTCCAGGGGTTGAAACTATAGCAGGGCCCAGAGTAAGGCCCCTGGGGTGGAGGACACAGGGATCCTGCAGAGGAGAACTGCACCGGGGGACGAGGATGTGTGCCCTGGGCTGGTGGGAGCGGCAGCAGACAATTCACCCGCTGCGCTTCCAGTGAGCGCCCTGTGTGTGCAGAGCTCTGCCCTGAGCACCAGTCACAGGGAGGGCAAAGACACGCTCCCTGCACCTGAAGAGCTGGCAGTCAAGCTGGAGGACAAAACACGCCCATGGGGAAACAAGCAGAGAGCCAAGGCACAGGAACAACTGCCTGTGACGGTGAAGCAGAGGGCCTGGGAAAAGACAGGGCGACTGACGCGGAGCCGCACCAGCCTGGAAACACAAGAGGGGCCAGAGCACGGGGGTGGCGCCCGTGGGGAGCCCACCGAGCCCCACGGGCGGCTCAGGGCACGGCAAGGCATTCAGCCACAGGACGGGCAGGACGGCCCCTCACTACTGGCCATCTGAGGGTGTCGCGGTGGGACAAGCCTCCCATCTGTCTCCTCGCCCCTCCCTTCCCTGGGGAGGCCACTGAGTGACCACAATCAGGACCTTTTGTGGGCCACTGAGCACAGCCCTCAAGTCGGGTTTAAAGAGGCAGTGCGCTCCTCAAGGAAAGGAGGAGAGGGCTGATGGGCGCGGAGGCCCGGGTTTGCGGAGCAGGTGTGGCAGTCACTAGGGACGTTTTTCTAAGGCGACTGCCAGCAGGGCTCCGGGCTGGAGCGTGTCTGTGTGCACAGGTCTGCAGGGGAGGGTGAGACAGGCTGTCTGACTGTGTGGGTGTGTGTACGTATCTGTGTGTAGCACGACCGTTTGTTGTTGGTTAAACAGCCTGTTCCTATTTCCCCAGCTAAAATCTGGCGCCCTGGAGCCAGGCTCCTATCGATTATCCATTCTGCAGACAGGACCCGTGGAGACTGGGAGCCAGTTATGTGCCTGAGCAGCCCGTCCTTATTCCCCGGGGCAGCACCTGTGTATCTGCCCACCTCTCTGGAGCCAGGTGACCAGAGTCTCTGGGGCCCCAGGAACTTTGACGCTGCCCTCGAGCAACCTGTGGGTTTTCAGGGTCTTAGACAGTATTTCTCAACTGGGGGAGAGAGGGCTTTGTACGAAGAAAACGCATGGTCGATATCATAATTTTATATTTGGAAAATGAAAAAGAACCTATGATCTTTGCATCATTAAGTCCAAAAAAGGCAAGGAATTTTTTTTATCACTTCAAACAGGCCATGAATTTTTAAATGTGGAAAAACACTGGCCCAGGAAGAGACAGCTGCAGACGCGTCTTTGATAGGTGGATCCCCCATGGGTTCTGAGCAGCAATGCTCGCTGCTCAGAGCAGGCAGGTGGGGCCCGTCTCCCTGGGCCCTTACTCCTCAAATTGTGTCTCCATGAGGTTAGTGGCTTTTAATTACTGTGCCCTTTATACTCTTGCACCCAGTTAGTTGCTCAGTCATATCTGACTCCTTGAGACTCCATGGACTATAGCCTGCCAGGCTCCTGTCTATGGGATTGTCCGGGCAAGAATACTGGAGTGGGTTGCCATTCTCTTCTCCAGGGCATCTTCGTGACCCAGAGACTGAACCTTGATCTTCATTGCAGGCAGATTCTTTACCATCTGAGCCACCATGAAACTCACTTCCTAAATTTTCTCCAAAGATTTTTTTTTTCAGGTAGAGCACATTGTTTATGGAATCTAAAACACACAGGCCTACAAAAGCCATTTTGCAAGGTTACAAATATAGCAGGGCGCTGGGCCATGACAAGGGCTGTGAAGGGGACAGGGAGCAGGCAGCAGGGTTGAAGGGCAAAGCAAAAAAGGGAAGTGAGGACCAATGACAAATTGAGGGCCCTTACACGGCCGTGGGAGCATGCTGGGCACTGAATAGGAGCGAAGAGCTGACATCTGAGCCCCTTTAATTAAGGTAGCCTGGGGGTCTAGTTCCCGTAAAAGTGTGGAGGAAGACTTTCCAGAGCGGATCTTAAAAACCCATGGGCCCACAGCTTCTGCCTCTGCGGCGAAGGATTTCCTCAGTGCCAGGACGCTGCGCAGAGGGTCCGCGGACGCAGCACAGAATGAATTCTCCCCCAGGAGACTGTGGTGTCACGGAAGCTCATCTCTACAGGCCGGCTCTGGGAGCGAAGACCAGGGGCCAGCCTTGGGTGAGCCTTGCAGCAGCCTGGACTGAGTCCTGGGGCCACTGCCTACTCCCCCAGTACCACCGCCCGGAACTGCTCAAGGCGGCGGCTCCTGACCCCGCTGCGTTCCGTGCGCTCGAGGAGAAGGGCCTCCAGCCCCCACCCGGCCTGGGAGAGGAAGGCCCACTGACCTTAAAGGTGTGCTTCCGGCTGATGTTGTCCGAGGGCTGCACCGCGGCCACCCGGAAGCTCAGGAGGGGCACGCTGCCCAGGACGCTCTCCTCCTTCTCATCTGTCGAGGAAACAGCGATGGTGAGACGCGTGCGTGCCCGTGGGGCGGGGCGGGGGAGCGCAGCGCCTCAGCCTTATGGTGATAAACACCCGAGAACCCCGGCTCCCCACCGCCTGTCCGTCAGCTACTCGGGGCCATCGCACAGCCACACGAGAGCTGGGGAGCATGGCGGCCCTGCAGACACTGTGCTAGACTCGGGGAGCTCACGTTCCTAGGAACCGCAAACAAGCACGTAAGAGCCAACATTTTGGAGTACTTGCAGCAGGTCAGGCAGTGTTCTAAGTTAAAGCCTTAGATTTAACTCGCCCAACAATCCTGTGAAGGGTACTGCATGACCTCCATTTTTATGTAGGCAAGGAGGCTGAGGCACAGGAAGGTTACATAATTTGTCCAAGGCTACTTAAGTAGAAAGTGGTAGACTGATCTTTAGCCCAAGACGTCTGACTGTCAAGCTAGCATTTGTAACCTACCTCCTGCCCCCAGTGCCCCTCCAGACAAGGCAGTCCCAGCAGTGACGCCCGGAACAGGTCTTAATGGGGGGTAGAGCGGACACTCGCATCTTGGCCTCCTCTGGGTGGCTGTCTCTAAGGTTTTCCCAGGCTCCTGGCAGCTTGCTCTGTCCTCCCCCGACTAGACTCCCCACTAAGGTCTGAGTCTGCCCAGAAGACACACCCCTGCGTGGCCTCTGGCCCTGGGGAAGAAGCAGGTGAAGGAACAGGCTGCAGCATGACTCATCCCGGATCTCCGCAGGAGCCTGATGGATCAGCTAGCTGGTTCCCAGGTGTCAGGTGTCCCACACACCCACACACTCACAGGGGCAGAGGTGCTCTGTGGGGACCACGAGGTGGGGACTCCCTGAGGCCATGCAAGAGCCTCCCCACTTCCCCGGGAGAGCACTTTATTCCTGGGCTGGAGACTCTGTGAAGCCCTCAGGAGGGGTCAGAGGAGCTGTCAGAAGGGTTACAGAATCCACGAACTCCGCCTCCCCCTTACTCATCCCTACAAAGACCCTCGGGCCAAGGTTCCTGCGCTGACCCTGCGCAGTGCCAGTCAAGGGCTGGGCAGACGCACAGGAGGGCTGGGGACCTGGAGCTTCTTCAGGAGGCGGAGGCTGTCTCCCCGGAGTGGGTGGGCCCCGCTGGGCTGAGTGCAGACCAGTGTTTAGGGATCTCCTGAGAGCATGCCTCATGGAGAGCACCCCCCATCTCTGCTCGCCTGGAGCTCAGGGCTTTTCAAGGTTCCCTCTCACACCCACAGAGACCCCAGCCTCCCTCCCACCTGGAGTTGCTGTCACTCTCTGGCTCCAGGGGGGCCCTGCGTCCCGGGGCCGGCCCAAGCAGATTCCTTGCTCTCAGTCTCAGGGTTTCCTCTGTGATTGGACCTACACGTGCAGCCCCTTCCTGCTGTCTCTCCTAGGGACTCAGGAGCCTCGGGGCACAGTGACAGTAAGGAGGGGTCCCTGGGTACAACCTTTGTGTGCCAAAGTTAATGGTCCCTTGAACTGCCCCCAGGAGACCGGGAAAAGTTGGATCCCCACCTTTCCGGGGCACGTGGGAGAAGGAGACAGCCACACCTGCTACATCCCTTCCCCTTCTCTCTCCTCAGGCCCAGGCGTCAGCAAGACAGGACTGTCACTGCCATCAGCCCCTACCAGTTCCCTCCACGCCCTCCGTGACAAAGTAATGCTGTGCATGCTTTGAAAATAACCTCCTAGGGGCCGCTGCACCCAAGTTACAAGAGCTTTACCCTCTTTTGAGGGGAGGGAAGGGAGTGAGTATTGGGGCAGGCAGAGAGGGCAGAAGCTGGGGGATGATCGTTTATCCCACATCGACAGAGCGCCTAGCGCATGCCATGGGCTGTTTTTGGTGCTGTGGATACAACAGTGAACAAAACTGACCAAAAAACCCCGCCCGCACAGGCTGGACCATGCGTTCCAGTGGGGCAGGAGGGAGCTCAGCAGACAAGGTCCAGTTAGCAGGTGGCCTGCTTTGTGGCCAGGCACTCTCCTCTTCTCCCTCCTTCTCCTCTCCTGCCCTCCTCACCCAGACTTCACCCTCTGCCACCTGACAGTCTTGTTCATGCACCGCACCC
>NW_011494910.1:1833019-1840411 GCF_000754665.1 Bison bison bison
GTCCAACAGAGCTTTGTTACAGTTCTCCCTCCTTCTCCTCTCCTGCCCTCCTCACCCAGACTTCACCCTCTGCCACCTGACAGTCTTGTTCATGTACCGCACTACCCATCAGAACTGCCTGAAGCCCAGGAGGCACTCAGTAAATACTGTCGAGCAGGAAACGAGTGAGAGAATGTAAGCAAGAAAGCTGTGTCTTATCTCACGGTCATGCCCCACCGGTGCCAGAGACCACAGAGGGGATGTGTGCGCCCCTATGCACCGACATGCATCAGGTTAAGAGCCCCGTGACAGGGCAGAATGATAAAGAGGGGGCACTGGCTCTCGGCATCCCCTGCCAGCACCAGGGACAAGCTCACCTTTGTAGTAGAAGAGGCAGCGATCCACCAGGACGAACCAGCGCTTATTCCATTGCTTAACTCCAGAGCTGGCCTGCAGGACACACAGGGGAACAGACAGGAGGGTCTGTGAGCTGGGTGCGGCGAGGAGGGGGCCGCGGTGGAAAGAGGGCTGCACTCAGTATAAGGACACCCGGCTTCTGGTTGTGGCTCTGTCACTAAGAAGGGCCCCCAAGAGCCCTCAGAGGTGGGCTGGGGGTCCCAGTACTGCCTGGGACCTTCCACTTCCGTGGTTCTGCGCCTCAGCGTCTCCCCCAGGGAAGCTAAATGCGGCAGCAAAGAGTCGGAAGGACTGAGCAGAAGGGCAGGCAGCGGTAGTGGCAGGGTCAGCAAGGAGAACTGGACCCTGCGACTCAGAGGAGACATCCCTCCCTTCGTAACAAGCGGGCCTGCCGACCGAGCCATTGGCTGCTCTCACAGGGTGAGGGGCCTAGTATATTTCAAAGTCATTGCCTCTGCCCATCAGGAGACCTGGCTGGACTCCCAAATATGATGCTAATTTCTCTTTGTGACTTTAGGAAGATACTCGACCTCCCGGAGCCTTTATAAAATCAGGAGATCTGTTCACAGAAATATACCAAAATAGAACCTGGGAAAGACATAGCAAAGTTTTATACGTGGGCTCTTCTGAGTACAGAGAAATGACGGTATAAGGAGAAGCAGCGTTGTGAGGGGCAGGATGGCGGAGGAGGCCTCACCTGCTTGAAGAGCCAGCCTGCCTTGGTGACGGGAGCACTGGGGTTCCGCTTCATGGAGTGGGAGCGCTTGCCGAAAGCGATGGCCTTTCGGGATGGCCGGGCGGCCTAGGGAGACAGACGGCAGCCAGCTTCACTCTCTCCCTCTCCTTCCCGCCCCACCTGCACGGAGGGGCTGCCCTTGGCAGGAGAGGTCCCTCTCCAGAGCCACCCCGGGGGCCCTCAGGTTAAGCAGCTCAGGTGAGAACCTTAGATCTGTTACTAACTCAAGGGCACAGGCTTTCAATTTTTTGACTCTTTTTTAAATCTCTAATGTGGGGCTCAAAAGAATAGTCCTACCTGTCTCACTGTGATGTGGTTTTTGTTAAGGAGAAAATAAGACTTTTTTTTCCCATTTCACTTCTGGCCTATCCTCCTCCTATCGGCCTCACTCCTTACCTCTTTCATAATGCTGTCTTGGACCCACTCAGTTGGAAGTAGATTCCCTACATCTCCATCCTCTCCGAGTCCTATTCACTCCTGAACATCAGCATGCCACAGACCAGGAAGGATGTACGGGTGTTCTCCTGGCTCCTTACTGCCACACGGACACTGCCATTTTCCCACATTCTGGCAACAGTCTCTCTTGAAGTACTACTGGTCTTTCACTGTCTAGCCTTTCTTACCACGATGAGCTCCTAGACCATTCCTTCAGAACCGAAGGATTTTGATACCAGTCATCTGCTTTGTTCTAAGTCTTGCATCACAGTGACAATTTCATGGCTGCAATGGCCCATCCAGTGGCCTGAGTTTAAACTACCCTGATTCCTCAAGTCCAGAATCGTCCACTTGCACCCCAGCAACTCACCCCCACGGCAACACCTTAGACCTGGCCCGCTCCCAGGACTCTGTCACCAGCATCGCCAGTTCTCATACTCCCATCTTTCCACCTCAGCGTTCCGTCCTCTGGGCTTTCTCACTCCATCACTCACCTACACCAGCTTTTCTTTTCCGCTGTGACCCCCAGCTCCTGAATGTCTCCCCTTTTCTTGTGATTCATTAGCTACCTCCTGGTATCAGTTGTCTTCCTATAAAGCCTAGGTTCCCTGGCAGGGTAGATCAACCGCACTCTCCAGCACCCCATCCAGCGCTTTTCCTTGATCTTCTCTGCAACTCTAAACCACAGAGTAATCAGATCAAATCGTCCGCCCTCCCTGCACTCTCAGGGAGATTACGGACCGCAGCGCAGACAGGTCCCTCAGGCCGGCCGCCGCTCCAGCGCACCCTCACCGCTCCCCTGCCCTCTGCCCACCCTGCCCTCCACGGGCCCTGATCCTCACTGAGAAAATGAAGGCTGTCAGATACGCACTTCCTCAATTTCACACCCTTTTACCCAGAAAATGACGCCCTCGCCACTCTCCTTGTCTCCTTCCCTACAAGGTCGAAAGAAGAGGCATTTTCCTTCTTTCCAGGGCCGTTGAGTCCAGCCAGCTGTCTCCTCTGAGACTTGCTTCACCTGTAATCTCTCAACTCTGTCTTCTTCTCTTCCTTCTCCACTGGCGGCTTCTCCTCGGCAAAGGTGCTCAGGCCTGTCCATCTCAAATCATCCATCCATCTGTCTGTCTCTCAAACACGCACACACCCTGACTGCCCCTCCACCCACGGTCCACTGTCTGGGAACACCTGCCCTCCCTTCCGTCTCTTTCCTCCTCCCTTTCCTCGTCAGCCTCCCACGCCTCTTCTGAAATGGTCCCTGCGACGTCACTGAACTCAGGCCACGCGGTCCCTGACATTCTAGAACGCCGGCACTGAGCCTTTCTGCCCCCCGCAACTCTCCTCTGGTCTCTGGGACGCCGTTCCTCACTCTTCAGTACTTCTGTCTGCGCCAGCCCTTCCCACGCTCTGCCTCCTCTGTAAGTGCTGGTGGGCTTCAAACTCACTCCTTTCCTCTCACCAAACACTGTCCGCGTCACCTCGTCCACATCCATCGCTTCAGCTGCCAGCAAAGTGCTAAAAGCTCCCTAACCCTATCTAAGGCCCGGTCCATTTGCTCACTAGTCGTCCAGCTAGGGTTCAATAAGCGCAAAACCAAAGCCATCCCCTTTGTAACCAACCTTGCTCTTCTCTACTTCTGCGTTTCTCTTCCGGGGACTGGCCCACACTCCGCTCGGGCCTAAAGCCGCTCTCTGCGCCGGTTGTCAGCATCCCCTCCTCTCCGCACTCCTCACAACTCTCCATACGGGGCTGGCGACTTTATCTTCTGCATGAGTTTCAAGCCCACCCTTTCCCCTCAAATGCCGCTGCTGCTGTTGCCTCGTGGCTTGTCATCTCTTCTTGCTAGCTACCCTCTGTAATGAACTACACTTTTATTAATTACCCTACTCTTTTGCTTAAAACTTCTCACTTGCTCCATCATTTAGAAGAGAATTCCAGTCCTCAGCACAGCATGCAGGGACAGGTCTGCAAGACCTGGCTGGGCCGTCGCCCACTCTCAGCAACTCCACCACACAGTCACTGCCACTGGTCACGCCAGACTCCGAGTGGGTCTCTCCCACCCCGTGAGGCCTTTCCTGGAAGGCCCCGCTGCCGTTACCCGTCCTTGAGAGCCTAGCTCAGCACCCCGAGCCCACAGAACCTCCCTGCTCTCCCAGGGTGGCGCTGCTCCCTCTTCTTGGGCATTCTCAGTCTAGACCCTGTCACACTGCAACGGGACCGTGGGCTCCCCATCTCCCTCACTAGACTGTGAGCTCCCTGTACAGAGAGATTTCTGTTCGTCGTCATCACCAGAGCCTAGCAAGGTGTCCAGCTATCAACAAGCACTTAGCAAACACTTGTAGGAGGAAGGAAAGAAGAAACTGGGGTTTATCATAAAGTCCCTCCCAAACTGGAAAGTGAAATTATTTTCTCTACTTTACTTGTAAAGACTCACACACAGTGGCAGAGATTAGCTATCTGAAGAAGTTATCCATCACCCTCAAAATATGCAAATCCTTAAGTCTCTCCCTTTTCTCTCAGTCCGACATCTGGCATAGTTTCACGGGCTCTCTGCAGCCTAAAAGCTGCTCCCAGAAGCAGCCACTTCAGCCACTCCCCTGCCAACCCCTCAGGAATAACCCGGCCTTCTTATCTCTCTGCCACGGCTTCCCAGCAACCCTCAACCTCCAGTCAACACAACTGTCTGCCAGGCCACAGTACTGCTGGAGGAGAAGCACACCCACCCGTGAGTCAGAGCCACAGACTCCCTCTACGACCTCAGGTGACCCTTCAATATTATCAGGCAATATTCCAAATGTCCCTTGCTGGCCGCTGACCCTTGGGTTTATCCTGAAGCCCTGCCCCCGAGGCCCCTCTACCCACCCCACTCTTAGCAGAAAACTCTACCTCCTACTTTCCCGCAAAAACTGAAAACATCTGGGGGGACGTCCTTAACCTCCTAGCCCCACCCCCACGCTTGACACACCTTTCTACGCAGCCTCAGGAAGAGGGCCCCTCCTCTAACCTGGCTAACACACCTCTGCACCTGGCTCCTGGCTCTACAGAAACACGACACGTCGGCTATGCCCTTTCTCCTGAAACAGCCTCCTGGGCCATTTCCCTCCTGCCCTTAACATCGTGAAACAAAACAAAATAAAGAAAACCTCCCTCCATCTTGCATATCTCATAGCTGCCGCCCTCTGCCCCTCATTTCCCTTCATAGTTAAGTTACTTTAGAAATTTTTTTTTGAAATATTTCAACCATTTCAGAAAAGTGGGGCCTAAATCACCACTACATGCTGTCTTCTTTCCTAATAAAATATGACAAATAAGCTGAAACTCCCTGTGAGCCCCCTCCCTGACCTCACCACCTTTTCTTCCTCCATGGATATATGTTTGTACTGCAAGCTTATCTATAAAAATGCTGAATTATTTTCATGCTTTTGCAATTTACATAAATGACACTATAGTTTTCATACTTTCCAACTTGACATTGTTTTTAAGATTTATCCTTGTCATACACCCAGCTCCAGTCCCTGGACCAGAGGGCTGTGACACCACTGACGGTCTCGCTTCTAGCAAGAGCAGCCTCTACTCCTCAGCGCCCCGCGCCTGCCCTCCCATCTCCTTGTAAGCCCTCTCCGCTTGTGTCTGTCTTCTGCTCTCCTCACACCACTGCGACTACTCTTGTCAGAGCCCCCAGCTACCACAGTGTTTAAACCCCACGGACACTCCCAGCCCTCCTCTAACCAGACCTCTCTGCGACATTCTCCTCTGGTTGCTCCTTTCTCCTGACACTCCCTTCCTCCCCCGTTTCTGAGCACCCAGTTGCCAGGCCCTTCATTAGCTATTCTCCTGCTGCCCCCCTAGGTCGGTGGTTCTCAGTGAGGGTGGGACAGTTTTGTCCCCCAGGGGACATCTAACAATGTCGAGAGACATTTGGTTGTCGAGGGATGGGTGATGGGCATCTTGGGCGGAGGCCAGGGACACTGCTCAGCACCCTATCGTGAAAGGGTGGCCGCACACGGCAAAGAGGGACCCAGACCCAGTGCTGGCGGTGCTGAGGCTGAGACCCCCGGGCTAGAGGTGGGCCTTCCGTATGGTTCTGGTCTGAGCCCTCTTCCCTTCCGGCTCCCCACTCCCTGCATCCCATCACCTGCTCTTTGCAACCTGCAGGAGCAAGCAAGCAGCCTGATACATTTCCAAGGATCGGCTAGGCTTACCCGGACGCCGGGCCGCTCTGGAGGGACCTCAGACACCATGCTGTGGTTGGTTAGGTCACGGTCGGTGGCGGCTGAGCGTTTCCCACCTGCTTTATTGGACATGTCCAAAGCTGATCTGATTGCAAGTTGACCAGAAAAGAAGAAAGAGGCCAGTGAGAACCAGGAAACAACGGTGCTGCCCGCCCCTTCCCCACCGTGCCGTTCACCGTTCCAGTGTTCAGCACAAGTGAGGGCCCCCAGCACCCCCAAGGGGGCCTCAGCTGCCCCCACTGCGCTTCCGAGACCATCCACCAGGGGCTCTGCACATTGTCCTCTTCCTTTCCTGAAAAGTTACCTTAAAAACCTAGGCCCTGGGACTCTGGGACTTCCTCTCCTTCTAATTTAAAAGACATGGTGGACATTAGAGACATTTAATTATCTTTTTTAAAATGAGAGACATTTAAAATGAGATGGTGGATTTAAAAGACATGGTGGAAATGAGAGACATTTAATTATCTTTTTTTTCTTTCATTGACCGAGCCAAGGTTCTCGTGGTCACAGCAGACGCTCACTAGCCCCTCAGAGGCCCAGGTGAACGACATGCCAGCCTCAGACCTGTTTCACTCCTTGAGCTCAGCCCATGGGATGCATCAGCCTAGGCCCAACAAGATTCCAGGAAAGAGGGTAAGGGTGTCAAGCCAGATGGGCCTCAGAAGTTTCCAGCCCTCAGAACTGAGGTGAGTGACCCTAAAGTCCTCTGCTCCGCTTTCTGCCCCCCATTCCCTCTGCTTCCCAGCTGCACAGATCATGGTGGTCAAGGATGCAAAGGCCAAATAGTGGGCAGGGAGTAAACATACATTTTCAAGTCAAACTTTTTGTTTTCCTCTGGAACCTGGCCAGTCAGTGGGTGTAGAAATGTGTTCCGTCTTTCATTATGGCTGTAGAGGCAAGAGAGAGAAAAAAGCCGTGGTCAAGGCGAAGAAGGCAGACACACGGGCCCGAGGGTGGACGGGCCCAGGCAGAGACGGGCATGGGGCTTCCAGGAGCTTGTCACTCTGCCCTCTGAAAGCAACAAGCGAGGGCCGGGCTGCAGAAGCAGCAGCAGGTCCGTCAGGAGGGGAAGCGGTCTTTCCAACAGTGTTAACGACTCACTAGAGATAGGCAATGGCACCCCACTCCAGTACTTTTGCCTGGAAAATCCCATGGACAGAGGAGCCTGGTGGGCTGCTGTCTATGGGGTCACACAGAGTCGGACACGACTGAAGCGACTTAGCAGCAGCAGCAGCAGAGATCCCTAGGCTGGAAAGAAGCCCACTTAACCCTTTCGGTGGCCATTCTGGGCATGTCTGTTGTGGGTGGGGAGGGGTCCAATGGTCAAGACTTGGCGTTTGGCGGGCACCCTCAGCAAGACAACTCCGGCCAGGGCTCTGCATAAAACTGCTCACTCGTCATTTGCTGAAAGAATTCTCTTGTGACCTTGGACCTCTTCCTCCCCTGTTCTACCTCTTTCTTCAAATGAAACAAGAGATCCAGGGCTTCCTTCTTGAGCTCGGGCTGGGCCCCACTCACTCCAAGTCCAGGACCTCCCTGGCAAGGGAGTAGCTGACGCAGCCAAGCCCTTGGGCCAGTCCAGCATTGGAGGTGACC
>NW_011494910.1:1840511-1845786 GCF_000754665.1 Bison bison bison
AGGTGACCGCTGGCTCAGCAGTCACGTCTGACTAATGGATACCGTGGCAGGGGAGTGACTGCTGTGAAGACGGCCCTCGGGAAGCAGAGGGAAACCTGGACCAGGGGTGGGGTCTGTGCAGAGGCAGGTGGGGCTGTATCGTGGAGGCCCTGCTGGGGCTCTTCTGGCTGACTGTCAGGAAAGTTCCCTGGGGGCTCCGCAGAGAGACAGGGGAGGAAGGGCAGCAGATAGAACTTAGGGAGGGGCTGGTGCAGAGGGTCTAAGCCATGAGTAGCGGTCATTTGAGGTGGACTCTGCAAGCCAAGGACCACCTGGCAAGAAAACGGGAGGAGATTCAAGCCTGCAGCCAGTGGGGGTGCTGGGAGAATTTTAAGGTCTTCTTTTCCCACCCCTCTTGAGAGAGACTGTGAGAGCCCAGATATGCCCAGTCCACCCCCAGAAGCTAGTGTCTGCACAGAGCCCGCGGAGGCTGCACTGGGGCTTGGCACGTGGCAGGTCAGCTAGCAGGGGGAAGAGACCTCAGGACATCACTTTAGTTGCATGAGAGAAGTAAAGTAACCTTTCGGAGAGCTGCTTTCCATAGTCTGGGACACTTCCCAGCCGAACTTTTTGCTGAAGTTAGACGTAATATCAGCGGGTGTTTTTTTCAGCTTCCAAACCAGTCATGTTCAGATCAAATCCAAAGACACGTGGTAGATAGAAGCCCAGTGGGCAGTGGCTACAGCCTATGTGGAAATCTGGGTTTTGCAGCCTGGGCTTACCAGATGGGACCCTAAGTCTGGCCAGTGTCTAGTTAGCCTGGGTTCTAACTCTATCACATTGATAACTCACTTTCTGTTTCTCAAACTGTATTCCTCCCTTTGTCCCAGGTTTATAAGGATACTCTCCTCAACAGGGGGTCTCAGCAAGGGAGAGCAGTTGTTTCCGGTCACCCACATGCCTGGCTCTGCTCTGTGGAGGGGGTGGGGGGCAGGCAGGCTGCAATAGCTAAGATCCTTGAGGCACCAAGGTCTCTGCTGTTTTCCAGCTCAGATCACCTACCCCCGACACTCTCCCCCAAATCATCACCTTTGGCCCAGTCTGCTGTACACATTCCCTGTGATAACTCTGCTGGAATCTTTCCTGCAGGCACTGGTACAGATGAACAGACGGAAAGACACACACACACCCCCCGAAGCCACACAGAGTTTGCTGTCAGCCGGCACAAGTCTTTCAAAGGACACTGAATTCTTCCTGCCCTAGAGTCTCCTACCCAGCAACCCCGACAGATGACGTCCTCACCCCACCCAGGCGCTACCAATTTCAAAACAGCGTCCCCTTCACAAGCACTGCAATGCAGCAACCACTGACCTAACTACTCTGATCTCCAGGTCACACGGGGCGGGCCCCTCACTGTGACGCCCCCAGAGCCAGTGACCCGCCAACTCAGCTCTCACTTCACCTGGCTCACAGTCCGCTGCAGAAACCCTACCTGACCCGTCGATCGGCTCGAAACTTCAGCATCTTGTTGGCAGCTCTGGCCCCTGTGCGGCAGCCTCAGAGGACCCGGCAGCCAGCCTGCTCGTAGCATCCCTCTGAGAAGTGAGTCCTCCGGTCCTGCTCGCAGTGCCGGCTGGGCTCCAGCGCGTGGTGGCAGCGGGCACTGCTGGTTCCCTCCTCCGGCTCCGGCACCGGGGAGGGGGAGGGCCTCTCTCTGGGTGGCAGGGGTGCCCGGGTGCCCTAGGGGGGCCTGTGGCTTCCCAGCATTCAGTCGGAATGTTGCTGGGCAGGGCGCCGGGGGCAGGATGAGTGAGTGGGGGATGATAGGCTCAGTTTAGGTCCCCAAGGATAAACAGCGAACGCGGAGAGATGGAGCAGGCACACAGCGCAGGTGTACCACTCCTAGGCAGTCTGACCTCGTGGCGCTAAGGACACGGAGTCGCTGGGAGGGTGGAGGAGTCCGGGGCTGCATCCCCATCTGCATGGCAGAAACCCACGCCAGCCCTCCCTGCCGCCCCACCTCCTGGCCCACAACACAGGCCCTCGGGTGAAATCCACTCGCTTCAGAGAGACCCTTCTGAGCCCGTGGGCACAAGGTTAAATGAAGCTCTGGATTCACGTGTGGCTGTTGTGCCATGCTGATGCTGGAAGCGGAGACTGACAGGGTCTCCTCTCTCTGCTCTCAGCCTGCCCAGCCTTCTTCTGTGCAGACAGGAGCGCAGTGGACGAGGCTTCGCGGCGTCCCCCTACACGACCCCTCCAGACACCGCCCCAGGCTGTCGCCCAGGTCACTCACCCTCCACATGGGGTGGCCCAGCAGATGAGCAAGTGAAGCGCGTGGGTGTGGGTGTCGTGGAGCCAGAGCCAGTGGTGGGGATTTACTTCTTTGCTCGGGTGAACTAGGAGAACAGCTTCTTCCCAAATCTTAGGAGGAAGAGGGTAGCAAATGGGGCTCAGAGTGGGGGTCATCATGTGTTAATTTTTGTAAATCTGCCCAGATGCAGTGTGATAAATGCCAGCTGGAGACTGTCAGATCTGCTTGGGGCAAGGAGGTTTGCATCGTCGTTAGCTACTCCAAACTCTCCAGAGATTGAAGATGGTCACATCTCTTCTTTTCCTGATGTCCTCCATGTCTTAAAGTGCAAGGGCCCTCCATGCAAGGGGCTTCTGATGGTCATCTCTTCCAAGCCCCTACCACCAGGCAAGCCTGCTCTGCAATCAGTCTCGGTGAGTGTCTTGGCTGTTTGTGAAGGGTTTCAGTAAAGGATGCTCCAGACCTACCATTATCTTACACTGCCGAGATGTTTTTGGTTTTTTTGGAGATGTTCTTTTTTGATATCAAATTTTAGTTTCTCTAGCTTTGGATATTGTTCCATTTTTATCTTCAGATGACAGAATCCTTTCTGACCTATGTGGTTCCTTTCAGCAGCACCAGGCATTCTGTTGACATCACAGTCTGTTGTTACAGCAATTTTGTGACGCCAACAGACACGGAAAGGGAGGAGCTAATCTAATTGTTTGGTTTGAAGACAGAACCCAGTCAGAGAACAATGCAATCAGTAAGTAGAAAAGACATTATTTAACCCATGATGAGACAAGCTGGTCGGGTATAGCTGGGGCTGATATTTAAGCAACTAATCCTAAATCCAAAAGGTCAATATATTCAGCCATTTAGTGGTACTTCTGCAAATGCTTTATCCTGATGACAAATGGCTTCACTTTGCAAATCCACCTCTCCCTATCCCTAATCCAGTTCCTGGAGCCCTGCTGTGGTCATGGCGAGCTGGGCCCTCTCCCAGTTCCTGCTTGGGATCTCTGCCTGTGCACAGTAGGTCCCAATAAATATTTGTTGAATGAATAAGTGAATGAATGAATGAACAAAAGAAACTCCCTATGCTTTGATTTAATTTTTAGCCAGCTGCATTTGGAGTTTGACATTGTATTACCAAGGGCTTCCTTGTCTTTGCTCTCTCAAAATTAATTACTTCCTCTCTATGAGAACAGCTCCGTTTCTGCCCCCTCACCCCCTTCACTCAGCTTCCCTGCCTGGCTCCCCCTTGACTATACAGCTTGGCTTTGATCCATCTTCATTAGGAGGGGAAGAAAATTAAGCTCCTGTGCACAGGAGGAGGTGTTGAGGTGCACTGAGAAATGAGATTTCTCCCACTAGAAGGCAAAAATGTCCCTTTTCCCTTCAAGTTGAGCTCGGGGCCTCCCACAGCCTTTGCTTAACTTTGCAAGTTAAATGACTTCTCCTGCCTGGTGGAGATAGCGCAGGCAGAGGGACAGAGGCCCAAGGGTTTCCCCTGTCTGTTGAGAGCTCTGCAATCCTCAGGATTACATGAGCACACAGAATACCTGACTGGAGTTTTTCTTTTTCCTTTGCTACTAAACTACACAGATGACAGGTTTCCATTAGGTTAGACACCAGGAGGAACTTACCAAGTACTGGACATTATTAAAAAAGGGAAAGAGAGACAGGTGATCAGGTTTTTTTTTTTTTCTCTCCTCTTCCCTTTCTTTTAGGACATCAAAGGCCTCCATTTCTCAAGGACAAATGGTTATGAATCTACCTCCAAATGTACTGCTCAAATTCCTCTCAAGGGAAGGGGGGACTCTCAAGCAGTAAAGGGGGCAGGAGCATCCCTAAACTCCTGAGTTGCCCAGTAGGTGGTCCCCTCACCCACTGTACCTACAAAGGTGGCCCCAGTGGCCATCAGTGAAGAGAGAACTGGAATGACTGACCTTTCAGTCCAAGGCCCTACACGAGAGGGCCTTCTCTGGCAAATGAGGTCCTTTCTAGTTCTGTGAAATAATACCTAGAAACTTTCAAGATGTGAAACATTTTATATATAAAACACAATGGCTATATTTTCTGCTTAAAAACAAATCAAGATATATGCTAAGTACTAGAGCTAGAAAATGAAAACCAGTCTCGGGCTTAAGACGGCTGTGAACGTAGCAGGGGCTGGCATTCCAGAAGTGCCCAAACCAATAAACTACAAAGAAACGAGATAGAGCCTGTCCCTTTTCTAAGCACTGTCCCCTCATCTAGTTTGGGCTTTTCTACAGTTTAAGAGACACCCGCAGCCTCTAAGTGCTGGCGCTGGTACAGCATCGCTACCGAGGTAACCGTGTGCTGACCAACCTCCAAACTACTCCCTAAGAATCCGCGTTGACCTGGAACGATACCCGGCACCGTGCAGTCAGAAGCAGCAAAAGCAACCCGGATGCTCAGGACCCTTTGCAGACAGGCATGTTCACACACGTGTACACACACCTGCACACACACACACACACACACACACACTCAGAATGGACAGCTCCCATCGTGATAAATACTGAACAACGAGAGAGATACATTCAACTCCTTCCACCTTGGGCTCCTCTTGGTTATTTGCAAAACACCAAGCTGCTGCAACCCCAGAGCTCCCGAGAATGCGTGCCAGCCAAGTTTTTCCATCCCAACAAAGCTCTGGCTTTTGGCCTTGCAGCTCATTAGATGGAGAGAGGACTGCGAGGTGAGCGGAGAGGAGGGCTGCCACAGCCCACCCCTCCCACTTCCTTCTTCCCCCAGCTCGCAAATTCCAAGCTGAGGCTGTCCACACACAGGAAAATTTCTGCAGCCTGCAAAGGAAGCGAAGGTCGGGCTCCCGCTCTCCACCTCCCCTCTGGATGTCATCATCATTTCAAGGAGCTTTATGTGCTCCACTTTTCTGTCCCAATTAAAAACCAACTTGGTTCACGTTCCCAACAATCCTGATGTGCCTGATTCCTGAGGCTCCCCCCTCCCACC
>NW_011494910.1:1845886-1858558 GCF_000754665.1 Bison bison bison
CACCCACCCCCATCATTCCTAGGAAAAAATACACTTCCCTAGCCAAGTTCTCCCCACCCAAGCCCCACTGCTCTCCCGCCTACTGCAGCCATACAAAGAGGAGGCCGAAGGGGGTCAGGCCTGGCGGCACCTGTAGGTATGCAAGGGGGAAAGGCACCTTCAAGAGACACTGGGTCTTTTCGAAATGCTGCCAACAGATCAAAACACCAGCCGTGCGGTCTCGGGGGACACAGCTGTCAGCCCTGTGCTTGCGCTTGCTCTCTGTCCTCCCCGCCTTTGCTCCAGCCTTCCTGCTGTGCACGGTCATTTCCAAAATGCCAAGATGACAGTGTCTTCCCCAAGTAAGCTCGAAACATAAAAAAAGCTGGCTACGGGGCTGCAGGAAGTAGTGAGGACGGAAGACCCAGGCTTGGTCTCTCCCACTTAACTCTGCCTATCCTCACAGCCCCATCACTGCCCCAGAGTCAGAACACCTTTCCTCCCCTGTCGTAATCAGACATGGAGCACTGGGGCAGTTTTAGCCTCAGCTTGGCCCCGAGCTCAGGTAGCAAGCAGAAAAGCTGGCTCAGTAGCCAAGGGATGGAAGTCACAAATCAGGGCTCCAGATCCAGGCTTCCTCCCTGCCATCCTATGTGGATGTCCTTCCCTAGTCTCTCCTGGGCCTGGACATTCCTTTTATTTTAAGAATAGGAGGTAGGAAAGCCTACAACTGCAGGTAAGGGTAGGAGAGCCTTGTGTGCTCTCGAGTCAGGGTAATGCTTCACTGTGTGTATGTGAGCACACGTAGGCCTGTCTCCCTTGAAGGAGGAAATGCCAGCCCGCTCCAGTATTCTGGCTGAGATAATGCCCCGGTCAGAGGAGCCTGGTGGGCTACAGTCCACGGGGTCACAAAGAATCAGACCCGACTGAGCACACAGCACTTTACTGTGTGTACGTGAGTGCGTGCGTGTGTGTCTCAGTGGGTGTGTGTGTGTCTGGCAGAGGGGGGTACTCAGGGTAAATTCATGGGGAATCTTCATGCTGATCTTCTGTCTCAACTTGCATTATCTTATCTTCAAACTGATTATTTTACTTTACGGACCTCCATTTGTCTTCTGAAAAATAAACGGGGTGGATATTCAGCATAACCATGCCATTTATTAAAATACTGAGACTCTTCCATACTAGTTGGTAAAGGGCTACTCTTCCAATAAGGAAGAATCTCAGTACTTTCATATCTGGCCCTCCCCTCCTCTGTGTGATCCAGAAATATCTTAGGGCCCTCCAGGATGCCAGGCCTGTGTCCTTTCTGGTTGATAAATTATTAAATGTCATTCCTGGGATGACTGTTCCTTCACTGTCTGAACACTGACAGCCCTTTCAGGTGTTAAAATGATTCTGGTCTCAGAAGTTGTCTCAGCACAACACTGTAAAGCAGTTATCCTTCAATTAAAAAAATCCTATGATAAACCATAATAGAAAACAATATTTTAAAAAAAAGAATGTGTGCATAACCAAATCATGCTGCTGCATAACAGGAATGAACAGCATTACAAATCAACTATCCTTCAATAAAAATAAATTTAAAAAATAACAAAACAGAAGACTAAAATAAAAAAGAAGCTGTCTCAAGCAGGTTGGGAGGCGTTCTGCCTCCGCACACCGTGACCCAACTTGGAGAGCCGGGGCAGCCCGGCCTCTGCACACCGTGACCCAACTTGGAGAGCCGGGGCAGCCTGGCTCCCGGCTCCTCATACTCCTTGTCCCTGAGCTTCTGGCCGTCCCGCTAAGGGGAGAAGAAGAGAAGGCGAACAAGGGGGGCACGCTTTCCCTCTCTCAACCTCCCCTGGGGGCCCCGCCAAGCCAGACAGAACAGAGGAGAAGGGCTCCAGTCCCCTCCCCTCAGCCTCTAAGCTGCTTCCCCGACGGTCAGCAACGGGGAAGAGGCCCCAGAGGAACGAGCAGGGCAGGAACTAATTACCTCCCCTCACCCAACAAAGCTGAGCCCTGCTCTCCAGACACTGAGGCAGCCCAGCTGTCCGCTTCCAGGCCTCCCCCTTCCTAGCTCGGCAGCTTCGGTCCTGGCGTCCCGCAGACAGCAGTCACCCCACCCACCCCGAGGGAAGGAACAGTACCAAGTGAGTGTTTGGAGAGTAACACAGCTGGGCTGGCCCCCTCCTTCCACACCCTGAAAAGCTACACATGCCTTCTTGGTTCCCAACCCAGCAATCTGCAAGGGTCAAGCTGTTTCGTGCCTCAGTTTCCTCATTTTAAGAATGAAACAGTAGTAATGAGTGGTGGCCTGTTTAGTGCTCCACTGTGCTGTGCTTAAATATCCTACTAGACTAGACAGCAGAGGAATAAAGCTGATGATGCTCTGAAGGGGTGAACACAGGAAAACATTAAACTCACATGGTCTCTGGTCCTTGGCCTGGGAGCAGGGCAAGGCCCACGCAAGTCAGGGGAGCTGAGATTCATTGCCTCGGCTATAGTAACAAGGGGCTTCCCTTGTGGCTCAGCTGCTAAAGAATCCACCTGCAGTGCGGGAGACCTGGGTTCGATCCCTGGGTTGGGAAGATCCCCTGGAGCAGGGAAAGGCTACCCACTCCAGTATTCTGGCCTGCAGAATTCCATGGACTGTATAGAGTCAGACACGACTGAGCGACTTTCTTTCACTCACTCACTCACAGTAACAAGAGATACAAGACAAAGTTCACATCTCCTTGGTTGCCCCCAGTCCCCACCGCGTCTCCAGCCTGAGCTCCTCACTCTAGAAGAGAAGAGGGAGAGAGGCTTGTGAATCAGGAGGACTCCGGCTCCACAAGGCCTGCTGCAAGAAGGCAGCGATGAAGGTCATACACCCCCCCCACTGTGAACCCCTGAAGGCCACAGGTGACGTGTGTGGCGTGGGGTGGGACGTGCCCAAAAACGTGAGTCCCACAACACCTGCCTAGTGCAGAGGAGTGCAGGGGCAGCCACACACAAACCGCTCACAGCCTGGGCCTTCTTTGTCCCTGTGCCCTGGCCGGCACCTCACACCCGGGAAGTGGACGGCTGTTTGGTGGGGTGGCTGAGATTTGTCTGATGCGGTGGCTGCGATCTGTCTGGCCGGATCTGTGGCCAGCGGTCTGCCCATGGCAGGCGGATGGGGCGTGCTGCTCTGCTCCCGGAGGCTGAACTGGGAGTGAGGCAGGGGAGCTCAGCCATGAAGCCTCTCCCCAGGGGATCTGACGGGCGGGCTCTATCTGCTCTGGGGCCTCTCCCTTCTCCCTTCCGACTGGCCAGCCAGGCTCTGCTAAGAGTCTACTGAGCAGAGCTTCGTCTGGTGGAGAAGAGAGCGGTGAATCAATGGGCGCAGGAGGGCAGGGCCGAGGCATCTGCTCTGGGAGGAAGGAGGTCCCCACCTCACAGGGCTGCACGTGGTGCAGATGCAGAGGCAGGTGGGCCGGGAGCAAAGCCCCAGTGTGAGCACCGCCCCTCACTCGCCGGCCGCGAGGGCTCGGCTGCTTGGTTCTCCTGACCTGGAGCAGCAGGCACACAGATGGATTGTGGGAAACTCTGAACACCTCCTCCTGATGGGAGCGAGGAGTCTGGAACTTCCCATGGACGCAGGGAGCTGGCTCAGGGCTTGGAAGACAGAGGGCTCTCCCAGATTGCTGTCTGCTGCAGAAGATACAAGAGGAGCTTGGGGACAAGGGCCACCAGAGGAAGCAGCCGGCACGCAATGGCTGTGCCTGGAGAGAGTCACTGCTGTCTCCATCTCTGTGTGCTGAGAAAAATCACCGTGAGCTCCCCTGACAGCCCAGAAAGAGAAAGTGAGACCTGGAAGGGAAAGAACTTAGAGAACTTTTGGAGACACTTGTCACTTAAAGAATGGTGGGCGCGTGACTGTAGCTGACCAGTACTGACATCTCAACTCTTCTGGGTCTGTTTCCTCGTCTGGAACATGGAGTGATACCGAATTGGTCAGAGAATTAAAGTGAAAGTGCTAGTCGTTCAGTCGTGTCGTTCAGTCGTGTCTGACTCTTTGCGACCCCATGGACTATAGTCTACCAGGCTCTTCTGTCCATGGGATGCTCTAGGCAAGAATACTGGAGTGGGTAGCCATTCCCTTCTCCAGGGATCAAACCCAGGTCTCCTGCATTGCCAGCAGATTCTTTACCACCTGAACCACTTGGGAAGCCCTCGGAAGATTAAACAAGAACACATATTTAAAGCACCCAGGAGAACGCTTGGCACGTAACAGTTGCTCAGTCAGTGACTGATGTTATAAACATTAATAAAATAAAAGAATAAAATAAAACAAAGAGCACTATCCCATCCATTTTAGTAGCCACTAGTCAACATGCAGCTTTTTACATTCTCACTAATTAAAATTAAATAAAATTAAAATTTCAGTTCCTCAGTCATGCTAGCCACAGTCTGCTGGGGCTTGAGAGCCACCACAGCTAGAGGCCACCAAATTGGACAGGAAGGTTATAGCATGTTCTACCCCGGTGGATATTCTGTTGGACAGCACTGGGCTACATGTTCTTTAAGCCATCTTCCAGTTCTAATAATTTTGGATTCTATAAAACACATAACTCCAAACCAGTCTGTCCTTCCACCAGCTGGCATGGGTTTAGTGTCCTCAGGGAAATGCAAGTTCTCTTATAGCCCTAAGCTAAGGAAAAAAGAAAAGGGAAAAGGAAATCTGTTGCCAACAACAATAACAAAAATGTTAAACATCTAAAATCAAAGGATACATCTGAAAGTCCAATCAAAGTTAATGTAGGTATCTATCATTTTAAAATAGATACACTAAGACTCCTCCAGGGTTTGAAAATATTGTTATTAACAGCCCTAATGGGCACAGGCCCTGGGAGAGGCAATTGAGAAAAGTTACAGAGAGGATCATGGAGGCTGGCAAAGGGAAAGGAGCAAGGAACGGGCCCTCCTTCCTACCTCCTCCTCCTTCTTAGGTTGGCCAGCTGCTGGTGAGGCTGGAGGGGGAAGAAGGGACAGCTGGCCTGCAGGGTCTGCCTGGTCCTGCCTCCACAGGGTGGGAGGCAGGGAAAGGAACTGCAGGGAAGACAGCAGGCTCAGGGTCTTCCTTCCCTTGCACCTCCCTGTCCCCACCCAGCCTGGAACCTGTGCTAATCCCAGGGGTACAGTCTGTTCTTAAACAAACAGCACCCAAAGCAGGTGCCAGAGTGTGCCCATTGATAACTGGCTTGGAGCCGGGAGGGGAGAAGACCTCAGAGGAATGGGAGAGGTGTTCCCAGGCCTAGACCCTGCCTGGAGCCCAGACAAGGGACAGAGGAGCTTGGGAAGAAAAGGAAAGTGGATGGGAGAACCTGGGGAGGGACACTGCGGGCCCCTGCCCTGTCCCCCTGCCATGCAGTAGCCTTGAAGGAGGCCTCGGTGGGGATGCTGAGACAAGAAGACACATGTGCTTTGGAGAGGACAAAAGGGACGCTGGGCTTGGTCCTGGTCAGGACGGAAGCCAGTCTTGGTAAGGGACACCTGAGTGACGGGTGAGTGTGCCTGTGCCTTTTGGAGCACGTGAACACCATCCCGATGCTGCCCCTCGTGGCTGGCCTGGGAATAGTGCAGCTACGTAATTCGCAGGCCCCAGAGCCAAATAAAAGGCAGAGCTCCTTGCTCAAACATTATGAAGTTCAGGACGGTGACAGGAGAGCATTACACCAAGCCCTTCTGAGGATGCAGGGCCACGGCACAAGCTGTGTGCCCACGAAGACCGCCCTGCCTGGGAACACCAATTGCTCTGTGGTGCTTCTCCTGGAAGTTTGAGGATGGAGGGCGGCTAGTCATCCTTGCGGCTAACTCTTAGCACAAGGCAGAACACCAGAAGGGGCAGCTCCTCTCCCAGTTCCTACTTTCCCCTCTTTCTTGGCTTACATGCCAGGAAACACGGCTGCTTTCGCTGCTGCCGCTGGGTCTGGTAGCTGGCACCGCCCCTTCTCGTGCCTGGTTTCTGTTTGCCTGTGGGCAGCTTAGCTGGAGGAAGCACCACAGCTGAAAGCCAGAGGGTTGGACTTGCCTTATCTTTCAAACCTGCCTTCAAGACCGGCACAGGGAACCCTCTGTTCCTACCCGACAGACCCCTCCAGGGCCGCCTACTATTACCATTATGTCATCGAACCTTTTTCCTCCCAAGAAAGAGGCAGGGGACAAAAGGGCTTCTGGCTACGATGGGGGTAAAGTCAACATTTCTGCTTTGGAGACAAATCAGGCTTTCATTTTTTGTGCATGCATGAGTACACACACACACACACACACACAACATCAGCTGAGACAAGTCCGTCTTAGCACTCCACCAACAAAGCAAAGAAACTTGTCCACATTCCCTGCACAAGTCTGACCCAACATGAGAAGGTGCCTCGGTCAAAGAGCCCCAATATTTAGAAGGAATGAGGGTCCTGAGTTGGCAGTTTGGGGAAAGGGGACAACAGATACCTAAATCCAGAAGAATGGCTCTCTCTCTTCCTGGATTTCTGTTGCTCCCAAATGACAAACTTTGTCTTCTAATGAGTTGAGTCTCGCGCCAACTCTCTATTCCACGCCCCCTCCTTGCATCCTGCCTCCCACCTCTCCACACTTGACGTGAAGTAAAGGGAATAAAAGGCAGGGCACAGCTATGCCAGTCTCCTCTGGTTTAGCCCTCGCTGCTTTCCTTCAGTGCTGGGCCCAGGAAATGGCTGTGAGGAGGCCGATGGCACTTCTGCCCAGAGCTCCCGAGTCCCCTGCTCTGGAGACAATGGCTCAGGGAGCGGGGGGAGCCGGGCTCCAGCTCTGCATGCAGAGGGGTACACAAAACCATTGTCTCTGCAGCAGGGCAGACAATGACTTGTATTTCTGGCATCTGTGCCAAGGGGTTCACCCCCTTGGACTAAGAGAACCCTGAAGATTTCCTTCTAATAAATAGGAGTGATACTGAAATCTGGCCCAACGCTGAGAATGTGCATCCAGTTGTAACAAAGCCCACTCCAGCTGATGGTATGGGAATACTGGAGCTGCCTTACTTGCTCCAGAGCCTCCCAGACAGACAGACAGCGAGACAGAGGACCACTCACTTACCAGCTCTTCTCTGCGATGCCCTCTGCTCTCTCTGACTCCTTTCACACTCAGGAATAGGGAAAAGGCTCTCCTTTAACACTCATCAGGCCCCTGGTGGGTAGCAATCATTAACAGCCACACATGCTGACTGGCTTTAACCCCTTCGGTGCTGGCTGCCTCCAGCTGGCTGATGGACAGCCCCGTCCCCTCTTCCCAGCTCCGAGAAAGCAGGAACTCCTGCCTTGATGCCATCCACCTGAGTAATGCCGCTGCCTCCCATGTGGAGAGCAGGAGCCCTCTAGTCCCACCCAGGCTGCCCTGCCTGATTGGAGCACACTGGCAACCTGAGGCGCTTGGTCTTGGCACAATGCCCAATTGGATGAGCCCACATTATGAAATATTTGCCTAGCAGGCCAATAGAGGAGCCAGGATCAGAGGGGAGGGGTGATATTTTTATTTATTCCTGGAGGAGAGAGAACAGACAAAGGTAGTCATAGCATGCCTAGCCCTGGGCCAGGAAACAGTGGGAAGGGGGCTTCAGGTCAGTGAAAGCGCCTCTAGCCTCCCTGTGCAGGTACAGGGTGGAATCCCGGAAGGCTTCTAGGCAATTTCAGCTCCTGGCTGTTTAGCTAGAGGGTTTCTTTGCCTTAATGATTCCCTGACTCACCCAGGAGTTTGGAGCTAGGAACTGTAACAGAAATGAAAAAGGAAAATAACTTGACAGGCAAAGGATTGCTTGTATCTACACAAACTGTGGGGCACAGGTAATCTATATTTCAGAGTTGCAGAAATCATTTTTGCATCTTTAGTGGATGCGAAAGAAAGGTGACCAGGAACGAGCAGAGAGAAATTTCCTCTTTTTCCCTTTAAAAATAGGCAACTGATTTGGGAAAATCCAAATCCAGCATAAAAGTATCTACATGTAGGACGTATGCAAATCTATGCAGATATGTGCAAATGAGCAGCTCCAGGCTTTTCAGAGTAAGTCCTTGCCAGGATTTTTCTAGTTTGAGCAAGAAATCCGGTAGTCTCCAAACCCTATAACAGAGGATCTCACTGTATGCTGTAGCATAAGTGAGATATCAGTAGAGGGAGCATAGCATATAGGGCTCAATAAACATATTTATTGAACATTTACTACATATAAAGCCTTGAAGTAGTCTCGTAGGGTTTTTAAACCATAATCATAAACATGGTAGGCTATGCTGGAGAACGTCAGCACCCTCTCTCTGCACGCCCACAGTTAATACCCCCTTTTCCTCTCTGGCCCCAGTGGGTGGTGCTGCTCCAGCTCGTACCAGCCTGGGTCTAGTGGCTGCATCTCCTCTCACCACCCCTTGTTCTTGTCTGTCAGTAGTCCAGTCACTGTGGCTCAAGACCCTGGCTTAAATCTACCAGGGGGCCCTTTCTTATCTCCTGGGCTGCCTTCCCAGCTGCCTGATGGCGGGTTGGCCCTGGTCTCTTAAAGGGGCTGCGAGCATTCCCAGCCTGCCGCGTCCACCCTCAGAAATACTCCCAGAAACCTGGTGCCGCACTGCCTGCAGAGTCAGGTTCACCATACCGCTCCCCGCTCACGTCCCTTAGAGCCACAGCTGGCTGCAGGACTGCCAGAGTGTGATCAGCTTAAACCGGGAAAGGACGCTGATGTTTGTGCCTTTGTTGTAAATGCTTATCATTTCATGTAAAAGCCCTGCATCTCAGTATTTAAAGGTTCCCACTCTGTGAAACTGAGTTTTAAAGGGGGACAGAGGCTCAGGATATAAAGTCAACATAGAAAAATCAGTTCTATTTCTAGATACTAGTAGCAAACGGTGAAAAATTGAAATTTTAAAAATACTACATACAACAGGGTAAAAAATATGAAATATTTAGGAATAAATTTGACAACAGATGTGCAAGACCTATATACCAAAAACTCTAAACTACTACTGAGAAAAATTAAATCAAATCTAAATAAAAGGCAGATATACTGTTTGTATGAAAAAGGAAATTAAATATTGTTAGAATATCAATTCTCCACTAATTTTCCTATAGAGTCAATACAATCCCAATAGGTTATTTGTAAAAATTGATACAGGTACTCTGAAATTCATATAGAAATTAAAAGGACCTATAATAACCCCCAAAAGTTACAAAAAGAAGAATAAAGTTAGAAGTCTTAGATGATCTGACTTTAAGATTAGAATCTACAGTAGTCAAGACAATGTGGTATCTGCATAAAGATACACCTACAGATAAACTGAACAGAATAGAGTCTAGGGATAAACTCATTCATATACGGTCAGTTGGTTTTCCATAGAAATATAAGGATAATTCCAGAGAAGGTGATGGCACCCCACTCCAGTACTCTTGCCTGGAAAATCCCGTGGACGGAGGGGCTTGGTGGGCTGCAGTCCATGGGGTCGCTAAGAGTCGGACACGACTGAGCGACTTCACCTTTCACTTTAGTGCATTGGAGAAGGAAATGGCAACCCACTCCAGTGTTCTTGCCTGGAGAATCCCAGGGACGGGGGAGCCTGGTGGGCTGCTGTCTCTGGGGTCGCACAGAGTCGGACACGACTAAAGCGACTTAGCAGCAGTAGCAGCAGCAGCATAAGGACATTTCAATGGGGGAATGACAGTCTTTTCGGTACATGGTGCTAGAAAAACTAGAGGTCCATATACCAAAAGCAAAAACAAAATGCCTCGACTTTACCATTAAAAATTAACTTAAAATGGACCAAGGCCTAAAATGAAAAGCTTAAACTATAAGATTTCTAGAAGAAAACAGAGGAAAAAATCTTAAGTGGCTTTTGGCTTGGCAAATCTCTTAAATACGACATAAGATGCACCAGTTTTAAACAAAATATCAAGAAATCAAACTTCATTGAAACAAAAAGCTTTACTTTTCAAAACATGTTACAAAAATAAAAAGGTAAGCCATAAACTAGAGAAAATATTAGCAAAGCATGTGACATAAGACTTTCATCTAGAATATATAAAGAACTCTTACACCTAAATATCAGGACAGCAAAGTGAAAGTGAAAGTCACTCAGTCCTGTCCCACTCTTCACGATGGGAATTCTCCAGGCCAGAATACTGGAGTGGGTAGCCTATCCCTTCTCCAGGGGATTTTCCTGACCCGGAAATCGAACGGGTCTCCTGCATTGCAGGTGGATTCCTTACCAGCTGAGCTACCAGGGAAGTCCATTAATGTGCAAAAGATTTAAACAGATCCTACACCAAAGAGGAAACGCTATGTCAAATAAAGTACAGGAAAACATGCTCAACATCATTAGTCATTAGGGAAAAGCAAATTGAATCCACAACGAGCTAACACTAATACACCCACCAGAACTGCTAAAATTAAGACTAATCATACCAAATGTTGACCAAAATGTAAATGAACTGAAAGTCATACCCTGCTGATAAGGCTGCAAATGGTACTTCCACTTTGTTTACCTTTTTAAGAAACTGCCAAACTTTTCCATGCAGTTTAACATACATGGATTCCTAGGTATTTGTCCAAAAGAAATGAAAATATATGTCCACACAAAGATTTGAACACAAATGTTCACAGAAGTTTGTTTGTAAGAGCCCCAAACTGCAAGAAACTCAAATGTCCATGAATAGGAGAATACATTATGTGTACCATCCATACAATGGAACATGACTCAACAATAAAAAGAAATGAATTATTGACATACATAACAACACAGATGCATCTGAAAATAATCGTGTTGAGAGAGAGAAGCTGAACTCCCTTCCCCCAAATAAAAAATGTATATTTTATGATTCCATTATACAAAACCCTCACAAAGGTAAACTAATTTATAGTGGCAGAAAGCAAATCAGCAGTTATTATGGCGATGGGGTAGACAGAGGGATTTCAAAAAGGCAGGAAGAAACTTTGGGGAGTGATAGATACATTGTCTGAGAAGGCAATGGCACCCCACTCCAGGACTCTTGCCTGGAAAATCCCATGGACGGAGGAGCCTGGTAGGCTGCAGTCCATGGGGTTGCTAAGAGTGGGACATGACTGAAGCGACTTAGCAACAGCAGCAGCAGATACAGGTGTACTATCTTAATTGTAGCTACAGTCTAAAAAAAAATGCATCAAATTTTACCCCTTCAATAGTTATCATAAATCAATTGTACCTCTCTAAAGCTATAAAAAAGAAAAGTCTTCAGATGAGACATTAAAAAAAAACCACCTACCCCTGGGCCTCTGCTGTGAGGGATCTGGGCAGGTAGGGGTGTGGCGGGGGAGGGGGGGATTCCAGCTTCCCTAGAGACCTGCTTTGACGGCTGGTTAAAGACGGGCACCGATGTGGCCTTGAATCAGCCTGGACCTCTCTCCTGGATTTAGGTCAAATAATTTGGCAGACCTGAACATCGTCTTTATAAAAATAATTGTTTGTTTTATGACAGAAGGGAAAATATCAAATAAAACCTGGTTCACAAAGTCCTCTCCTCATCATCTCACATGATTCTTTTATGGTTCTATATGGTAGGCAGAAAAATGTTAACACTCTAATTTTACAAAAAAAAACAAACAAACAGAAAGCCTGAGGCTCACAGAGGTAAGATCACTCACCTCCTACAAGAGTCCCTTACCCTCAGCGTGGAGCTCTTCCTGCTAACTACAGTCTGCCCGCAGCCTGGGGGCACCCCGCCCGTCCCTCAGCCCTGGCTCGGCTCCCAGGACCACGGAACGCAGACCAGCATCGGGGTGCTCACCCTACGCTGAGCAGACGTTCTCGTAGCACACAAGTGGTGCTGTGAGACTGGAAGGGACCCTAGGACGGGGGAAAACGGGGCAGGTCTCGGGTCATAATCAGCTCAGCTAAGGGGAACCATGCCATACTAAGACAGGCTCGCCTGGGAGAGAAGAGGGGATCTGAGGGTCTAATCAGACCGCGTATCTGAGAGAGGAGGGAAACCAACCCAACACCACTCCCAAGGCAGAAGTCTGGTGGATGCGGAAGCAGCTGGAAGCTGTTAGAGGGCTCCAGGCCCTGCGCCTCCTTCCCCTCTTCATCTGCCCCCCTGCTCTGTGGGAGCTGGGAGCCCCCCTCCTCTCTCCCTTGTTCTGAGGACAGGGTGACGGGAGGGCGGAAATCCACGCTGCAAGGTGCAAAACGTTAAGAGGCATCGAAAACCTCAATGATCAAGTTTGATCAAAGTTTTATGCAGTATTTTGGAATAAAAATTAGTGCAAAAAATCCATAATGAGTGAAATATTTTAAATAAAGACCAGATTGCTGCTGCTGCTGCTAAGTCGCTTCAGTCGTGTCCAACTCTGTACGACCCCATAGACAGCAGCCCACAAGGCTCCTCTGTCCCTGGGATTCTCCAGGCAAGAACACTGGAGTGGCTTGCCATTTCCTTTTCCAATGCATGAAAGTGAAAAGTGAAAGTGAAGTCGCTCAGTCGTGTCCGACTCTAGCAACCCCATGGACTACAGTCTACCAGGCCCCTCCGTCCATAGGATTTTCCAGGCAAAAGTACTGGAGTGGGGTGCCATTCCCTTAGTAGTACACAATTTCCAATTCGCCTGAGGGTCCAACATGGCTTAGGGTGGCACTGTTACTGATTCTGTTGTTACTGAAAATGTTGATATTTTGTCCTTGGTGAAATTTTCACACTGATTTT
>NW_011494910.1:1858658-1871247 GCF_000754665.1 Bison bison bison
ACACTGATTTTTATTTCTTTTAATATTGCAATAAATGCTATTTATCTTGATTACTGAGTCTTCTGGCAGCCTCTTAAATGCTGTGCCTAAGGAGACTGCCTCAACCACCTTACCTTACTCAGCCCTGCTCAGGGATGAGACTGGAGAGACTGGGAGAGAGATAGGGAGACGAGACAGGGCCCAGAAAGGGCCAGGGAGAGGTCTGCACTCTTCAAAAAACCTCAGTGCATGAAAAACAAAGAAAGGCTGAGGAATTATTCCAGTTTAAAGAGGAGCAGAGACATGCTCCTGGATTAGATTCCAATGACATTATTAGGGCAACTGGTGAAACTGAATATGGCCTGTCTACTAGAGAATAGTAACATATCAGTGTTGTTTCCTGAATTTGTACACTGTACTGGGTTTATGTAAGAGAATGTCCTTATTTTTAAAAGGAAAAAATAAAGTGATAAGGGTCAGAGGGTGACGGCGGTCTGAGAGCTACATTAAGTCAAACACTCCTCTCTGTCCAGCCTGTCTTTCCTCCAATTCCAGGCAGTCCCAGCAGGGACCAGTAGGAAATGGTAATGGTAGGAAGTCTTGTCTGGAAGATCAGGTCTTGGAGGGCTGGTTAGACATTTGCTTCTCAAAAAAAGAATTAACCTTGAATTCTCAAATCACTCCTCACTCGCTCCAGGAAGACTTGACAACTGGCACCGAAAAGAAAGGAAATTAACACTGACCCAGGCCATGAAACTAGCACATTCTCTGCTCAACCTCCTGAGGCAGGCACCACAGCCCTGCACTTGCAGAGAAGGAAGCTGAGCCATCAGGGAAGCAGCTCTAGGCAGCTTGGAAACGGGAAAGCCGGGGTGAGAGCCCAGGACACAGCCCAAAGCCAACTCTTTTCCCACTTCCAGTTTGTTGTGCAACTTGAAATTCCCTTCTCATGCATCATCCTACAAACTAACCCTTCAGTTTATTTTTGCGGAGTTGAATCTGCATTGGCCTTGGGATTTTTGGCTCCGAAGTCAGACCGCCCCAATTCCAATCTGACGGCACCGGTTATTACCTAAGGGGCTCTGAGTGAGTGATAACTTTTCTGTGCTTTCATCTCCCCATCTGCAAACAGAGATAATATAAACTGCTACCTCAAGGGTTTGTCATAGGATTAAATGAGATTATACAAGCAGAGAATTTGAGAGACCCGGACCTTGCAATGTTCAATAAATGCCAGAAATCATTACTATCTGCCCCTGCCTCAGATCATTCGCTCATAGGAAGTGATGGCCTAATTTCTGACTATAAAACCCCTCAGCACTTTGACACATGAAGACAAATGCTTAACAACTGCTCCTAAAGAAGTTATCCATCAAGATAGTATTTTGGATATTCTCAACCCAGTTAAGAATGCCTTGAAGCCCCCACCCACCTCAGACCACTCACAATCATCTGAGGCAGACCCCTTACCCTCAGGAGCCAGCATAATCGACACCTAAGAATCTTAGAGAGGACGGAGGTCTGTCCTACCGTGCTCTGAACGAGGAGGGGATCTTGTTTTTCTATGTCATGTCACACTTAGAAGTTAAACAGCAAGTCCATCTAGGGGCCACATCCCTGGGCTGGAGGAGTCGTCTGGGAAGGTTCAGGCCCTAGTGCTGGTAGTCGCCCATGCAGCTGTATAATGCGGGCAAGTGCTTGCCCCTGGGGCCCACCGGGCCTGAGCGGGGAGCCACCTTGTCCGCAGAGTTGATGAGAGCGTACAAGAGGCCACTAAGTCCTGGGCACTTCAGCAAAGAGCCGGGCAAAGGAGGTGGGGAAGGTTACCCGTCCAGGAAAGCCTAAGCCCCTCTGGAGCACGCTCCCGTCTTAGGGTCCTCCGGCTGAGGAGCCCTACAGCAGGAGAAGGCAGACAAGCCAGCAGACACGCAGCAGGGGGCTGAACAGGGGCGGACCAAGGGCAGGGCGCCCAAGGGTCAGGCGGCGGTCAGATTCAGCCAGGAAGATGGTTCTCCTGCGACAAAGGCAGAGCGGGAGCATGGCGATTTTCTAACTATAAACAGAAACCCCAGAAGCCCCAAACCACACACAAGCACGTGTGAGGATGCGGGCACAGCGTGAAGGACAGCGGGCACCGTACGCAGGAGGAAGGGCTAGTGCAGCGGCAGGCGGGGACGAGGGGCGGTGCGCGGGCCGGCGCCCAGGACGCAGGGGCGGAGCCAGGTGAGTGGGCCTGAAGCGCATCAACGTGGGCCCGCTTACGAAGGAAAGGACTGCAAACCCAAGTGAAGAGGGGCCTTGGACGGGGCCGCTGTGGGTGGGAGGCTCACACTGAGCGGACAGAGGCTGACCCTGCTTCTCGTAAACTGACTCCGCATCTGTCCGTCCGGATCTCTGAACACAGGCGCAACTCACACACCTGTGCTTGTCCGAGCCTCCTGGGCCCAGCCTCAGCACTGTTTCTCTTGCCCTTCACACAGGGCTTTGCCTGACCTGATTTTTCCATGGCAGAGAGCATGAAATAGAGTCCCACACCCTGGAATTAAATTCCTCCCCATCCCAGTGCAATGGGTATTTGGATTTTGTGCTCTCCCCAAACCCCTCCAAAGCACTGCACCAGCACCTCTGCCACCGTCCCTCCCCAGGCCACGCACTTTGCTCCGGGTAACACACCTTCCCCAGGAAGCAATGCAGGGGCTGGCTGAGCTGCCAGGAGGGGTGCGACCGCAGCTCCCTCCGCTGCCTGGCCCCTGCATTCCAGCCCTGCGCCCAGAGTTTGACCTTCTCTGTGGCTGTGGCATGTGTGTTCTGGGTTACAGAAATAGCCCAGCCCCTGGGACCCTGCAGGCCCTCCCTCTCCTCCACCCAAAGACGCCCTCGGCTCCCAGGCTCCAGGGGCGTCAGGCTGGAGCAGGGGAGGGCTCAGTTCCCCACTGCCCTCCCGCACGCCCCTCCCAGAGCAGAGCCAGGTTGGGCCGCCTCCTCACACGCCCACCCCTTCCAGTCCCCGCACTTCTGGGGTGTCTGCCATCACTGTGGATGGAGCTGAGGCTTTTGGCAGGGGAAGGCATGAAGGAGACACAGCACCACGAAAAGCTTAGACAAACCTGACCCCTCGTTATGTTTTCTTTGGAGTTCATTTGGATTAACCAGAAATGGTTCCCAATCCCACACACCCTGGCCTAGCCACCCTGTCGTCTCACACAAGGCGATGATGTCATGGTCCCTGTTTCAATACTAACCCAAACAAGATGGCATTGGTCCTCCAACAAGCCCAAGATGGAATGGGGGACCGTGGACTCAACGACAATACCAAAGACTGAATGTAGAAACAGTGATGAGCTTTTGATGTGCGGCTTTTAGATCCTGACTCCCTAGTGTCTGATGAAACAATAAATCTTTCATGAAGGACTTTACTAAAGGGATAGAATGTTACCTCTGGGGAGGGTGGGGCCCTGAATGGCCTTCAAGATTCAGGTTCCACACTTTGTCCACCCGTGGGGAATGGCAAGGACAGCCACGCCTTGGCCTCTTCAGCCACACTGCCGTTACTACCTCCTAGGCCTCAGCAGCCTCGTAGACAGGTGGGGAGAGAGCTGGACAAAGGATATTGGAGTGTATAAACTCTGCAAATCAAACACCTCTGGGCTTGGAGGTCCAGGAAAGGCTATCGGTGATAGAAAGTACCCATCTCCCTCCAAAAAAAAGAAAGTACCCATCCCTTTCTAGACACTGCCCCTCCACCCCAATACCACAGAGTTACAGCAGTAATAGCCATGTTCCTGCAACCTCATGCCACTCTCTTGGTTCCAGGTAGCCACCCAACCCTAGCTGAGCCAAAACACCTTTCCAGGGATGGGAATTGGAACTGAGAGAAAAAAAAAGACCAGTCCTTCTTCAGGTGACATGTACACAAGGGAGCTGCGAGAAGCCATCTCTTTAGACTGACACAGAGCCAGGACAGCCCTGCAGGGAGAAGAGCCTGAAGCTAGCCCATGAAGAGGACCAATGGGCAAGGCCACACTTGCACCAGCCAGCTTCTTGATTCTAGCTTGTTCCTGCAGCCCAGCCATCCCTCTGAACTTTACAATACAATCCCCTTGGGGCTTAAAGTCCTTTGAGCAGTTCCAGTAACATACTCGAAAGTTATAACTAACATCAGGAAGAGAGACAAGATGAATTCTGGAGGATCCAGCGTCTAAACTCCGTAGATGTGGCTGGCATGAGGAAGAAAAGGAAGGAAGAGGAAGGAAAAGGGCCAAGGAGTTTGCCCAAGGGTTGCAGAACACAGTGCTGTTAAGACCTGAGCTGGCCTAGAAGGCCATGCAGGAGGACAGGGTGGATGTAGGTAGGGGTCAGAGAAAGCAGGTGGATTTGCTGCCTCCCAGGTCAGGGAAAGCTCCTCGGGTGTTTAGAGAGCTGGCAACAGGAGAAGTGCGGGCCACATGTGTGAGCTAAGTCCCTAGTGAAGGTGGTAGGCCACCTCTGCTGACGGATGGGCCAGGGGTCTGGGAGCATGTTCCCAGAGGACATTCGTTATTCAGGAGAGGAGAAAATTTATATCCTTTCTCCTGCCCTTTCCAAAGCAAACGAGGGTCCTTTGCCACCTTAGAGACTCACAGCTCTCTCAGACTAAGGGATCTGCTCTGTCCTTTAGGCCTTCAGAAACACTTCAGTTCAGTTCAGTTCAGTTCAGTCACTCAGTCGTGTCCGACTCTTTGCGACCCCATGAATCGCAGCACACCAGGCCTCCCTGTCCATCACCAACTCCCGGAGTTCACTCAGACTCACGTCCATCGAGTCAGTGATGCCATCCAGCCATCTCATCCTCTGTCGTCCCCTTCTCCTCCTGCTCCCAATCCCTCCCAGCATCAGAGTCTTTTCCAATGAGTCAACTCTTCGCATGAAGTGGCCAAAAGTACTGGAGTTTCAGCTTTAGCATCATTCCTTCCAAAGAAATCCCAGGGTTGATCTCCTTCAGAATGGACTGGTTGGATCTCCTTGCAGTCCAAGGGACTCTCAAGAGTCTTCTCCAACACCACAGTTCAAAAGCATCTCTTCCCTGCCACCAAATCCATGAGCTAGCGGTCCCTTTAAGAATATCTTCCTCCTCTGTTCTCTAGTTGGCCAGAGCAGATGTTCCTTGTCACTATGGCAACGAACCTACCACTCCTCCTAACGGTAGCTTCCTAGGGAAGGACACACACAGCACAGGCCACTCCCCAGACAGAGCGGCTGACCTGCGAGCTGCTTGGAATTCACGGATGGGAGGCTCCTGACAGCACAGGACGCTGCGGGCTCCTGTGCGCCTGCATAATAAGAGCTCAAATCCTTCCTGTCGGAGAGGTGACACAGGAATAGCAGGCACTGTCTGACAGCAGTTAGCAGGTAGGGGAGGGAGGTTACATATGTCACTGCCCAGACAACAGACCAACGATCATCTGTCCAATGAAGTGTTAAAAAGCATGTGGTCTATCTTCAATAAATTGAATTAGCTCTTCCTTTGACCTTTTTTTCACATCACTAATGAAGACCAGTGAAACCCTCCTAATTGAATTCTCCTTACTTCAAGCTGCATACCATTCTCACCCTCATCTGGAGTTTGTTATCCTTCCAGACAGTCCTCTCAAATGGGTCCCTGCTCAAGGCAAGCCTTCTGCAGCAGGTGGTGGGTGGGGAAGCAGAAAGCACTGTATCCCACTGGTTCTGCAGAGTTGTTTCCACTGAAGTGATGCTTCTCTCACTAAACCCAACTTGACCCCATCTGTTCTTGGCTCTCACAGCCCCGATGAAGCCAGCTGGATTCTTCTTGTAAGCCACAAAATTGACTGAACTTTAGCTTCTTCTCTTCTGAGACCTTAGCTTACTGGGATCCCAGAAGTCAAAGTATAAATAAGAACAAGTCAGTAAATGATCCCTATCAGATGTGCAGGAAAAGCATTCCTAATGAGGGAAGACGCCAAAGTCAGCGCTCCGCCCCCACCCACACACCCCCAAATCTCCTTCAGTCACTCCTAAAGGTAAAGTGCGCCCTACCTCGGAGGAAACGGCTTGTCTCTGGAGATGAACAGGGGTGGCATGGAATCACAGGTCAGCTCTGATTGGAATCCACTTACCCGCCAAATGGCATTAGACAAGCTACTGATGCTCTCTGAGCCTTAGTTTCCTCATCTGTAAAATGGGAATGCTAATTCCACGTGATAGGGTTATATGAGGCAGTATAGAACTGCAATGCCTTAATTACATTCCCAAATCCACAAATATCTGAAAATGTAAAGTTTTTTCTTAACTGGATTGATGGCAGAACCCAACCTGACTCAAACCTAGTTGGTAGCATCACTTGAACTGGCATGAGACTCATTTTAGCCTTTTTAAAAAATCCCACTTCTGTGATTCTTTAGACACATCTTGCTGCGGAAATATTAATGTGTGATTTTGGAGCTGTTCCAGACTCTGCCGGAGGTTTTTATGTAATACATAGTGTGTGCATCATGTTACCATTCTGAAATCCACAGGCCCCAGGCATTTCAGATGATGAGTTTTGGAGCTATCTGAGCTCCTCCTCCAGCCCCTGAAGTCAGGTGGCTCAGGAAGGCCATCAGAGTTATTTAAGCTAAAGATGTTGACAAATACTGAAAGCTTTTGCCTTGCCACCATCTGAATCTCTTCTGGGTCCCTGGGTTCCTGCAGCCTGGAGCCAGCTTCCTGGAACACAAGTTGGCATGGGGAGGGGAGGGGATCCAAAGACCAGCCCATCAGCCCATAAGAATCTGCTGCTTTTCCACCCCAACAGAGCTGGCAGAGGCAGCGTGCTGGTATTTGATTGGCTTCAGGTATAGACATGCCTGAATATTCCAAATATGCTTCCAACTCCCCACCTCATTGGGCTCCTAGCACCTTCTCCACTACCACTGCCCCACAGTTTCACCTCTGCTCCCTCCTCCCTAGAGGCATTCTCAGGGGAAGGGGTGACAGAGACTTGGGGAATGCTAAGGGGTGGAGAGAGCCAAAGAGTGTGGGGAATTGGGCTAAAGGAAGAAAAGATGCTGAGTGTGAGAGAAATGATGAAGATGGACACTCTGGATGAGAAACAAACCTCGGACATGCAGTGGAACAGGTTTGGCATGTTTCGCTAATGCTGTTTCACGACCCCAGGAGGCTTTTAAAATAGTAGAAAACCCGGGCCCATAACTGTGACCAATATTGGGCAACTGTTATTCACAGGTCCCTTGGCTCTAGCCGTACATTTCAGGGACTCACTAATGACTGTGAAGGACTTAACCTGTCCTGATGCACGATTGTCCAAGTGGGTATCTCAGTTCTGACCCTGGGTCTGTTGTCTCGAAAATAACTCATCTTATCCTGCCACCTCAAGCTACTTTTCCAACAGACCTGCAACTGCTGGACAGCAGACCTGCATCTCAGAAGAAAACAGAAGACTCTCGGAGTGATAAGGTCTGTTGGTCAAATGGAGAATTGGTGCATGCAGAGCTGAGTAGGATGGTGGCAATCAAATTCAACCCTCTTGCTTCACAGATGAGAAATCTGAGGCCTAGAGAGGGACTGAATTGCCCAAAATCATGCAGTCAATGGAAAGGAAAGGTGGCCCTGGAGCCTGGATAGTGCTTTCTGTCACTTCACTGGGACAAGGATGGGAACGTCTGTGAAGCTCCAGTCACATCTTGTTGACCTTTGCAGTCAGAAAAAGGATAGTGCTTTCTATTACCTCACTGTGACGAGGATGGGGATGTCTGTGAAGCTCCAGTCACATCTTGCTGACCTTTGCTGTCAGAAAAAGGCATGCTGAATGGCGTTCACCTTTGGCTTGAAAATCTCAGAAGAGATTTTCTCCAAGAATTTCGCTGTGCTCCTTGACTGTGTCCCGATCTACCCAAAGTTAGGACAAAATCCTCATGAAAGCTCTCTTGGGGAAAGCCAACATTGCTGGTGATCAGGGATGAGCTAAGAGAACCACAGCCCCAAACCTCGGCGGAGCCATCAGAGGGGCCGTTGAGGGGTCTCCTGGGCAGGAGCTCCGCGGGCGGCAGAGATCTCCCATCTGAACTTCTTGGATCCTTCTCACTTTGTCCGTCCCTCTCTGTTGGTTTGAGTAAGGCTGTGGTGTCCATCATCCACAGGCTCAGGCTTTTCCGTAGCGCTGTTCCCAGGTGGCTGTACTCGTGCCCCACCACCATCCAGAAACCTCTGAGAGGATTTCGCCCCTGGGCTTGGTCTTCCGGCTCAGAGCCTGCGGCTCTCCTGTTGCCTTTAGCAGTCTGTCCCACATCTCCCTCCTCCCCACGGAAGCTTGGGGTGAGTCTACTACCAAACTCCCAAACTCAACTAAGTCCAAACGCTGCTTTCCTAGGTTAGGAGGGTTCTTGTTTCAGAACATAAAATTAGGGTGGAAAATCGGAAAATTCTATCCTACAAAAAGATTCCCGGGCTTTCAGGAAAAAAAGATCCTAGAACAAGTCTCAAAAAGAGCATCTAGTTCAATTTCTAGGGTGATTTCAAACTGATTCTCCTCTAAACGTCTTCTCTCCTACAAGTCTGCACACATGTGCACACCCAACCACGAGTCTCAGTCTGGCAGCTGGGGCTGCCCGGGAATTCCCACATATTTGTTGCTATTTCAGGCCTGACTACAGAAGGTAAAAGACTCAAAACACTCTGAGGCCTCCAGGAGCCTCCAGATTTAGAAAAGCTCCAGTTGATATCCACCATTTCAAAAACTGATGGCAAGACCTTTCTAATACCCTTGCCTCTTGGCTACCTAGTTAAAAAGGTGCTTCCAAATGATTAACACTGGACACCAAGACTTCAAATGTAAAACGTACCTCATGCTGCTGCCTATTTCAAACTACAAACCCTCTCCATCTTTTCCAAGCAAAGGAGATGACTATAGGAATAGGAACCAGCAAGGTCTGATTCCAGAACCCCTTTGAGAGTCTCAGACTCAGGCGAGGAGGAAGTGAGAACACATTCCTCTGCTGGTGACCTTGTCCTGGAGGCAGAAACCGCCCACAATGCAAAAATGAAGAAACCGAGACTCTTTGTGAGTTTATCATGGCCCAAGAACCCAGAGGGAAAGAACAGTGATGACAAGATCAGAATCCAAGTTTTCAGAAATCTGCCCCAAAGAACCCCTATCAGGGAAGTAGAGTCTCATCTGTTTGAAGAAAATCGTGCCTGGAGGCAAGATTTTTTGATTTCATGGACTAGTTAAATTTCAAAAAATGAAATTTAAGGAACCACTATAAAGTTGCCAACTTTTCAATTTGCCAAATAAGGATATTTAAAAAGCCTACCTACCATCTACTCTCATCACCAATTCTTGAAAAGAATAAGCAAGCCATAGCCTCAGAATAAATATTTGAGTACATCTCCTGCCCCCAAAAGAAATCCTTTAAACTGAATACATTTTTGCTTCCCTGCCAAAAAGTTCAATATGCTTTCCCTTTCTTTTCTCATTTCATTTCAGACTGGTGAAAACTCTTGTCACAGACCAAAATTTGATAATCACTGGGATAGATGACCTCTCTATGTCCTTTTCAGCTTAAGCCTAAAAATGAAGAGAACAATCCTAAGCTTTGGTGATTCAGACCTTTCCAGGAAATCAGAGCTGGCAGACTTGAAAGGGAGGGGGAATCGACAAGCATCTTTGCTCATGTGAACACACTCTGTCAACTACAAAGAACTAAGCAATGTTGATTATTTTATAAATCCAGTGTTCAGTGAGCATCTACCTCCTCGTGGAGTCTCCCAGGTTTCCATGAGCTCCTGGATTTTACTGTCCCCTTGTCTGTTCAGATAATCCAGGAAAAAAGGGGGAGGAAGATAATCTGCCCAAAGTCAAGAACGATCTGAGAGAGAACTTCCCCGGTGGAACAGCGGGTAGGAGTCTGCCTGCCAGGGCAGGGGACACGAGTCGATGCCTGGTCCTGGAAGACTCCCCATGCCGAGGAGAGACTCAGCCTGTCAGCCACGACTCCTGAAGCCTGGGCGCCTCCAGCCTGCGCTCACAACAAGAGAAGCCGCTGCTCAGAGAAACTCGTGCCCCGCAATGAAGAGTAGCCCCTGTGCACCACAGCCAGAGAAAGCCCACAGCAACGAAGACCCGGCGCACCCGCAAGAAAAAGAAAAGAATAAAGAGCTAAAGGAGGCTACTGGGGAGTGGTAGAGAGGATCAGGTCAGCAGCTCACATGTATGCAGACCCACTGATGCCATTTCAGTTGCACAAGTAGGACCCAAGAGAGGACCGACTCCATTGCAGGAAGCACTTTTTCCATGCTGCCTTCCACATGCTTGCTCGTGACTCTGGTGGAGACAAGGTGGGGGATGAAGTGGAGGGAAGTTGACACTACTTCGGGGCAGAGGAAACACAAAAGAGCACTGGATTAGGAGCTGCATCTTATCCTAATCCTCCTGCTGACTAACCGTGAGTCCCTTAGCACTTTTTAGCTCCCGTCTCCTCATCTATGTTATAGGAATGATATTCTGTCTTCCTGATAGGGTTACAGTGACTGTGAGATCCTTGAGGGCGGAACCAGGTCTTATCTGTAGATAAGTCTTAGAGACTGTATACCCAGTCTCTAACACAGCACCTAGGAGAGAACAAGGCTTGGTAAACAGCTGCTTGAACTGGGCCAGAGAGTGTCTCCAAGCTGGAAAACCATACACAAGTGAATGAAATGAAAGGTTATTATTATCTGTTGGCCAAACTGATGCATTGCACCATCTACCAAATATAAAAAAAAAACCAAAACACTAAAATTCTATTTGGAAGTAGCTGGTGATGTAAATAAAAAATAGTTTTTTTAAATGCCCATAGTTTCAAAAATAACCAGGCTACACTACATATTAATTATCCTGCCTAATAAATAACTGTGTGATTGCCTCCCAGACTCAACTGCAGTATATAATTTCTCAAGCTGAAAATGTGTTTTGCCTAGCCCTCATCACCTCTCATCCATCCATCTCATTATATTCAGAAGTCAGCAGGCAAACTGTGGTCCTCTCACCCACAGGTTACATCCGTGTTGAGAGTTGAGGTCTCTGTTTGGCTACAGCCTTGAACTGTATCAGAACCTAAGATTCCCTAGTCCCCTCTCCTGGATCCTTTCCAGAACTCCATGTTCTGCCTCTAGCAGACTCCACCACACTCCTCTTCCAATGCTTATCTCAGCACCCCAAATCTGCTTTTCAAAAGCCACATCTGGCCTGGCCCGGCCAGCACCCACCACTCCTGCGGACCCTGCTGCACAGCACGTGCTGCCCAGGGAACACCACTGCACAGACAGGTCCTGGCACCTTGGCCCGGCTGCCCACCCACCAGCCCCGGTATGAGGTAGGCCTCTGATCTCTGCTCGTGGCCATTGAGAAACATCACGCAAACCCTGGGAAGACAGAGCCGCATTCAGCCAGTCTGACTCACCAATCACCACCCCATCCAAACTTGGGTTTCAGGAAGAGTGCCAAGCCCCTACCCCACCTCCACCCCAGGCACTGGCCTCCATCCTGCCCAGTTCTGAGGCTCTGAGAAGAAAGTGCTCCTGGCACTTGTCTCTAATAGCTTTGATCTCATTCAGCTGGATCACCCTAATACTACGTGGAGGCCATGCTAGAATTTATACTGGTTAAACCGTCCCACTCTACAGACTTACAAGTTAGCTCTACCGGGAGTGTTTCCAAGTGCCTGCAACACCCAGGGCTGACTCCAGGGACAAGAGTCCTCTGGACACACACCTCCATGTCCCTAAGTTCCCTTTGCAATCCCACAAGTGAAAAAATACTCACATTCTAGGAAGTCAGAAATTTTCTCTAACTTTTTGATTGGAGACCCTCAAGGAAGATAGATATTCATGGGACACTCTTATTTGTTAGGAGATAAAGAGATGATAATAAAGAGAAAGTGTAAAGATGATTTGCTTTCCAAAAACAATAGAAGTGCTTCACACACACACAGACACACTGCCTCCCTCCCTGCCCTTCCTCTCCCTCAGCACACACTCCTCTCTCTCTCTCTTATCTCTCTTATTGTGAACCACTCCTCTTTGCCCAACATGTGTATCCTCCTCCCCCCAGGGTCCTCTCCCCTGAAGGCTTGGACAGTCCCATTTCTTCCCAGCCCAGGTGCCCAGGACCCCAGATATTACCTTCCATGCTGGCAGCCAGGACCCAGCTGGAAGACGCAGGCTGTTGATTGGGAAAGAATCCTAACAACACTCCTGATCCGAGAGTGGCTCCTCCCTTGAGAAGGAAGGAGACAAGGAGAGGGCCCGGCAATCCAGAATTTCCCCAGCCTTCCAGGAAGGCTCTGGTGTCAGCTTTCTCTCTGTTACAGCATTGACTGAAAACCAGGGAAAATTCTCCAATAAAGCAGAGTCTGAAATCTGAAACTGCAGGTTGGCTCAGTCCTATATAAATACACTCACACCCCCGGCTCCGCGGGTCTGATGGCTTACCCGCCCTCGCGCTCCCCTCCTCCCCACCCAGCCTGCAGCTCGGGAGCATCAGACAGCCCTCTAGCTGCAGCTCCTCCAGGCGCCCGAGTAGAGCAGAGCCATGCGGGCCCAGACACTGCCAGGCGCGGTCCACAGGCTCTCT
>NW_011494910.1:1871347-1896585 GCF_000754665.1 Bison bison bison
CAGGCTCTCCCAGCCCGCCCTCTCCAGCTGTTCAAGTCCACGTGCTTAAGTGACGCTCAGGGTCACGGCAGCGAGGAGGGTGGGAAGTTTCCAGTTGAGGAGCAAAGATTTCTGGAGACTTCCTCCATGTCAAGGAATAATACTCTCCTAAGGATCAGCTTCCAGATAACTGGTATCAGTTCAGTTCAGTTCAGTTCAGTCGCTCAGTCGTGTCCGACTCTTTGCGACCCCATGAATCGCAGCACACCAGGCCTCCCTGTCCATCACCAACTCCCGGAGTTCACTCAGACTCACGTCCATCAAGTCAGTGATGCCATCTAGCCATCTCATCCTCTGTCATCCCCTTCTCCTCCTGCCCCCAATCCCTCCCAGCATCAGAGTCTTTTCCAATGAGTCAACTCTTCGCATGAGGTGGCCAAAGTACTGGAGTTTCAGCTTTAGCATCATTCCCTCCAAAGAAATCCCAGGGCTGATCTCCTTCAGAATGGACTGGTTGGATCTCCTTGCAGTCCAAGGGACTCTCAAGAGTCTTCTCCAACACCGCAGTTCAAAAGCATCAATTCTTCGGCGCTCAGCTTTCTTCAGCGCTCAGCTTTCTTCACAGTCTAGCATATATTAATCGCTAACCACACCTTCCTCTCCTCCAAGTTTCTGCATCTGGCTCTTACAAAGTCACCCCTTTCCCTTATGTTTTAGCCGTAACAGAATCAGGCCAGGTGACAGTGGGAAGGAAAATCTGGTGACAACTGGCTCATTTTGCAGATGAGAGAGCTGAGGCCAGGAAGATGAAATGGCTTGTCAAAGCTAGGCAATGACTTCTAGCCAGATTTGGCATCTTGGGTAGCAGAATAAAAAGAGGCTTTAAAAGTCAGATGCTTTAACACAACTAGATGATCACTTGAACCACTAATTGTTCACTTAACCTCTCTGAGCCTTATCCTCATTTGTAAAATGAGGCAAAAAAAAAATCCTACCTGAGAGAGTAGCGACTACATATATAACATGTATAAAGCAGTTGGCATACAACAGGCATTCACTAAGGATCCACTGAGCACCCTTCTGTCTGTGACTGCATGCTAGATCTTACTGGCTGGCTTGAATGGCCTTTAGTACTTGCTGTTCTTCCAGGGGTTGGCTTACTGTTTCCAGTTCATTGTCTTTATGTCAACCTATTAGCATTCAGTTTACTTTTAACCGTGCTCAGCATGTGATGCTTCATTTCTGCAAAGGAAAATCTTTGATCTACAGGCCAAGGTCATAGATTTGCGTTGAAGTCCTCCCAGCAGACGTCACTCACATCTTCACCTCCAGGCTCCAAGCTTCAGCCCAGCTGGACAAGGAGCATTTCCCCAAGGGGCTTGGCCTTAAACTCACATAGCTAAAATCAAATTAAGATTCACCACCCACTGACTATATTATTGTATTGATATGATCAGTCTACAAGATACAGTAAACGAAGATAGTAAGGGGCAGAACATTTAGCTTCATATGCTACCATTTGGGTTAAGAAATGACTTGTAACTACCTATATATGTTTGCCTAGAGCAGAGGTCAACAAATTTTTTATGTAAAGGCTTAGATGGCACATATTTTCAGCTTAATGGGCCTTATCGTCTCTGTCGCAAATACTCAATTCCGCCTTTGTAGCACAAAAGCAGCCAGAGACAATGTGTAAATAAATTAGCATAAACAAGTGAGCATGGCTGTGTTACAATAAAACTGTACTTGTGGACACAAACACTTAAATTTCATACAACTTTCATGCGTCACAAACCACTATTCTTATTTTCTTGGCCATTTAAGTGTAACCATCATTGCTGGGTCTTTCTCAGACAAAATTAGGTGGGGGGCTAGATTTGGCCCATGGGTCATAGCCTAGACTGGCTTAGAGCATTTCAGAAAGGGCATAGCAGACACTGGTAACAGTGATCACCTCCAAGGAGGGAGCTGAGGCTAAATCTGAGACGAGGTAGGAGAAACTCTTCATGGAATACTATTCTGTACTTTTGAAAAGTATAACCTACGCATGGTTAAAAAAAAAATTTTTTTTAAATAAAAACAGTTAATTATTAATGGGCTCCCCATATAAGCTGTCTTACTTCTGTAAATGTCAACATAAACTGTCCCAGGCAACCAGGCTTATAACCACAGCTTTGAGTCTCTCCCACCCCATCTCTCCACAGTGATCAGTGTCCAAAATCCACTGGCCTGGTTCACCGGTGCCTCAGCCCAGCACTAGCTAATCGACTGCTCTCCCACCCACCCCTACCATTGTCGTTACCACTCGGCTCTCGTTTCATAGAGCCTTGTACCCTTAACTGACTTTTTACTTGTGTAAAGCTCATTTCCCAAAGAGAGACTGGAGCTTTTTAAGGACTGGGACAATACCTTGCCTTCCTGGGTCTCCTACACCACTGCCTTGCACCCAGTAGGAATGCCATAAATGGTTGCTTGATTGTTAATCTCCCATCCTGCTAGAGAAGGTTTGGAATACAGAGCACAGATCCACCCAGAACAGAAGCTGGTTCTGAGACACGCAGCAAGGCAAGAGTGTACACAAGCTCAAGGTCTTTGACGGTGATAAACATTTAGGGAGAGGAAAGAGTCAAGGTTTGATCCAAATGAAAGGGGCTGTGCTTTGGAGAAGGCAGTCAGGAAGCCCCAGGGGAACCCTCTAATTCCAATCTCTCGTGCATTTGCCTAGTAGTGAAGGGAAAACTCCCTATCCTCTCCTGGGGAATTGTGGTGATCCCAGAATCAGACCTTCCATGTTTAGGAGCGATCTCAGCACAAAGCAGTCTTCTCTCCCACCCAAAGGAGGAAAAGCTGCCTCCAGCACTCGGAAAAGACAAACGAGCCACATGGACTCCCACGAGGACAAGGCACTACCTTTGAAGGTGGTCTATCCTGCTACTGAAGCATGCCATCAGCCCGCTTTCTGCCTCCACCCATTATTTCCAGTTCTGAGCTAAACAAAGGTTTCCTGAGTGGGTTGAAAAATAAATAAATAAAACTGATGATAATTGCCAAATACAATAGAATTTTTGAATATTGCTTCCTTCCAAGATACTTTTTTCAAAAAACATAAAATCATTGACTCTTTGGAACTGGAAATATCTTTGCTAAAATACGTCTACGGAGAGACTTGCGTGGTCCAGAGGTCAAGAATCTGCCATGCAATGCAGGGGGCGCAGGTTTGATCCCTGGTCGGGGAACTAAGATCCCACATGCCGAGGAGCAACTAAGCCCGAGCGCTGCAGCTACTGAGCCCCCGAGACACAGCTAGAGAGCCTGTGCACCACAATGGAAATGCCAAGTGCCACAAGTAAAACACGATGCAGCCAAAGACGCAGACGAAGATTTTGTAAATGTTTATGAAATGAAATTGAATATAGTCCCTGTTTCCCAACAGGAAAGCATTCAGGGTTATGCTGTAGAATAGACTGCTTTATTTCCCCATGGGAGGAATCATCACCAACACCCATGGCCATGTGGGTTCTGAAATCCCATGTTAGGCCACAGGGAACACAGCTAGTAAGTAGTAAAGCCAAAATTCAAAGCTTGGTCTGCCCAGCTTCGAAATTCAGCCTTTCCTACAGTCCAAAGTTTCAGTGACACTAGATCACCCTGTCTTTGAAATGGGCAGAAATGAGAAGTTCCATCAGGACCATCAGAAGCATACAGCCGTCCTGCAGCCCATCAGATTGCATCCTCCTGAAGTATTCAGGCCTCCCCGGGATGGAGGAAAGGAGACCAAAGACAAGCCAAAGCCAGGATGCCAGCGCCCCAGATACCCAGAGGCAGAATGGGAGGGCGTCTCTCTGGCTCACACATGGACTGACACAGGTGGGAAGGGTGTGAATGAGCCATTCACGCTGCCCACCTGCACTCTGCCATCTTACTACCCAACTGCTCATAGGCCCCTTGCTTCACCTGGCCTCTAAAGCCACCCTCTCCTTTATCTGTCATCCCTCTGGGACTTCCCCACAACCAGCCTTCACAGGGGCCTGGCTCAGGCCTCCCAGCAGGGCTATAGCACTTGGGAGCCCATGAAGTATGGCATTATTTGGGCACCACAAACACAGCATTTACCTGGATCCTGGCACCTTTCCTCTGTAGCCCTGCTTTTGGTAAATATTTGGCTGGCTCATGCAGGACAGGGCTGGGGCCTCTTTGCCCTATATCCGCAAAACCACAGTTTTAGGAAGATGTGCTACAGAAGGTGGGGTTAGGCAAGAAGAGTCACAAACACTTGTATCCAGCCAGTCCCCCAGTTCCACAGGGAATAAGCTAGTAAGTAGGGAAGCCAAAATTCAAAGCTCGGTCTGCCCAGCCTCAAACTTCAGCCTTCCCTACAATCCAAAGTTTCCATGACACTAGGCCATCTCTGCCAACCCCAGCAGAAAATTACCAGCGTCACTTTGCCTCTAGCACACCCTCTGAGCAGCTCTGAAACATTTGTGGCTAGGCTCTTAGCCCATTATCGAAACTGAGCTTCAGATCCCACAAAAGTTCTTGATTGTCCAGTTGGAGTTCACAATGCTGAGCAATGCCCTCCTCCAGGCAATTGTCAGAGCCGCCCACCCAGCTCTCTTTCCAACCTAACGTGCAGGTGCCTGGAAAAAACCCTAGTTGCTCTGCACGGCAGAGCACTTACCTCCAGAAGCACGCACATGACTGGCGTCATCTGGCCTCAGTGACTGCCTGGACACAGGGGATGACCCTCCCCATTTCTGAAGAGGCAAACCATAGCCAGGAGTTTGGAGCCCACACAGGATGTTAAGACTGGAGGCAGGATGGGCCCCAAGCCCTGCTTCCCTCCTCAGTCCCTGGAGAGAGAGCACCACTCTCTCTGATGGTCTAGAGTCTGTATCGGCCCAAGGAAGTGCCAAGAGGTCCTACCTCCCTCGCCCCCATTCTCAGGGGGCTGTCCTTGAGAACTTCAGCTGGCCTCTGAAGCCACCCAGCCCTTTATGTGTCATCTCCCCGGGAGATACGGTCATTAGCAGAGAGCACCATGTAGGTGTCTAATTAAGCAACCAGCGGCAAATGCAAAACCCTGTTTAAGCACCTCACAGAGCGTCCACTCGGGGATCCTCTTACAGGCAACTCCCTCTCCCGAGCATCCTGGAAGTTCCCTATTGTTTGCCTGGAATACAGAAAAGTGTCTAATTCTGCCCTCCTCCTTATCTGCTGGCACTGCCTTCCCATCCCCAGCACACCCCGGGGGTGCCAGTCACATGGAGCACGGTGTGAATGTGCCCCTAGAACTGTGGGGCACGACAGCGCCGGGTGGGTGGGAAAGTGCCTGTGCCCAGGCACGAGGGGCAGGGTCTCCTGAGAGGGCGTCTGCCTACCTGGCCTCTGTAGGTGTCCCAGGGCCACATCCTAGTTTGGGGTCTGGGCTCAGGAAGCAAGGGGCCCTCCAGCCGCTGGGGAGGAAGGGCTGGCGGGGAGGTGGGCAGCATGGGGGCTCAGCCACACTCCTCCCACTTGTGGCTCTGAGTCCTCTCTCCTGTCTGCACTGTAGCTCACCTGGTCCCAGCTCACCCCTTAAATGGAACGTTCCACTCGCCCTGGGAGCCCAGGGGGAGTGGGGCGGGAGTCCCTGTTCAAGAACAGCTTTCTTTTCTAGAGACTAGTGTGTCTGGGATTCCATCAGACACTGCTGCAGGTGGCAGGTGGAGGGAGGGAGCAAGAGCCACAGCAGAGGACAGAGGAGGACCAGACAGACTTAAACTCGAGCTCCCCGCCCCCGAGCCCAGGGCTGGTACAAGCTGGAGACTGGCAGGGAACAGACACCACAGTCTGCTCCCTCCTGGCACAGCCGCCTTTGGGCATAGATGGGCACCCTGACAAGCAGGGGTGAGAGCCCCCCACCGCTCACCTCTGCTCCTTTGCCCCTCCCTTGTTCTTCCTCCATGCCCTCCTCTCCCAGCTTAGAGACCTTTATCAGCCTTCTCTCTCTTACCCTCACTAGGGAGGAGGGTCGAGGGCCTGTCTCTATGCCTGCAAGCTTTTCCAAGGGGCAGTGCGTTTGCCTGTACCGGGAGTGGGGAGGGGAACAGCACCCAAGAGACAAGTCCAGGGCTTCTAACCCACGGGGGCTCTGAGGACCCCAGCCCCTACCCCGAGAGGTGGGCCCCGTATCGATGTCGGCTACAGTGCCCTCCCGTGCCCCAGGGCTCTGCCAACTTGGCCCAGAACCCTGGCATGCATACCGATTCCACTGAGATATGTGGGTTCTCGCTGACAGAAATGGGAGGATGACTGTTCTGTCCAGGTGTTTTCCAATTCCTAGGAGACAAACTGTACTTTGGTTGCAGCCAGAGAGATTTAGGTTAGACACCCAGAAGCACTTGGAATGAGTAATAAGAGGAAGTTTAGGACTCTGTGCTTTAAAAATATAGCCCATGTCCCCTCTGCAGGGTATGGTTTAGTGCCTGTTTTCATCATGTTACTTTCTTGCTCAGAAACTTCCCCTGGCCAGCCACATGAAGGCCTCGCACCTTGATTAGCATCCCAGGTCCACCACAGTGCATGCCCAGTCATCTTTCAAACGTCCTGTCCCAGTGCTCCATGTAAAAGAAATTCTAGTCCAGCCACAGTGTCCCAATATTTCCCCCCAAAGCCTTAAGGATCTCTGCTTTGGGCCATGCCCACCCCCCAACAAGACGCCCCACTCCTCTCAGCCACCAGAGCAAGCCACCTGCAGATCTTAACCAAACTGATTGTCTGATAGCCTGAGGCACTTCTCTAAGAACCTGATTTCCAGATTCCATTCTAGATGCCTGTTGAACCCAGGTATCCAAAAGCAAGCAGACACTGCTTTAAGGGGGAGCGCCAATGCCACCGTTCCCAGAAAGCCTGCAACAAACACCCCCGGCCCACAGAAAGCCTCCTCCCGTGTGCAGATATGGGCACATATTCACCACTCGTTCCAGGGACATCCGTGCATCCACGGGGCTAAAGACTTCTCAGTCTTTAGACTTTAAGAGGGGTCCCTGCACTCGAGAAACTCCAATCTAGTCCTGGACACAGACAAACCAAACCTACCAAACTGCCCTTGTCTCAAAGGCAGCGCATTTTGAGGGCAGAATAAGGCAGAGGCAGGAGCAGGTCAGGGAGGCAGCCGCATGGAGACAGCAGCTTCTGGGAGACCCAGGGCGGGCCCCCCAGAAAAAGCCACAGAAAAGGGGCGGCAGAAAACCGACCCCTGGCCTGGGTCAGGAGTCACGCCGAGAGGTGAGAGTAACACAGGGGCGAACGCGTGTCCACTCCCGTGTTTACCACTCCATACTTGCCACCCCGTGGTCCCTCAGAAGGAACTGGAGCTGGGGGAGCGTCGGGGGACTGGCTGCAGGGCCCACCAGGCACAAAGCGGCCGGTGCTCAGTAAATATGTTCTCACTGATCAACGGACGAAATGACCTTTGAAGCCTCACTCCTAGCAGCAGGAAGCACTCAGGAGCAGCCACAGCTCTGAACAATATTTTCCTAACTTTTTAAACTACTAAAAGCAACCCAGGGACAGATAAGGGGAGGTGAGGCGCTGGCTGGGAGACAGCCTGGCTTTCCTGACACAGGATGTGGGAGTGGGTGTGAGAGCCGATCCCCCTGAAAGCTGGGCAAGGCCTGCGGGGACAGCTGCCCTGAAAGACAGCTGCAGGGCGCTCAGGACAGGCGCCCACGCGGGAAGAGGGTTCCCCGCAGGCTGCCTAGCGGGCCCAGCCTCCCCCAGCCCCTCTCCCTAATACAGCACTGGACTTGAGGGGCAGGGCTCCCCAGAGCTGGCGGGGTCTCATGAGCTGAGCTTGTCCCTCCCGCCCCAGAGAGACAGAGGTCCTTCTGAAAGGTCACAGCTTCCCCCGGCTTCCACCTTCTCCGGCCTTCCAGTCTTTGGGTTGACCTTTATCTGGCTGGCTGGAATTTAAGCCATCCCACACTAGGGAAGTCAACCCAGATATCAGACTCACCCCGATAAGAGTGCCAGCACAGGCTGACAGAAGCCATGCACAGCCTGTTCCCGCTGCCTGTGGCTCCTGTGCTAGGACCCCCTGGGGTGGGGTGCTCCCTGCATTTCACCAGGAGGCCATGCGGCTGAAGAGCAGGTAACGAAGCCCAGGTGGGCGAGGCGGCCTCTGTGTATCCGCTTCCTTCATCATCATCACACGCAGTCACACCACCGCCTGTATAACCTGCAGCTAAAATCACCAGAGCCAGAAGCCCAGAGCCTGCATTCTAGCTTTCCCTGAGCCCTGGCCGGACCACTGAATGTCTCTGTGCCTCTCTTCCTTCACCCGTGGAATGGAATGGAACCTACATTCACTTAATTTAGCTCTCGTGAGTATAAAGTAAGTTAATAAATACAGGAGTGTTTCAAAGTTCAGTTCAGTCGCTCAGTCATGTCTGACTCTTTGCGACCCCATGAACTGCAGCACACCAGGCCTCTGTGTCCATCACCAAATGCCAGAGTCCACCCAAACCCATGTCCATTGAGTCAGTGATGCCATCCAACCATCTCACCCTCTGTCATCCCCTTCTCTTCCTGCCCTCAATCTTTCCCAGCATCAGGGGCTTTTCAAATGAATCAGCTCTCCGCATCAGATGGCCAAAGTATTGGAGTTTCAGCTTCAACATTAGTCCTTCCAATGAACAACCAGGACTGATTTCCTTTAGGATGGACTGGTTGGATCTCCTTGCAGTCCAAGGGACTCTCAAGAGTCTTCTTCAACTCCACAGTCCAAAAGCATCAATTCTTTGGCACTCAGCTTTCTCCGTAGTCAAACTCTCACACCCATACATGACCACTGGAAAAACCATAGCTATGACTACATGGACCTTAGTCAGCAAAGTAACGTCTATGCTTTTTAATATGCTGTCTAGGTTGGTCATAGCTTTTCTTCCAAGGAGCAAGTACCTCTTAATTTCATGGCTGCAGTCACCATCTGCAGTGATTTTGGAGCCCAAGAAAATAAAGTCTGTCGCTGTTTCCCCATCCATTTGCCATGAAGTGATGGGAAGGGATGCCATGATCTTAGTTTTCTTAATATTGAGCTTTAAGCCAGCTTTTTCACTCTATCAAGAGGATCTTTAGTTCTTCTTCACTTCTTTAGTGTTTCAAAAGCTAACCCTAAAAGCAAAACCCAGGGTACTATTGACAGAACACTAGCAGCTCGAGAGAAGCCCAGCTGCTTCACGCGTTCAACAATCGGGCCCTCGTCCCGGACTCCAGGCAGGAGCTCCAGGCTGGGGAGCCTTTCTCTGATCCATCTGGGAAGGGATAGATAACAAGAGTGACATCCCGAGCCCCACCCAGCCCCCTCCCAGGGTCCGATGCTCTTGAGAGTCCCCATCTGGGAGCAGTGAGGTCCCTTCGCAGTCTCAGAACCCCAGTGCTCCCAGCAAGAGCGCCATCATTTCTCAAAAAAGGCCACGTGAAGCCACCATGCCCTTGTCCTTCTTCCACTCAGACATTTCCCCTGATTACCCTCCTGGCTTTCTGAGGAGACTCTGTAAGGCTTTTACCATGTAATTTTTGACTCATCGGCAGGTTGTGAAATCAATTTAGCAAGTCAAGATTAGCACTTTTAAAATTTAATGGAATAGAATAGAAAATCTCCGTGCGCGCTTGGTAAGAGTAAGCATTACTCTGCGATACCTCTCAAACCCGTGACACACACACGCAGGCACACGCAAGAGTTACGGTCTTGGCTCAGTTGCTTGTCTTTCTGTGTTTCTGTGTCTTCATCTTTAAAATGAGTATTCTGATAGCGTCCGCCTTTTAAGGCTGTTGCGAGAATTACATTAGTTAGCTACAGAAAGTGGTTGGAAAGCTGTTGGCTTAAGTGCTATATTATACATACATGTGTACATGTGTGTGCTTATTTATATCTTTCTGTAGTATGGAGAGAAAGGCTGAAATCTTTGCTGTGGGAGAAGCAAAGAAGTGTCTCTCCAAAGACAAGATTCCCAAGTCTCAGAGGTTTCATGAGTGTTCATACACATAGCTTTAGGGAAAGAGGCTTAGGTGATTTGAAGTTGGGCTTTCCTGGAGGCTCAGTGGTAAAGTATCTGCCTGTCACTGAGAAGACACGGATTCAATCCCTGGTCCAGGAAGATCCCCTGGAGAAGGAAACGGCAACCCACTCCAGCATTCTTGCTGGAAAACGCCATGGACAGAGGAGCCTGGGAGACTACAGTCCATGGGGGTGCAAAAGAGTCGGACACAGCTTAGTGACTAAACAACAACAGTTTGAGGAACACAAGCCGGAGCAGGGTGAGCGCCAGCATGAGAGCACTATGCTAAGCGCTTTCCCAATTAGCTCTTTTAATTCAACACACCCCTATGTGGTAGGTATTACCAGGCCCATCTTCCAAGTAAGGAAGCAGCACCGAGAGGTGAACTTGCCACATGGCGTATCAGTGGTGGAGCCTGAATGTGAGCTCTGACTGCCCCGTCTGGGCTGTTACCCGTTGCATACACCACATTGTCTGCTTCCTTTGATGCCACCTTCTCACACGTGAAAGAAGCTTGTGCCACGGAGGAGACGGCTCTGTTTGTGAGAGGGGGGCTTCTCCTGCACTCACCTCAAAGCCAGGCGATTTAATTTTCTAATGCTCGAGTTCAGCAAACAGCACCCCCAGGGTCCCATAACAGAGTCCACAGAGTTCTACTACAACAGCCGGAGGTAATGAAGTTGGTTAACAGGGCACTCGATCTGCGCAGTGTAAACCTGGCCGGAAGATATTAAACGCTCTCACACCCCTTATTCCAGAGGACTCAGGTTCTTTCTCATCATGTATCACTTTATCTTCACTATGGTCCAGAGATGCCAGGATCCTTCCGTCTCCCAACCTTGCCCAAGCTCACTTGCGTGAACGTTCAGCAGAGAGTGGGAAGGTTTCCGGGAGACAAGAAAAGAGGGACTCAGGTGCCCCCGTCACAAAGCGTCTGGGAGCACCTGGCTCTCAGTCTGCCCTTGTTTGCTCCCCACCTGGACATCGATGCCAACTCCCCTAACACAGGACACTCAGTTTGTCTCTGAAACCAACCGCGGGCTTCATCAAACCCAGCTGATACTTCTGGTGGGAAGAAAGAGGACAGACAAAAAGGACAACACAGCCGTAACTGTGAACGAAGCCTCTCCTTTCCCTGGGCCGCCCACAGTCGCGCACCTGCCACGGAAAAAGCACAAGGGGAGGGGCAGCCACTCCTGTCCCACCAGCTGGGCGGCCACTGCCTCTGGGGTCCCCAGCATCCTTGTTCACTGTCCCTCCAGTGAGAGCTGGCTAACATCGCCTCCTACGAGGCAAAACCCATGATTTTGTTTGTATATTTTCATTCTGTAGTAAGCCTCAAACAACTCTTTTTAAAAAATAAATAGGAAAACTTGAGATCCAGGGAGGTTAAGGACTTGCTCCTGGTCACAGACTTTGTGAATATAAGTGAGGGCAGGTCCCAGCAAGGCCAGGCTCCTACTGGAGGTGGCAGGAACGTCTCTTCCCCATCACCTGCACCCCCCTCCCCACTCCAGTGAAAAGGACCACTCCCTCTCCTGCACAGGTATTTCTGAGCCATGCTATCATCCCTGTGTGATGATCTGTTTATGGATCTGCCTCCCACACAGTACTCTGAGTTCCTCGAGAGCGGTGACCATGTCTTACTAATCTTTGCATTCCTGGTATCTAGCAGCTAGTGATTTCCTAATAAATGTCTGGCCAAGAGAGGGTGGGAAGGCAGGGAAGGTGGGATGGACAAAGAGGGCGGGGAGAGAAGAGAGAGATGGAAAGGGGAGAGGACTAAGGAGGGAAGGAGGAGAGAAGGGGGAGTAAGCAGGAAGGCAGGCAGGAGCCAGGGGCGAAAGAGGGCTGAGCAGGTGCCAGGAGAGAACGTCACCTCAAGGCACAGGGCCGGACCACGCATGTGACCCTCCGCTGATCTAGGTCACACTGGGACGCACAGATGCGGGCTGCAGCCCCCAGAGCCCGTCCAGGACAGACTAAGGGAGCACTCGAAAGGGGGTGGCCGTCAGCTACCAGGCAGGCCTGGCAGGGTCCCAGGACGCCACTGCCCTCCTCGCTTCCTCACCTCGAAAAGTGAGAGGATGGGTGCTGCGGCTTCTCGGGCGTGCCTGCACCATCCCGCACGCCTTGCCATGCCCACCTGTCAATGGAGGCTCCTTTCTGTCCTGGATGATGGGCATGGATTCAGGGGAAGGGGACCGGCAATCCAGGCTGGGGCAGCCCCTCCCCTGGATGCTCAGCCCCTGAGGTGGGGTGAGCTTTGGGGGTGCTTCCCGGGTGAGGAGCTGGCACCACAGGAACCAGAAGAAGAAACCACATCCCTCCGCCTGGACCCCCCACAAAAGGCCACCCCACCTCCCTGAGGCGGGACGGAGGGGCAGCCCCTGTGGGAAGGAGCTCCTGCAGCACTCAGGAAACCACTGGAAACCGTAACTCAGCAAGCTGGCCTCTCTCGGGAATTTCCCCAGGACGAGGAGATAAGGAGGCTTCTTGCTCAGCCTGAGCCCCGTGAGGCCCCCCTGCTCCTCCCGCTTTTCTAGAAAGTACCAGGTCCCCAAGCCCTTCCTACATGGGCCACTGCTCACTCCGCATGTGCTTGTGGAGACCCCCGGTCTGCAAGGCACACTGGCCCCGAGGGCGGCAGGTGGGGCGGGAGAGGGCAGAGGGGCTTCCTGGCTTTCTCCGAAAAGTCCAGAATGATGCCATCACACTCTGCAAATCCTGCCCAACCTCTTTGGAAATATAAGCCCTCAAGCCAAATCTGGCACGTGCCAGGCAGCCAGGTACCTAGCAATGAAGCAGGAACTTATTCCAGCAGGTCTTGTGGCTTCTCCTTTGCACCAAAGAGCTGGGTTGGGGAGCGGCGTCCAGGGTCAGTCACACTGGGCTCTCTGAACAGACGGGGCAGTTGTTGCAGGGCAGAATGTGGGATCACGTCAGCTGGAGGCCACAGAGACACCCACAAGGACAACCCACTACTGAAACATCGGTCGGGGAAAGCCAAGGGCGCGGAGTTCTCATTCGGACCCTACGGCTCACATGCGGTGTTCTCTCAGGCAGGCCACAGGCCTCTCCCATCCTCGGGGAGGATCTCATCTGTGCAGGGCCCTAAGGACAAGCGAGGGCAAGGAGAAAGAGGTAGCAAACAGTGCCCCAGTGGGCTCAGACCCTGAAAAGATTAAACCCACCCTCCCGGTAGAGCCGCCAAGAGTCTTCACAAGCCACGCCCACCCCAGCCTCCTACTCCAGGATCCCAGAAGTGTTCTCTGCATTTCAGCGTGCTGACATATTTCCAGTTCCCCTCCAAGCACACTGTTCCTCTGCCTGAGCTGCAGCCCTTCCACTCCCTCACCCACGCTTTGAGGATGAGCCCAAGCCTGCCCCCTGCAGCTGCTCTTGACTTCCACTCAGGTGATTTTGTCTTCCTTCCTCTGTGTTTGCAAAGCACTCAGTGCATCTAATCTTATTTTTCTCAATTCTTTGTTTACAAGTCTGTCTCCTCTGCTAGACTATGAACTTTAAAGGGCCATGTTAAATTCATCTTCCATTACACAGACATTCAGTAAATGTTTGCTCTGTGCCAGGCCCTGTGAGGTACCAGGATACAGAGAGGGAAAGGCAGTCTCATGTCTGGGGTCGCCAGTGTCGCCAGTGTCCAGGGCAGCACGGGCACAGAGCCCAGCCTACCGCCCAGTCAGGAAAAGCAGAGGCCAGGACCGGCCCCGTGGGCTGCACATGGCCTGCTCTGCCCCCTTTGTCTTAGCAGGAGAAGCTGAGAGCGTAGACGATGACCACTTCTGAGAACTTCACACGTACCTTGTAGGCACTGCTGTCCGTACTATTTTTTTTAATCCTCAAATTAACTCTCTGACAAAGGCCTCTGTAGATGAGTCAGGTGATGCTCAGAGAGGATGAGAAACCTGCTCAAGGTCACATAGCAGGTAGCAGAGCTTAGCTAGGACCTCAAATCGGTCTGACCACCCCTTGCCCTTAGTCTCATGCTGCCCAGTTTAAATATGCAAATAAATGAGCACCTGTGTGTGCCCAGACTTCTTTTTTTAAAGGAGGAAATAATGATGAATTAACTCAAGGCTCTAAACTGTATGACTTTAGTCCTAGCTACCCAGGTGGCCCGCTAGAAATTCTCAATTCCTTTCCTTTCCACTGCAACAGAAGTTTCCAAAACAAATAAGCCAGGCCAGCTCCCCACCCTGACTGGGGAAGCCAGTGGGACTGCAGGGCAGAGTGCTGCCATCCAGCTTTTACCACCTTCAAAGTGTCATTAACCGCTGCTGGGCAGGTGGCCCGGGTCCCTGCAGCCTCAACCACTGTCCCTGTTATCCAGAGCTATCAACCACTGAGATTCTTCTCCTAACAGGGAAACAGCAGAGACCAGGCCGCCCGTGGTCTGCTCCCCGACCAGCCACGATCGGCTTCGCAAATGTGCCCCTCCACATTCCCCTAACCAGTATTTCTCTCTCAAAATCCAGCTGGAGCTACTGCCCAAGCGGACTCCTCTGCCTGGGCTTCAAGGGCTACTCTCAAACACTCCTTTCACTTCTCCTGTGACCACCCCCCCCCACCCCCCACCAACTCAAACTAAGCTAACCGGCCCTGGGGACTTTGCAAATGCCTTTCCTGTCTCATGGAGTATCATTTTACTGATGCAAGTTCTCCTCCTTCTTCCCATGCTAAATCTATATCATCTCTTTCAGGATGCTCCTGACAGATGGAGAAAACTGCTCAAGGCTACACTCGGGGTGCAGGAGAAGGCAATGGCACCCCACTCCAGTACTCTTGCCTGGAAAATCCCATGGATGGAGGAGCCTGGTGGGCTGCAGTCCACTTTCACTTTTCACTTTCATGCACTGGAGAAGGAAATGGCAACCCACTCCAGTGTTCTTGCCTGGAGAATCCCAGGGACAGGGGAGCCTGGTGGGCTGCCGTCTGTGGGGTCGCACAGAGTCGGACATGACTGAAGAGACTTAGCAGCAGCAGCACACACGGGCTGCAGAGCTTAGACAGGACCTCAGGGTAGTCTGACCATGCCTTGATCCTAGTCTCACACTGCCCAGCTCAAATATTTGAACAAATGAGCACTTATGTGCACCCAGACTTCTTTTCTTTAAAGGAAATAACGATGTATTATTAACAATATGGCTCTGAACTGTGTGACTTTAGCTCTGTCATGGTCCTAACAGACCGTGCCCAGCACCGGTCTTGCCTTTGCTTTGTATTTCCCCAGAACTTGGTATCCTCCCTGCAGCTATGTTGGAGGGAACCATTTGTTACACTCATTCATCTGACAAACATTTACTGAGGCCCCTCAACTATGTGCCAGGCATTTATTGTGTGTCTACTATGTGCCAAGCGCTCTGCTAAGCACTGGACATTCAGTGCCCTCGAGGAGCTTCTTGCACTGCTGCTAATCCCCTTCAGGCCCTTCCCTGGGGGAGGCACTTAGATCCGGAGCTCTCTGAAAACTGTCTCCTCTTTGTCATCCTCTAGTCTGTCGTTAACAAAGAACTTTTACTTTTGCAAGGTGCTTTGGCAACCATTATCTCATTTTATCCGCGGAGCACCCATACAAGGTAAGGTTGAAAGAGATTATTATTCCATTTGAGAGAGGGGGGCACCGAGGCCCAGGAAGATTAAGTGATCTGTTTAAGGTCACCTGGTTGCTATGACCTGGTTAGCAGCCAGGTCATCAACAGTATTCAGGTCCTTTGACACCAGGCGAGTGACCTATGCATGAAACCCTGCCCCATAACAGGCAGACGAGGGTCATCAAGATGGGACCTGAGTGATGACCCACTTCTCAAACTCTGTTGCTGCCAAGAGGCTAAAGCAAAAATAGAGAGCCTTAGAAAATGCTTGTGTAACTGGAAACTTTGAAGAAGTTTATCTGTTTTCCTGGTACATAATGGGCACTCAGTACATATCTGTCAAATGAACGAACAACTTGCTAGACAGGCAAATGGCAGAGGGTATGAGCCAGCTAATAATAACGGCTGTTTGAGTGCAGACTTTGTGTCAGGCATAATCCTAAATGCAACTCACTTCATCTTCACAACAATCTTCTGAGATGGCTCTTACCATCTCCCTTGCATAGATGAGACAAAATGAGGTAAATACCCAGAATGGCAGGCCCTGGACGGAACCCAGTCAGACCGATGCCAGAGCTGTGCTCTTGACCACGTCAGCCAAGTGCAGGTCATACGCTCCTGCCATCCATGATAACCACTCAATTCCCACTACAAGCACACTGAATGAGTGTTCTGATGAGTGCTGAGTGAAGGCTGAAGTCACACTTCTGCCCTGGGCCCCAAGTTTCTGCATGAGTCACCCCCGGCTGGAGTGAAGTGTAATAAAAATCCAGCCCAGGGTGGCAGCAGAGGGTGTGTGTCAGCTGCACAAGGACTTCACAAGTCCTCTCCAGCGTCTGCACCCCAGAGTCCAGCCGTGACCAGTGGGCCTATCCCCCAAAGAGCAGCTCTCCACTCTGACTTGATTGCAAAACAATCAAGTAAGCACTGGGGCTATGAATGGTGAAGACCAGAGTATCCAGGAAGGAAATTTCTAGCATCTCAACCAAGGCTGAAGTAGAAGGCAGCATTAAGGAGGGTAGAGTAGTGTTCGTCATTGGGACAAAGACATGCTGGAAAGATTTATAAATAGGCTAAAGAGAGGGGCCTCCGTGAATAACTCCTTTATGGGAGGGGACGGGAAGAACGGGACGAGGCAACTTCAGCTCTTGCTATTTTCAGCCCCCATCAGAAAAGGAGGCGGGCCACTTAGGAAAAGTCTCATCACCAACAAGACGGGGACAGGGGCCAAAGAAAGAGCAGGCGGAAATAATCTTCTCTGAGGCGCCTTTCTCTGACAAAATCTTAAGTGGGAGGGACAAGATTCAGAAGAAATGATTTGAAGCGGGAGAGGCTATTCCAGAAATCACAAATGCTGAAGATTTGTGCCTAAAGGTTGCTGAATTATAAGTTGATTCTGATCTTAGTGCTTCTGTGTGCTCTTGGGCCTAAAGCTTACTGAACCATCCCTAGACTTCAGCTCCTCTAGTTATTAAGAGGCATGTGTCACCTGTACATGTCTGTGTCCTCTGGCACAGGAACCATACTAGGGTCCAGGAGGCCAGAGAGCAGAGGATGCTTGGAGTTACTCAGAGGAGAAGAGATGCAAAAACGTGAGATCTGGTCGGAGCTCTTGGCAACGAACAGGCAGGAGCCATCTCCAGGCAGCGCTTCAGGTGCTCCAGTTGCAGAGAGGAGCAACTATTCTGATTGTATTAGAGCTCCTGAGAGACGGGGAAGAAGTGCCTCCTGCACCTTGGGTAGGTGACATCTCTGTCCAGTTATCTGTGACTTTAGGTCTCTAGGGTCAGCCCACAGAAGCTGAAAATGTTCCCTGTGATTTAAGCAACATGGAGAAAAGCAGACCAGGGTTAGAGAGCTAACAGAGCGAGAATCCCCAGGGATGGGTGGCCAACTGTTTCAGTTTGCCCAGCAATGAAGGGTTCCCAGAATGCTGGACTAACAGTGCTAAAGCAGAGACAAATCAGAACAAATGGGCCACCCTAATGAAGGGCTCACATGTTAAAGAAGTCTCTGGTTTGGCAGAGAACCCACGGGCACCATGTGGAAACCTGACGCTCAGAAATACTGAGGTCATGTCCCAGGGTTGGGAGGTCAAGTGCCCTGATGCCTTCCAGTGAGCCTTTGGGCACAAACTGGCCTTGCTGGGCCTTACTTCCTCCAGAAGACCCAGATAAGTTTGCCTTCTGAGCTTGAAAATCTGCTAGAAAATGACTGAAGTTGCTCAGGACCCTGCGCCCTAAAAAAGCTCCTCCTTGGAAATTTCTTAGAATAGCTTGCAAGCAAACCCAGGAGGAGGCCATAAGGCAGGATTCTGCTCCCTGACTTTCCCCAGAGGTCACTCATCCTACCAAGATCTCAGGGGTCAGAGCAGGCAAGGGACTGAAAGATGGACATGGGGAGAGGTAATAACAGCCATTTCCAGGCGGCCAGTGCCAAGTTCAGCCAAGCAAGCAGCTAGGAACTTCTAGACCGGACAGAGCACAAAAAGGGGCAGTGCCCCCTCATTCTTCACCCTGCCCAGCGTCCTCCCTACAGAGTCCAGTGCCACGAACCGAGCTTCCCCTGGCTTGAATCCATTTAATTTTCCCTAAGCTGGTTTGTAGGGCAGGCTGCTGAGCACTCAACGTGTCCAGTCCTGCTGTAGCCGCCTTTCTCTACGGCCGAGGGCAGGCTCTGGTTCCATGCCCCTTCTGCCAGCTGAAACAGAGCCCAGCTCAAACTGGGCCCCTGAGTTCAAGGAGACCAGAGGGCATGACTGGATACTCAGCTCCTCTGTCCCTTAAAGGAGTCTGCCCCATTCTAAGGCCCAGAAGAAGGAAAAGGGGCGAAGAAGTTAGGATGGAGAAAGCTTCTCCATCCTGCCTCTGCCGACTCAGTCATTTCTTAACTCAGCAAATGTCCTATAGCACCCACTCCGTGCGAAGCACAGGGCAAGAAACGGCACTGACACCCAGACTCAGAACCCGGGGGCGCAGGACTCACGGAGCTGAAGGCTACAGACTTCCCCAGCTCTCACTCTAAGGTTCTAAGTACGACCGCCCGCCTCTGGTCCCCGCACACCCACCCAAGTGAGCCTGCAGAGATGGGGAGATAAAAGGCAAAGAAGAGAAGCCCCAAATCCTGGTTAATTCATGAAGCAGAGCTCTGTGGGATAGAGAGTCAAGCTTTGCCTCAATTTACAACACATTCCTAACAGACAACCATTTTGAGACTGAAGTCCAAACCCTAAGGATCAAGTTAGAGAATTCTTAAAGAATCTAAGGATAAATGTAGTTAAACCCCTTTTCTTTCTCCTTGACTGGTTCATCCATCCATCCATCCATCCATCCACTCAGTTTGTATTTCACGAGTGCCTTTGGCGTGCCAGCACGGAGCTAGGCGTTAGCACTCTGGGAGGAAGTTTAATCCAGCCTCACTCCGGCTATATCATCCAAATGTTCATGGCTCTGTGCCCTTGAACTCTGCTCACTGCCCAAACCCTGGGGTCCTCTGCTTAGAATAGGCCCAGGCAGAAGCCAGCTCCAGACAGTAGCCTCTGTAGTCTGGAGTTACGGACAAAGCGGTTACTTGGGTTTCTGCCTCGCCCCAGTCTCTCCCTTACCACTTTCTCCTCTGCCTGGGATGGAAACTTTGCCTCTGTCTGCTCACATGTTTCAGTCACAAGGCTGAGCTCCCAGCAAAAGAAGCAGCTCAAGGATACAACAGGCTGGCGCCAGCAAACAGAAATGCAAGCATTATTTTGTTCATTCAGTACCAGTCTTCCTTTTTTGATGCCTAGGAAGGCAGTGCGAGCTCACTGCTTGCCCGGCCTTCCCACCTGTCCTTCCCATTGAGGGCTTACTCCCTGCTCCTCTCAGCCCTTTCTGTGTCTCATCAGACCCACAAACGGCGTCCTGTTGTCTACACAGCTCAGCGCTTGCGAGTTCGAGGAACCAGCCAGCGATCAGAGCTCATACGAGCACACAAGGTTGGTGCCTGCCAGTCTCCTCTCTTTCTGTGAGCCCCTTGCAGAGCCCTGCTCCGCCTGGCGTCTCTGGCCCACTGAGGCCGAGGAGTGCACCAAGTCCCGTGCCCGACCAGCACCTTATAAGTAAGCTTCCGCCTCTGCCCAGGCGGGCTGCTGTGTCTGCCTGTCTAGCTGCAGATTTCTATCTCTGATCTGCATGGGCAGATGGGCAAGCAGCTGTGCCAGGCCCCAGGGGACTGCAAGCTCCCGGGGAGGAGGCGTGTCCACCTGGCTCACTAGGCCCAAGGCCTCAGGGGGCCTCCTCAAGGATAAGAAACAGTCAGGCCTCCAAAAGGGAAAAATACAAGAGCGAGTCTCAGCCAGCCCCTGTGGCCTCCTACTCCCTCCTGCCTGCTCCCATTCCTAAGGCAGGGACAAAGCAGGCATCAGGGAGCCAGAGAGGCCAGACTGTTTCTCCCATTTTATGCACATCTTCTGACTTGCTGTGTTTCTGAGAGCAACTTCTCTGGATACAACCTCATTATCCTTAAAATTTGGGCTGAAGCCCTAGGCTGCTTTCTGACGACTCTGGCTAAGCTGAAAAGAAATGAAATTGCTACCAAATGCTGCTTGACCTGCTTATTGGTGGCTCCTGGAACAGCTAGCATACAATCCTATACCTGTGACATACAGTTAGCTCTCAATTCTCTGCCGCTGCTCTGTCCTTGTAGGGTCTGCAGATCTCACAGCTAGATACCTGATTGCTCATTCCAGCAGCCAACATTTACTGAGCACCTACTATGCGTCAGGCACGTGCTTTGTTTACATTATTTAATATCCCTGTGAGGCAGGTGGAGACACCGATTCACAGAGAAGTTAGCTCACTTGCTCGTGGCTAGAAAGTTGGATCAAAATCCACACTCAAGCAAGCTGATCTCAACGCTTCACTCTTAACCTCTCATGCATGAGTGTGTGTGTGCATCCGTGCATGTAAGTGCATGCACTTTGTAAACTACAAACTGCTGTACAAATATAGAGGAGTTATTATCAGGTCGAGCATAGTAGTATGAGCCAGGCTGGTGGGTACAGGAGATAGCGAAGGTTTGTGTCTGAGCATTAATCTAATTAAAGATGAACTGTATTTCAGAGGTAACTGGAAAAGTTATTTGGAGTATCCTGGGCTTTGACGCCCTCCATCAACACAAAGACTTGAAATTTGACTGAACGCTGCAGAGGTGTAAAAGACTCTTCCTAAGACTCCCAGCCTGGCATTTGTAAGACATCTGTCTTACCAATCCACAGAGACACCAGAATGGATGGGAGGGGGCCACCCTGTTGCCATGTGGGCTCAGCCTCCACAGCAACACCTCCCAGAGAAGGAGGCTTCTTTCCAAAGCAAGAGATCACTTACTGTGGGATGAAAGAAGCAACGTCTAATTACAAAGAGTCATTTATAGGCCATTAGCCTATAATGAATGGATGGATCCTGGCAATGATCATCAAGGAGGCTAATAACACAAAAGGGAAGACAACCAGACATTGTGTGTCTCCTGATAGATGTACACACCATAACCAAGAGAGTCTTGCCCCTCTGATGAATAGACTAAAGGAACCTGAGTGTGACCAAGCCCTAAATCTAAGTGTATGTACAGGAAATACAGGGACAGTGCGTGCACGTGTTCTAAGTCGCTTCAGTCGTGTCTGCCTCTTTGCGAACCTATGGACTGTGGCCCACCAGGCTCCAGGGACAGTGGAACATGGCAAATGACATGATGAGGATGCAGTCAGCCAAATTCAGAATATGCAGAACTCTATAAGACAAATGACCCAGTTTCTTCAGCAAAACATCATAAGAGAAAGACAAACGTTACTTATAGTTGAGAGTGACTCTTGGCTAAAGCAACCAACCACAGTGCATGGACTTATTTGGAGCCAAATTAAAAAAAAAAAAACTAGGAAATAAATTTCTGATAAGCAGGGAAATAAGAATACCAACTGGATATTTGATTATATTAAGGAAGTATTCATTTGTTTAGGTGTGATGATGATTTTTTCAGAGTTTCTATCTTTACAGATGAAGTGATAAGCTGTGTAGAATTCACTTCAAAATAATCAGAGGGTAGAAAGGACTGGGAGTGTACATAAAACAACATGGGCTGTGAGATGACTTAAGAACTCTGAGTGTATGAGGGCTATTACACTATTCTCTCTACTTTTGTGTATGTCTACAGCTTTCTACAAGAAAAACGTTTTTTTAAGTGAAAATCAGACTCTCCATGGTCATCACTGTGGTAGTGCAATAATGTGTGTGTGTGTTAGTTGCTCAGTTGTGTCCGATTCTTTGCAACCCCAGGGACTGTAGGCCACCAGGCTCCTCTGTCCATGGAATTCTCTAGGCAAGAGTACTGGAGTGAGTAGCCCTTTCCCTTCTCCAGGGGATCTTCCTGACCCCGGGACCGAACCCAGGTCTCCTGCGTTACAGGTGAATCCTTTACCATCTGAGCCGCCAGGGAAGCCCAGTGCAGTAATAATCTCCTCCAAACGGGCCAGGGCACTGGCTCTGGCCTCTGTTCCCCCACCCTTGAGAATGATGCAGAGAACCCCCAGACTGCTTTTCCCTTTCCAGTACTACCACTGCAGCACTTAGCACTTGCTACAGCAGATCCCCTCGGGCCTCTGACAGTGGTAGAGCCAACACTCTGTAGAGAAAGCAACTCTCCCAAGATCGTGCCCCAAGACAGCAATGGAGCCATACTCCAGCTCTGGAGGTAGAACGCCACACTCCAGCTTTCCCTCAGACCATCCTAGCTCAGAGCCGAAGACTAATAGCTCTCCCAGCCCCATCCTGAATTTAGCCTCTCACTACCCCGCAAAAGAGCCAGCATTCCCGCAAAGCAGCACCCACAGCCGCTGGATCAAACCCATGCTGCCTTTCCGCCTCCACTGGGAGGAAGCAGAGGAGGAAGGTGGAGGGAGGAGCAGGCAGCACAGGCCGCCGCGGAGCCCGGAGCCCCAGTGTCCCCCAGCCCAGCCCGGGGACCCAGGCTGAGGCCAACCTCACCCTGGGCAAACAGCTGGCACCACCCAGGCGGGTCCTCCCCTAGCACTTCCTGGAGCTATGGCTCACAGAGCTCCTGGGAGGGGAGACAAGGCTGGGGAGAGGGCACGGAGAAGTTGTGGGGGGAGGGTGGGACAGTCTGGGGTATCTGCAGACGCCTCCAGAAGGGAGGACGAGGAGCAGTGAGCATCAGACCTGGGACATTCCAGAGCTCAGAGCTGCTAGGGAAGTAACTGAATCAAAGGGAGAGAAGAGAAAAGAGAGCAAAGGAGAGAGGAAACAGCAGTAGGAGGGAGGCCAGAGAGATGGGGTGGGGCCAGGCCAGACCAGGGGCCCACAGCCAGAACCAGGGCTCGGCCACCAGCCCAGCCACCCCGCAGCCCCAGCCTCGGTCCGAGCAGCCATGCCCAGCCATGTGCTCAGAGGGGGCCCTTGCCTCGCTGGCTGCGCATGGGCGTGCAGGCGCCAGCTCCACGAACCTGGCCCCTCTGCCCTCGCCTACCTCCCGGCAGCTGCTCCGGAGAGACTGACGATCCACCTGCCTCCTGAGTGGGGAGGGCCAGGGCAGGCTCCACCCCGGGCCAAGGGGCAGATCCAGGCAGCCTGCCGGAGCCCGCCCTTTCGGGGCACATCGCTCAAGGGGACACGGGCTTAACCGAGCGCTCCTCCAAGGCGCCTGCTCCATATTCATGCCCACGCTGGGCGGTCACGGGATGACCGCCGCCCACCTCTCATGCTCACTGACCTTCAGGGGCCACAAGACCCAAAGTTACCTTGGAGCCACCCCTCGGGCCCTGAGGAAGTGGACCACAAGTCTCCCACTGAGCTTCAAGGGCCCTCACAAGTAACCCCAGAGGGAGTGCCGACTCTGAAGCTCAAATCCTGGCTCTGCCACTTGCTGGCTGAGACCTAAGGCAAGTCCCTGAACAGCGCCGAGTCTTCATTACAAAGTTATATGACCCTGGGGCTCAGCCTGCACCTGCAGAGAGATGGGAGCGTGCACGGAAGGATAAGGGCTGAGGATCCAAAGAGGAAGTGACGCTCTATAAATGCTAGGTATCACTACCATAAACAATGTTCTGGCCACACCTAGGAAGGAGGAGGCAGGTTTCTGTCAGGCTCTGCAATGCTGTCCCAAGAAAGCCTAAGGCAAACAACGCACCAAGCCAGAGAGTACCGAGGCTGGGTCTCAGCACCCTGTGCAGAAGAGCAGAGCCCCCAACCCCCACCCCACAAGCCCCATCAGAGGGAAAACACAGACACAGCACAGTCAAGAGGGAAGGCCCAGGCGTGATCTGGGGTTTCTCTAGCCATCAGGCTTCAGCACTGAAAGCAGTGTGGCTCCGGAAGAGCAGGCAGTTCATACCCCAAGGGTTGCTTCTCCTTTACTCCTCCAGGGAGGAAGTTGTGGGCTGCAGGAATTTCCACGAGCAACTGGGGCTCCGAAGTTTTGTGCCTCTCCTAAGAATAATACTGTAAGTAATAATCTTTGACATTGACACATTGCTTTTTATACACGTGGCCTGCTCCCCAGTCGCAGCTTCACAGAACCCAAAGGAGGAAGCCATACATTGTGAGCCCTAGACCGCCACTGATTAAACAGCTAGGGCTCAGAGGGGAGAGAGAGTGATCCAAAGTTGCACATCTTAGGGGACTGCCCAGGAAACCCAGCTCTGCCTGTCAGCGTCCATTTCTGCCCCTCGGTCAGCCCAGGGCCTGGCCCTCAGGGGAAGGGTAGACACTAAACATGGAGGCCAGATCCTGCTCGCTGGACAGGCCCCCAGTCCTAGTCTACAGCCGCTCTGGGGAGGGCTCCCATGACGGGCTACCTCAACCAACCATTAGCAACCTAGAAGTCCAGATCAGGCAAGTTCAGGGGCCTCAGGGGATAAAGGCAGATCAGGCAAGTTCAGGGTTTCACTGGCAATAAATTCCCTTAAAAATTTAAGAAATGTCCATTCATCATGCTCCTGGTCGACAACAAATTCTTACTCAGCTTATTCAAAATGACAAAGTCCCTCCGAGGTTGTGAGTTCTGAGAGGGCCAGCCTTGGACCATTTCTCCCCAGGTTTTGAATACAAATGGGCAAGAGTAATACAATGCTGACTGTGGCCATCGCGGAGGAAAATGAGAATCCCCCATCTCCAGAACCTTCCCTGGGAGCAGGCTTCAGACAGGGTGGAGCAGGCAGTATGGACCAGACATGCTTCAGCCCAGGTGCCAGAAAAAGGTCCCATGAGGCAATCACGCATGTAAGTGGGGGAGTCAGACAGAGCATAGCTCCCCCATCTCAGAGAGAAGCCAAGTAGGGGAGGCAGTAAGGTGAGTTGGAAGGAAAGTCTCCTGTGCCTCCTGTTCAACAAAATCTTAAATCTTTGAGCTAAAATAAAGAGTCCATAAAAGACCCCGAGCCTCCAAACTTTTCTAATTATTCATAAAATATATTTGCACGTCCTGTAAACTCACCGTTGGATGAAGGCTCTGGGCCTCCTAGTCTAGATTTGGTCTGATGAGACCACCTGGGAAAAGACAGAGATGCTTTCCTCCCAAAAGATTCTTTCATCTCCTTGGCCTCCCAAGGGTTAACCAACAGACCCCC
>NW_011494910.1:1896685-1918850 GCF_000754665.1 Bison bison bison
CTTCCCAGCCAGGCTGGAACTGCAGGATGGCTGGGGCAGCTGGCAAGTGTTGGGGGGCTGTGGGGGGGATGTTTAGCTTGGCTTCAGCCCAACTCTGCAGACAACTTTACTCAACATATAGACACCCGGGCTGGGCCCCTTGGACCAAGCTCCTCCCTGCCTTCCCCACCGGAGACAGGCTCCAGAGAAGGCCCCTCTTAGGGGAGGAAGTAGGGAGGGGGCGGCTGTGTTTCAGGATTCTGGATCCCAAATGCATCTCTGAGGCGGCAGTGGCAGGGCAACTAGACTAAGGCAAGAAGACACTCAGAAAACGCTGGGCAGCCTCAGCTCTAGGGGTGGCAGTTCCAGAAAGATGGTGCCAGTGTTGACAAAGGCGACCTCGGAAGAAAGCTGGCAGATGAGGAGGCGGGTCACTCCCCGGCTTCCCCTTCCCTGCGTGGGCGGGCAGGTGCACGGAAGGGCCAGCAGCTCTCAGGCAGGCGCGGGGCCTGATGGCACCTGTGTGACGTGGACACAGCTGCGCCTCCTCAGTCTCGCACAGCCCCACCGCTGCTTGACACGGCCCTGTCACCTCACCTCAGTTACTCTCAGGGCCAGGAAACAATCCTGCTGGGTCCCTTTAAGAGGTGCCTCTAAGGTGCTCCAGGAGACGCTTCAGCCCTCCCCTGAGAGTTCACCCTTCCTGAGTCCTGCTGTTCTAACAAATGACAAGAACCAGAGCACAGGGCAAAATCTCCTACATGTGACGGTGTTCAGTGAAAACTTCTCAAGTTTCAGAGGAGCCTTCCAAGGGCTCCTGTACCTCATCTCCCAATCGGGTCCCACACGCCCTAACTCTCACCATAACCCTGACCTTCCTGCCTCCACTCACCTATTAAGACTTGGATTTCCAACCTCACCCTCTAAGCCCCTGAAATAACTCTCAGTTTGTCATTAGAAACTCCCATCACCAATCAATCTCCCCCATCCATGATGCGGTCTTTAAACTACAGACTACCCGTGACCCAGGAACCTACCTGAACTATGGACTCCCCGGTTCCATCATTCCATCGTTTCCATGCCCTGGAGGTGAAATACCTCTGAATCTGGTCTCCTCTACTTCTACTCCCACTACCGGCATTCTCCTCCCCTCTTCGAATGATAATTTAGTCATGCTCATAAACCTACAACGTATCTCCACTGACTGTAGGATAAAAGCTAAACGTCTTACCTCGAAACCCAGGGCCTTCTATAACCCAGCCCCAATTTGTCCAATACGATCTACTTCTACCTACAACCAGAAGCATAGATTTCCTGTAAGTGTTACACGTCATTGTGCCAGAGGAATTCTAGTGGAAGGAGAGACCACTTCTGTCTAAGGCCATCAGGTTTGTGTGTGTGTGTGTGTGAAGCATTATTTAAAATTATGCACTGGACCAGCTTGTAACTGGTCTGCCCTCCTCCTCCTCACTCTCCCGCTCCACCCCAAGCACCACGGGTTTGTAAGCATGAAGGACACCCGTGTGGATGCAGGAAATGCCGTTTTGCACTGAACCATCTGTCAGACTCCAAGCATCCAGGAACAGAATTGGACTGTTTAGGAAGCCTTTGTGGATGGCGGAGTAGTTGATGGCACCACACAGAATCACACAAGCTAGCAACTGCCGATGATGAGCCTCCTGTGGGTGCTGGACCGAGTGATAAAGAGAGCAGGGTCGATCTGGAGAGGTCTCCTCTGCAGCTCCTGCGGGCGGTTTGCTAGCAGGGCTTCCATTTCCCCGCCACCCCCTGAGCCCTGTGGCCCCACCAAATACCTAGCATTGGGAGGGAAGAAGGACCTGAGGCAGGGAGGAAAGTTAAGTAATTCCCTTCTGTCTGGACTTCCAGCCTTTTCAGTTTGAACCTCTGGAGGGAAGGGGATGAAAAGAGTTAATAAAAAATAATCCAACTTCTTCTGCCATCTGTGATTCTGGCAACTCAATGCTATATATGAGTGGCCAGGCAGGGGAGTGGGAGACCAAACTGAGCTGGGAATGAAGCGACAGAAGAGCGGGCCAGACCAGTGGACGCCTGGACGAGCCAGCTCCTCCCTTCCCAGGCAGAATCTCCAGCCAGAGAAGGCTGAGACCAGAGCCAAAGCAGTAAGAGGGAAGGGCATCAGGGAAGGAAAGACATAAATTATCGCGGTCCCCGGCTCTACCAAGGACCCCCCTTCACTGTGCTGCAGTCTCCTTTCAAGTTCATATAATTTACCCAGTGAAACACCACCACTGTGCGATTATCCTGAATGGCGTACTCGTATGTGGCGAGACAGAGAGAGAGCAAAAACTGGAACCGGGGCAGAGAGGCGAAGAGAACATGTGAGCAGGAGGATGAAGGGAAAGAAAGAAAACGAATGAGCTCTTGTCGGAATTAATTTTCAAAGACCAAACAAAAAACGATTACGGTGGGGAATCTGCAGGCTCGGTGCTCCAGGGGAAGCTGTGTTTACAAAGAAGGTGGGACGGTGCACACCGGGAGAAAGTCCAGGGGAATGGCTCCCAAGTGCTTCAGGGCGAGGCGAGGAGTCACTGGGAAGCCTGTTCCAGAGCAGTTCTGTATGTGCTGGTGAACAGTGCAGGCACCCAAAGACGTTAGCAGGGCCGTGCCATCAGCTGCTCCGCTAGCCACAGAAGCATCCCCAGCGTGCGGAGTGCCTGTCAAGCCCTTGCAAACCTGAAGTCAGGTCCCAGTAGGCAATATGGAGTGAACGCCTACTCTATAACAAACACCGGATGTGTGGCATGTCTAGTTCATCTGAAACAACCCTATGAGGTAAGAGCTATCCTCCCCCTTTTATAGATAAATAAGGTTCTAAGAGGTTAAGTGTACGGGAGAGAAGATTTGCCCCACGTTCCCAAAGACCTAGGCTCTACAATTTTCTAACTCCACGACCCTAAGGCTGTCACCCGCACATATTATTTAACATTTCTGAACCTCAGCTTTACCATCTGTAAAACTGAGATATCACTACATACTTTCCAGGTTTTTTAAAAATTAAATAACATAATTTATATAAAGCTCCATATACCAAGTGTTCAATAGATCTTTCTCCTCTTCCCCCACCACCCTCCCATTAAGAGAACTTATTCATTTTTCCTGTGGTCATGTATGGATGTGAGAGTTGGACTATGAAGAAGGCTGAGCGCCGAAGAATTGATGCTTTTGAACTGTGGTGTTGGAGAAGACTCTTGAGAGTCCCTTGGACTGCAAGGAGATCCAACCAGTCCCTTCTGAAGGAGATCAGCCCTGGGATTTCTTTGGAGGGAATGATGCTAAAGCTGAAACTCCAGTACTTTTGGCCACCTCATGCGAAGAGTTGACTCATTGGAAAAGACTGATGCTGGGAGGGACTGGGGGCAAGAGGAGAAGGGGACGACAGAGGATGAGATGGCTGGATGGCATCACTGACTCGATGGACGTGAGTCTGAGTGAACTCCGGGAGTTGGTGATGGACAGGGAGGCCTGGCATGCTGTGATTCATGGGGTCGCAAATAGTCGGACACGACTGAGTGACTAATCTGATCTGATCTGATCTGATTCATTCAACAGACAGTGGAGGGGTCAGTGTCTGAAGTTGGGGATGGGATGGAATTTTGGAAGCTCTTTTTTCGTTCCAGGCACTTGGAGTAGGGTGTGGAGGTTAACAAGAAGAGAGGGACACAGTCCCTGCCTTTGAGTAGGAGTTTACAACCTAACAAGCCAAGCCCATAAATAACTAAGTGCTATGATGTGTGATAAGAACAGTGTGAGACAAGGCAGACAAAGATACAGAGCCTCGGGAGTTAAGAAAGGGAAGAGAAGAGGGACCAGGAAGAGAGATTTGATGGTTTTAGGGCCCGAGAGAGGCTCTGAGGGGAGATCACAGGACTCCTAAGACTGAAAAGAGGCAGGATTCAGAGCGGAAGCCAAGGGGCTCCATCTCTCACGTGGCCTCTCTGAAGGCAGAATCTAGCAGGAATCCATACACACTTTCCATCTCTAAGAACAGAGATCAGAGATGGCTGCAAATTGGGGGACAGAGTCTGCTCCTCTCCCCTTGCATTGGGTGGACCAACGGAATGTAACAGAAGTGATGTTGTATGACATCTGAGGTTACAGCATAAGAAGCCTTAAAGTTTCTGCTTGGGTCTCTTGAAATGCTCTGTCTGGAGTCACTCCCTCTGGGAACCAACTGCCACACCGAGGGGAGTCCAGGCCACGTGGAGAGGCCACGCACAGGTGCTCAAGTGGCCAGCTCCAGCTGAGCTCCCAGAGGACACTCATGCATGGCGCCACCTCGGCTGTCTGGCCCAGTGCAGCCTTCAGATGACCATAAGAAAGCCCAAGTAAGCACCTAGCTGAGCCCAGGAAACCCAGGGAAGCTGATGCGCTGAGCCACTGTGTTTTGGAGATGATCTAGCCTGCAGCAATTCTTGCCAGAGTACCAAGTCTCGTCTTCACTAGCCTGGGCTGTGACTAGGGGATTTGGAGCAAGAATCTTACTAGAAATGGATGAGAAAAGAGGTGAGAAGACGGAGCATCAGTATTGGGAGAGGGAGGTGAGGGAACAGGTTAAACTCTCCAGGAGCGTCCAGCTCGCCTCTCCCCTCAACTTTTCCCAACATGAAGCCAGATCAATATAACTCATAATTCAATTTACCCACTGGGAGAAAAAAATCAGTAACATACAAATGAATAACAGAGCTATTCATAACAGCAACAAACTGGAAACAACCCAGATTTCCAGTAATAAGAGAAAAGCAATACAATCATGGAGTAACATGACAGAATTATTGATGGCTATCTAAAATGAAAAATTTATGGACCATCATCATACCTGGAAGTGTTTAGATAAAATAATATTAAGCAAAAAAAAAAATGCAGGGCATAGGACAAGAGCTGTACGCTAATTATAACTATGTAAAAATATTAACAAAGATCAGAAGGGCCCATGGAATAAAGCACATAGTTCGGTATTTACTCACCCTTGTTTTAGGAAGAGTTAATTAACTACTACTTTCTAAAAGGCACCAGTTCAACCTTACAAATCCTAAAAATAGGGTCATGACTGCATGGGAATTAGCAGATGATGTTTTGGAAGATGTCACCCAGGGGATGTGGGTAAAACCCGGAGGGGTCGGGGGATGGATGACAGGAACGGGGAGAGTGGGATGGGGCTTCGGCATCTCCTCAGCAGGGGAGCCAAATGTTAGGAAACAAACCCTCCATGTTTGCTGACACAGTGCAAGGAGAAGGCCTCCCACAAAAACCACCCATTATCCCATAATTATTGTCTCTCTTGTGCCTGCAATTAACGGCTGTCTGAGAGGCGGCTGCCGGGGTAAATAAATGTTCGCCTGCATTACAGTCAATCAGCCAGCTGAAGCGCCAATTACCAAGCCCACTGCAGAGACACTTCCCGTAGCCAGCAGTGGTACCCAGCGGTGACCACGGGGAGGAAGGGGATGGGACAAGATGACACAGATCTTGAGCACACTCATACCCCAGAAGCAGGGAAGGGACATTCAAAGGGACATCCTGAGCCCCAGGGCCGAGGCCAGTCTAGTCCCAAATGAGCCAGGCTAGGCAAGGAGGTTCTCTGACACCCCACCCCAGTGCCAAGTCAGAGGAGTGTGCATGCATCCACGTGTTGCCAGCAAAGTCCCTGGGGGCTGCCCCAGGGGTAGCTTTTGGCCTATGGGAGCCCATGGAGGGGAAGGTTTGTAAGAGGAGGCCTCAGAGGGGCTGTCACCTTCTGAGTCACAGGGGCACAGAACCAGAGAACAAAGAGAGGAACCAGACAGGGAGCCATCTTGTCTGGCTGATGCTAAAACTGACCTCCACTGGCCTTTGACTATTTTTCTTAAGCAGCAAGCTCCGAAACACAGAAGCTAACGTCAGAGAAGTCAAAGATGATTCTACTGTCCAGAGAAGGGCAGAAGGGCAGATGGCTGATAGGGGGCACCCCAAGTCCTCTCCCTCCCAGAGGGTTGGGGAAGACAAGGGTACCCTGCAGTTCTGCATGACCTGCCCAGCACCAGCACCCTCTCTCCTACCACAGACCCGGCCAGTACTGCTCAGGCTGCGGGGGCAGAGGCCCCAGAAGATGACTGTCAGGCTGCCAGGGAGCCTCTGAGCTCAGAGCAGCAGATTGTGCAGGGACAGACATCTGGCCCAGGGGTTCTCAATCCGGCTTCACGTGAGAATTACCTAGAGAGCTTCTAAAAGTACTAATACCTGGGTACCACCACAGACTAACTGGATCAGGTCTCTGAGTGGGAGGGGAGGAGGCCTTCTTTAGTGCACCGGGGGATCCCGCTGACTCCCCCAGCTTCCTCCACGGCAGATGAAGAAGCAGGAGTCTGCCGTGGTAATACTTTGCGAAAGGTGACGAAAGCAGCAGGCAGCAGAAGCAGAGCTCAAGCCAGCTCATCTGACTGCAGAGGCGCAGCTCTTGTGCTCAGCAAGGCTGGCGGAACGAATGAATGAGCTCCACCGGGGTCTGGCCAGGATCCTGCTGTGTTCCACGGGTTCATCTACAATTTGCATAAAGACCCAGAAGGGGAGGCTACCAGATTTGCTCCTGACAAGGCCGAGAGGGAGGGCTAACACACGTAGGGCAGAATCAAGATTCCACACACTGAAACAGTGGCCTACCACTGACAAAAGGAAATCTATCAAACGTTAAACCCTACACTTATCATTTAAAAGATTCCCATTGTGCATATAATTCAAAGCTTTGAAAGATGCTCAAGAGCTTATCACTAATAAAATGGGAAAACTCAAATCCAATCTAGTTTTTTTTTTTTTTTTTCAGGCATGAGAGTTTTATAAAAAACCCTATTATTGGCAGTCCAAGAAACAACAGGGCATGTGGACAGTTAGTGATCAAATATCCTAGAAATAGTTTTATGTTTGTCCCTAGGAGCCTTGTCAGTAAGACTGATTTTAGTAAGTCAGTAAGATCTTGGAAGATAGAATTCTCCCCGCCTCACCCTCATTCCTACTCCAAGTTGAATAATGCAGAGCAGTACCTCTCAAATTTTAATGTGACATTGTAGGGGCCGTTGTTAAATTTGGATTCTGATTCTGTAGATCAGGAGTGAAGCCTGAGACTCTATCTCTAACACATTCCCAAACGATGTAGAAGCTGCTTATAAAGAACAAAGGTTTAGAGGGTCTCAAAGCCTACCCGTGAAACCAGGCGCTCTGAATACATCTGGGGCATTGGTGTCCCTTTCCCTATGGCTTGGGGACTCTGGGAAGTGCAGGAGCTGAATCCGGAGGTCAGGAAAGTCCAAAAGTGCCCGCTCAGCCCACCCGACAAGCAAGTGTGCACCAGATGAGCAGAGAAGAGTGAAAGAGACCCCTGAGAGAGGAGAGACGCATGGGGGTGGGGGCTTTTATTTCAGACCCGCGTGGGTCAAGGTGTTTTCCAAGTAGAACACCAGATGTAGAGTAGTCTTACAAAGACGACCAGACGGCGCCACCGAGGGCTCATGCGCGTTTGGAACCAACGGGAAGGGATGCTCGGGGCGCCTCTTGATGCCGGCCTGCCCTCTAAAGCAGAGCACGTCTTTGATGTAGAAGACGGGAGAGCTCTAAACCTAGCAACTGTCCACGGGAAAATAACCTGAGGATTTCCGCACAATGAGCACAACTTAAACACCAGTGATTTTCAAACTGAGTCTGACCTAACAGAAAGAGACGGTCAAGCAGAGGGCATCGGAGTCCCACTGAACAGACCACAGCTGCAATGCTGTGTTCAATTCTAGACAATTTAAGAGAAGATAAAAAGCTTGCACTTGCACAGAGTAGCTTGCAGTTGCCAGGCCCTGTTCTAAGCCTTCTACATATGTTAATGCAGTTAGGCCTCTCAACCACCCCATGAGATAAGTACCGTCATTATCCACACTTTACAGATGGATGAACACATTTACAGAGGTTTGAAGAGGCTGGGATTATAACCAGGTCACACAGCTGATGAGTAGTAGGAAGGTGCAAGCTCAGGCAGGTGAACCCTGCAGCCTATGTTTTCCCACCATGCCACACTCTCTTAACACTGGACTCTTGAAAACAAACGAGTGATCTCAGCAAAGATGGTCAGGATGGCCAGGATGCTGAACTAGAACCAAAGAATGGATGGTAGAAGAAGGAAAGTTTGAATTCAGTATCAAGGAAGGATGTGAGTTGAAGCTGTCCAACGACAGATGAAGCTGCTTCACAGAGCAGTGCTCCCAGTCACTGGGGGCTCAAGAGTGCTGGCTGGTCACATATCTAGGTGCTGCTATTTGGGAGGAAGGTTGGACCAAATGAAAGGCTGCTTCCAATGCTGAGATTCTAGGTCCCTCTCCTGTCTTGGTCTCTCCATCTGGAAAAATAGGCTCTGACATCCGAGCACAGTGTTTATAATGAGCTACATGTAGCCCAGACTTGCCCACAGATTCTGGTAGATGTGATGGAGAGAAAGTGACAGCTATGCCCACACTACAACTTGCCTAGGACGTCTGCAAACTGAGCCAAAGGAAAGATTGTGGGAAACATGCAAATGAGCTTCTGCTGACACATCCTTCCTCTGACCTGTTAACTCATAAGGTTCTTGTGGGAGTGATAAACTCTTCTAAACTGGCTGAAAATAGTTCACTGCTTCTCAAGGAGATATTAAGAATATAGACAGTCATCATTAAAAGTATAAAGGGGGATCTGTGTTTCCTACCTAAGTTATGCTGTGGGCCAGCACTTTATCTGCATTATCCGAGTACCCAAGAAGTGAGTGACAAAGCCACACCTCCAAGAAGAAAGACAGAGAAAGACGGACAAAACACAATCAAACGGCCCCCTGCAAATCCTTCAGCCAATGACTGGCTCTAAACCAGGAGGAGGAAAAATCATCTGAAATCTCAGCCCACAAAAGGACTTGGGTGGAGAGCAGCTGCATGTCTTACTCTCTCGCACACTGCCCCAACCCAAGCGCAGAGCACCCAGGGGAAGTGGGGGAAGCTATGCATCCTGTACCAACTATTTCAAGACAATGTGATTACTGCGAGGAGTCACAAATTCATCAAAAAGACATATGTGAAAGAAAATGTTTCAGAGCAACTTCTATTTCCAACTGGCTGCTTCAGCCAATGAAAGGACACTTTTAAAAATATAACTTAATAAGTACAAGTGTTGATGGCTTGGCCTTGGACAACACCAGATTTGAAGACGCTGGGCCTAATCAGGATGTTTTCTGTTTAAATTCAGGAAAGTCCTTTCTAGGGTCTAGACACTAAGTTGCCACGCTCTGCCACTCTGCCTCCAGAACAGCTGACCAGAGGTAGCCCGTCAGAAGGCATCTGAGCCTGGTCCTGTCCACGCCAATCCAGGCTTCCTTCTCAGACCTCAGTCCCACGCCCTTCAAGGCTTCCCTCCACTGACAACCCTCTCCTCGCTTCCCATCGCCACTGTGCCGAGGCCTCAGTTTCTCCCTCCTCTTCCTCTTTCTTCACATATGGGACCTCCATCTCGGTCCCCGAGAACCCACGTGCTCACTGCCCTGATACAACCTCACCCACAGCACAAGTCCTAGCGGGCAGATGGACGTGGCTAGCTTGACAAGCACAACCCTGAACCAGACGGCAGATCAACCAAGACCCCTCCTCCTCCCAGCTCTGCTCCCTGCGCCTGCAGTAGGGCCCCCGCACAGACCCTCCTTTCTACGCTGAGTCATTTGACCTTAAGAGCAGGATCAGAGGCACTGGGGAAAGTCAATGTGTGTTCTGCCTGAGCCCAGTTTGCTCTGTACCATCTTCCCTTCAGCTTGTCCAGGCAAAGTGATGACCCCTCTTTACTAATGAAGAATCTAGCATTTCTGAGATGATGCGCCGCTCATCCAGGACCGCGTTGACAAGTGGGCGAGATTGATGGTTTTCTGCCCCTCATGTGACCCAAGTTTGAATGCGTGCTTATTAGCCACAGAAGAGGAGATGATGGAGGCGGGGGTGAGGAGGGGAGACATCTCTTGCATCTCTCTCCACACTCACGTCTACACACACACACAGTAACTTCAGTGACGGGGGTGCTGGGGAAGGGCAGAAACACATGGGAGCGGAGTACAGGGGAAATAAGGGAATGAGTTAAGCCCGCCCTGCCGGCTGCCACCAGAGGGCTAAGTTGGTTTAATGAGGACACTGGCTTCTGGATTCAGAGAAGGCCTGTACTGCTGAAGGAGGCTGTCTCCCCTGAAGGAGCCGCTGCCTGGTTAGACAATGCCTTCCTTCAGCACTGCATGGGCCAAGGGAGCTGTAAGGACCAACACCGCCCATGGTCCCTGATCCCCGCTGCAGCTCGGCTCTGCCGCCAAGGTTTCGCCTCAGCGTCTCTGACTCTCCCTCTACAGGATCTGAAGGGCTCCTGCGGCTGCACTTACACATGACCATGCGAGCAGCACATGCACACACCTTCGCTCCTCCAGAGAAGGCAGCATTTGCCAGCTGCCTTTCCCAAGGACGTAGGGTCTGGACACCCAGGGAGAGGCCAGTGGGGCAGCCCTGCGAGGCTGACCTGAGCCGTGACTATCGGGGGTGTCATAGCAAAGGGGAAGCAGACAGTTATGTCTCCCCTCCTCACTCCCACCTCCATCATCTCTTCTGTGGCTAATAAGCACGCATTCAAACTTGGGTCACATAAGGGGCAGAAAACCATCAATCTCGCCCACTTGTCAACGCGGTCCAGGATGAGTGGCCCATCATGTCAGAAATGCTAGATTCTTCATAAGTAAAGTGAAATAAGTCTGACTCTTTGTGACCCCATGAATGGTAGCCTACCAGGCTCCGCAGTCCACGGGATTTTCCAGGCAAGAATACTGGAGTGGGCTGACATTTCCTTCTCCAGGGGATCTTCCCAGCCCAGGGATTGAACCCGGGTGTCCTGCATTGCAGACAGACGCTTTACCGTCTGAGCCACTAGAGGGGTGATCACGTCACCTGGACAAGAGGAAGGGAAGACAGTACAGAGCAAATTGGGCACAGGCAGAACACACAGATGCAGAGAGAAAGGGTACCTACAAGACAGACATCCATCCAGCTCCCGTGTGAATCGGTTCCTCTGCAAGCACTGAACAGTCTCCTCATTTGACGCCAAAGCACTGATTCTCCTTACCGGAACCCCACCCTCTCTCAGCCTCGGACACACACCCAACCCGAGCCCCAGCAGAATTCCTAGGCACCGCCCACTGCGCTGGCCCCAAGCCCTGAGCCCAAGGTCCTGGCTGCGAGCAGCTGGGACAGGACACTCCTCACATTGGCTGCGGAGTCGCAGGCCAGACGCCTGAGGACCAGGGCAGGGGCCCGAGGCTGGTGCGCCCTCTCACAGCTGCAGCCCCCTGGCCTCCCCTCCACACTGAGGAGGGAATGCACCCAAAGGCCTGGCGGGCAGCGCCTCGCTCCGCTGTTTGCAAAGGGCAAGGTCCACTGGAGGACGGCCTGCGCCCCGGTGAGCCCCGGGCGGAAACGCAGGCCCTGAGAGGAGACAGGGTGCAAACGGACGCTCCTCCACGGGCTCGGGTTCCTACTCTGCTCCTGACCTCGGACCTGTCACAGGCACTCCCAGGGGTCCGTCCTCTGGGGGCCGTCGCTCCTCACCCCCGGGGGCCCAGCAGGGCCTACTCTGCAGTTACTCTGCACCTGGCCGCCCTGGGCTGACTTTCATGTCCTTCATCACGCTGGAAATGGATGGTTAAAAACTGGCTTTCCCAGGCCTGGATTAAGGCTTTCCTGTCAGAAAATCTCCCAGGAGCCTGTGCTGGGAGGGAGCCCCAGGACCCTGACAGGCTCAGACCCAGGAGAGCTCGCTGCGGGGCAGCTTCAGTGCAGCCGGGCCCAGCCCTCATCTCTCCTTCCCCTTCTCCTCACAGATGCAAGGGAGCACCAGACAGCTTCAGACTCAGCTTCACAGAGCAAGGGAGCACCCAGACCGCTGCAGGCTCAGCCTCACAGACACAGAGGGAGCACCCAGACCACTGCAGGCTCAGCCTCACAGATGCAGAGGGAGCACCCAGACCGCTGCAGGCTCAGCCTCATAGACATAGAGGGAGCACCCAGACCGCTTCAGGCTCAGCCTCACAGATGCAGAGGGAGCACCCAGACTGCTTCAGCCTCAGCCTCACACAGAGGGAGCACCCAGACCGCTGCAGGCTCAGCCTCACAGACGCAGAAGCAGCACCCAGACCATTTCAGGCTCAGCCTCACAGACACAGAGGGAGCACCCAGACCACTTCAGGTTCAGCCTCACAGATGCAGAGGGAGCACCCAGACCACTTCAGGCTCAGCCTCACAGACGCAGAGGGAGCACCCAGACTGCTTCAGGCTCAGCCTCAGCTTTCATAGCCCCCTCGGCCCCCAGCAGACGTCAGGGACTGAGGCCTGGGTTCAGCCCCAGGCCCTCATTTGGGATCTTTGGAGCCTCACCTCTGTTTAGAAGAGGAATCCTCTTGTAGCAAGAATGAAAATAGGCAACAAATTCAGCACACACAGGGGTACTATAAACCTGAGCCACACAGACCCCCTTTTAAGCCTTGGCTCTGTGACCCTGCGCCAACCATATGCCTTTTAATCTGTGACCCTGGGCAAGTCATGTGACCTCAGAGCCTCTGTTACCTCACACACTTCAATCATGAAGAGCCAACCAGACAACCCCACACAAGGAAGGTGGAAGGAGCTTTAGCTCAGGGTCTCTCTCAATGTTTCTCAAACCACAGGTGGGTGTGAAATCAAGCTGAAGGGTCAAAATATCTTTTTTTTTTTTAAATAAAATAGACCAGACTAGACTCAAAAGCGACATGAAGTATGCATGACACAGGGTATCACACACCTTTGCTGGGTTGTGATGGAAAATGTATTTCTGCTGGCGGCAAAAATTTCAGTTAGATTCTACTTTGAAAACTTTCTTGCAGATGTTCCCGACTGTATACCTTTGCTTCCTGCCCTCAGGAGACTGGGACGGTAAACTCCCTGAGGCTGAGAGACAGGTCTTAAGTTCCCAAGAATTCCAAACCTCCCATCTCCTTCCCCCATTGTGCTGGGCCCAGAGCAGGGTGGGCCTCCAATACAGGCTGCTCACGGGCTGGAAAGCGTCCACCAAACAGAAAATCAGCGAGAAAGATGAGGGAACCATCACCGGCAGACCGGGCACCATTTCAGTGGCCCTGAAGGTCTGCGCTAACATTTCATGGATGAGGAAACTGGGGTTCAGAGAGGATAGCACCGCTGGGGTGATGCGACCGGGATGGGGACGTGGACCCCTCTCTGGACCTCCCTGCTTTGTCATGGCCTGAGAGAGCTCCTGCGCTGCCCAGTCAAACCTTCGAGGATCCTGCGTTGCTCAAGATGACTCGCGCCAGAACACACACACACAGGGCAGGAGACAACACAGCATCCTTTCCTACCTGCCTTTCTCTGGATTTCCCCATCCCACGAGGGAGAGACGTGGGCTATGCTGGGGGCATCTGGGATGTGTCTTCCTCTTGGTCCCACCCTTGTCCTTCTCTGCCTCTTTTGAGGCTGATTTCCCCCAGCTCACCATCCCCCTCCCCCAATACCAGCTAACTGGTTACCAGGGCAACCCAGCTGGGAGGCCGCCAGTTACCAAGGCAACCCAGCATGGCCGCCAGGCTGCTTTGCTTAGGAAGGTCAGGGGACCAGCCGGGCGACAGAGCCACTGGGATGTTGCCTGCAGGAACGGCCCCTACGTGCCTGAGGGAATTAAGTTCCTGCTGTCAGAGGGTTTCCTCTCGGTTTCCCATGAAGCAGGCTCTCCCAGCTTGGGACAGGAGCTGTAGCAAACCTCAGCAATTCACTCAAGCCTGGTAGCCTCCACACTTTTCAACAGAATTCTGATCACCGCACCTTGAGGAACGTTTCTCAGAATGTGCTGGCTATTGCCCAGTCTTGCCCCGGACCCCCTCATCCCCCCTTCCTTTCTGAGCAAATCTGGGAGTCAGCATGCATGCAGTGGTGTCAGCATGCAGATGTAGTCTCTCCATGAAATATGTTGCTAATAATAACAAGGAAGAGCTACTATTTTCCCCGACTTACTTTGGACCAAGCATGTTCTAGGTACCTTGCCTGAAGTCTCTCTGTTGATCCAGATAACAAATTAGTTATCCGTACTTTGTAGACACAGCAACTGAGATTTGGAGAAGGAACCTGTTCGAGGTCACACAGGTATTAACTAGCAGAGCTAAAATGAAGCTGTAAAATCAGTTTCTGAAATTCCTTGAGACCCTGGCTAGTGCCTCTCCTCCACCAACTAAGTATGTGGCCTGGCTTTAAGAAAACATTTTTAACATTTATTAAAAGATTATTTGGAGCCAGACGTTTTACTCATGTTATTTTACTTCATTTCATCCTCACCTCCATGAAGGATGTTTTAGTCTCCCCCACACAATAGCTTGGGAAACCGAGCCCCAAGGACGTTAAGCGACTTCCCCAAACTGAGGAGACCAGGTTCAGGCCCCTCCTCAGGAGTCCTTTCCTGACCCCCCAGGGAGAGAGTCTTTCTTGGCCACAAACAAACACAATACATGTCTCTCTCATACACAGGTGTCATATCATATACATGTATCTCTAACGCATATGTCTCATATCATATATCATTGCACACGTCTGCTCCCTTCCTAGACCACGAATTTTAAAATTCATTTTCACAACCTAGTATCTGGCCCATAATAAGCACACAATAAATATTTGCTGAAAGAAAGCAGGGGGGCCAAGATTCCAATCACATTCATTGACCCAATTCCACGCTCCCTCTACCACATTACCCTGTCTCACTCATCCGGTCATGAAGCAGGTGTCAAACAACTGCTATATGCCTGACTCTGCGCAGAACTTCACAAAAACAAGCAAGACCAGCTCCAGCCGTGAAGCAGCCCAGTGGAGTGGAGTAGGCGGCATGGCTGAGGAGGACAGGAAGTAAACGGCCCCTGCCAACTGCCATTGAAGGCTTTCTCATAACTGTTTCCCTATGCTATCCCTTGGGCCACACTTCTTCCCATCCAAATCTTTATATATCCAACCAAGAGTTGGACCATAAGGAAGGCTGAGCACCAACGAATTGATGCTTTTGAACTGTGGTGTTGGAGAAGACTCTGAGAGCCCCTGGGACTGCAAGGAGATCCAACCAGTCCATCCTAAAGGAAATCAGTCCTGAATATTCACTGGAAGGACTGGTGCTGAAGCTGAAGTTACAATGCTCTGGCCACCTGATGTGAAGAGCCAACTCATTAGAAAAGACCCTGATGCTGGGAAAGATTGAAGGCAGGAGGAGAAGGGGATGACAGAGGACCAGAGGGTTGAATGGCATCACCGACTCAATGGACATGAGTTTGAGCAAGCTCTGGAAGACGGTGAAGGACAGGGAAGCCTGGCATGCTGCAGTCCAAAGAGTCGGACACAACTGAGCAACAAAAATATGTATGGAGCATTTGTTATATGTCAATGCCTTCAAATCACCCGTGGTTTGGGGGGAGTGAACAAGATACAAAGACAATGGAATCATGAATCAAGAAAACAGCAAGAGAAGAGACAGATGAGTCCAGGAACTAGTGTCCAGGGACGCTGGGATCATTTGTTTAATTCTAAAGAACTTTCACATTTGACGTGATAAAGTAATTTCATATTGCTTCACATTCACACCCACCTCCTATGTTAACTCATTTGAACCTCAGTGATGCAAGCAGGGCAAATAATTATTATTCCCATTTTAGAGATGGGGAAACTGAGGTTCAGAAGGGGAAGAACATTGAATTAGAAGGAAGGAACCTGGATTCTAGACCCCACTTGTGAGTCCAACAAATCTATGTTTCCATCAGAACACTCCCAACCCTCCATCCCACCTCACCTAAAGCAGATTTTCCTTCCCTGCTGTGACCCCTTCAATTCCCCAGCTAGCAGCTGCAGTTTTAGGAGAGACAAGCAGACTGGCCTGCAATCTGTGGAGAGCCCATTGATACTAATGAGGATCTAGGAACCAAGTAAAATCAGGAAAAATGACCTCACCACTAGAGGTTAGGTTGAATTTAACAAGCTAATTGCAAGCATTAGGCTAATTAAAAGCGAATTGGCACCTGCAATTATAGACTCAAGTTCTCAGGTAATGATGAGCCAGACTGAGCGGACATGGTGATGTCAGTTAGGGAGGGGCCTTGCCTTCCCTGTGGAAGAGGGGGTGGTCCCAGGCCCTGCAGGAGGGACGTCTCAGCATCCATCCATATTTGTCAGATCAGTGTTGACTTGCCCATCCCTGAATCCTGTGTTCATACAATAAGGACCAAGCCTTTACAGAGATTAAGTGACCTGGAAGGATCTGATGTCACCCTGGATACCATCTGCCTTGCAGCGTGTGAGGGGCTGGGCAGCTGCAGCAAGGACTCCAGCGGAATGTCCTGCTAGCAGAAGACACTAGCGGGGCCGGAAGACACTCCTGCCAGAAGGAGTCACAGAAGCGTGACACTCCCGGGGTGGCCCTGGGAGTGGGGGGCGGCTGCCTCCCCGAGCTCTGTGCTGGGGAGACCAAGCCTGGGGGGAGGCAGCAGAGCCTGAGGGGGTGGGCGGTGTCACCGGAGGCGTCTGCTCCCAAGTGCCTGGGGGACTTGGGGGACTCGGGGCGGGGAGGGAAAGCATGACACTGGCTTCTTTGTTTTTCAACCAAATCGACACTTGTAAGATAATAAAACATACTGTCACTTACTCTGCTTAGCATGATTCTGTGCGCTTTACATATGTGACCTCATTTATCTTCACAAAACGTCTGTGAGATAAGGTACATTATTATCTTCAGTTTACAGATGGAGAAACTGGGGTACAGAGAGACTAAGTTGCGGTCAAGCTCACGTCCCTGCTAAGTGGCAGGACCCAGAGTCGGCCTTCGTTTGGCCCCGTAACTGCAATCTTGACAACTGCACTAAATTATCTTTTAAGAAAAGCCAAAGACTTGAACAAACAAATGATAACAGACGACCCTTCACACTTTAAATTTTTAGAATTTTAAATTTTAAAACTAATAGACAAACGTTCATCCACCTCAAGAAACAATGAATTGAAACTGAAAAAAGTCAGAATAGTCAATGCTGATGCTCATGCCACAAAATACATTCTTATACACAGCTGCTGGGAATGTAAATTAGTAGTTTCTAACAATTAGTTGGCAAAATATGTCAACCTATTTTAAAACATAGGAATTCTACTTCTAGAAATGTAACCTAAGGAAAAAAGCTATTGATATGTACAAAGATTCAGATATTTATATGTTCACTGTAGCATTATTTATAAAAGTGAAAAGCTGGAAACACATAGTTTAACATCGGGGCCAGTTAAATAAATAAATGGAGTAGGTCTATAAGGAAATACCAGTCACTAAAATTGATATTGTAAAAGAATACTTAATGACATGGAGAAATGCTTTTTATTTAAGTGACAAAAATATATACTTGGTCAATTTTTAACAGTATATATGTGTATTTTGGTAATAAACATAGTCATATGTCTGTGCCTGAATTCACAAAAATATATATATGCCAAAATATTCAAATTATATATTAAATCTCTGAGAGAATTACACTTAATGTTTTCTTTATGGGTTACCCTACATTCTTAATGACTATGTATTAGTTTTATACTCACAGAATAGTAATTTTTTCTTAATGTATAGCCTCTATCACATTAATTCTATGTCTTAGCATTCATCCTAAGAAAATAATCCAAAATACAGAAAAATCCCTACGCAAAAAAATGATCATGCTGTGTTAGTTGTAAACAGAAAATAAGGGTAACCACCTAAGTGTCCAACACAAATACGATTACATAAACTACATCATGTCCAAAGGCTATTATGCACTATTTTAACATGAAGAAAACCATCTTTATCACTCTTGGAAAGAGAGCTGATTTGTTCTGTGCTGCTTCGAAGAATCAAAACCAAAGGGTGGAACTGAGAAGTGGGCACGTTTTGATTCAGGACAGAAGAATGTTCTGACCGTGGAGCAGGCTGCCTGGAGAGTCAATGAGCCCCCGTCACTGGGACTATCCAGGCGAGGGTAGGACCCAGATTCGCCCCTCAAGGAGGCTGCAGAGGGTTTGTCTGCGTTTGGAAGGCGTCTGGAGCCGTGGGTGCTGAGCAGGAGCCCACCTGGACTGTGACTGCCAAGAAGAGGGTCCCACTCAGCCTGCCCTCAACGTGCTTCCTCTCTGCTCACCATTTATTCTGAATGTTTCCCAAATGTGCTCTTTCCTCTCTAAACACGTGGGTTTTTTTTTAAACTGTTGGAGACTGGCCTCCCAGTCATCTCACTGACGGGCTGATGTCCATGCCGCCTCCTCCCCAAGCAGGACTCTCTGCCGCAGCTGAGGTGCCTCTCAGCGACCTCTCCCCCCCCGCAAGCCTCCCCCTCCTGAGGCCCCCCTGGGGGTCCAGGCTCAGTGTGGCAGCCTCAGGGGACCCACGGCAGGCCCGGAAGGAAGAGGCAGGACCCGGGCTCAGGCCATCAGGCGAGGTGTCAGCCCGTTCTCGGGGCTGCCTGCTCACTGACTTCCTCGGTAATTAAGTCATTTACACCATGCAGGAAGAACCCAACTGAATAATCCAGGCAGACACGTTAAAAGTAATTATCTGTGTAATGCGTCCTGCACCATCACCTTCCTGTGAAGAAGGAAAAGAAGATGAACCAGGGGAAAAAAAGGCCCCCATTGTCTCGAGCCTGTGCAGCGCCCCCAGGATTAATTACACAGCCGCTAACACGTTTAGCACCTCGCCTCTGATTGGAAAGCCAAGGACTCTTAATAATTCATATCTGCAGCCCAGCACTCTGCGCCCTGCTGAGGACACAGGGAGCCCTTGTTTTCTGCCAGGCAAGCCCCGGGGCAGTGCCAGGCTCGCCCCCCAGCCGCCCCACCTGGCGATGGCTCCAGTCCCCCACCACAGTCTGCTCTGCCAGGGAGGCAGAGCCAGCGGGTAGAGGGGCGGGCCTTCCTGGTGGGAGCCCACGGGAGCCCCCAGCTCCCGGGCCCCCCCGGGGGGGCCTGGAATCCAGATCTGGGAGAGTCCTAGACAGGTGCCTGCCATGCACCCAAGGCTGTCTGGACAGCAGGCTCAGGCAGAGCTGTTCCACCAGGGCTCGCGGCCCTACCTGCAGGAAACCCTCAGGGGAGCCAGACCGAGGGCAAAGGCCCTACAGGGACCCGGGAGGAACAGCCAGGCTCTGAAGGCAGGGACCCTCTCTGACTCTGTGCCCGTCCTGCTCCCACCACCTTCCCCCCAGCTCAGCACTGACCCGGCCCTGCGCCCCGGGGCTGGCTCCCTCCTGGCTGTCCCACCTCTGGCCTTCCAAGGGTCCAGGCTGCAGCCCCCACTCCTTCCCCTGTGCCTGCGTTAAAGAAGGAGAATCTCCCAGAGCCTCTCCTCCTTTCCCGTCCAACTCTCCCCTGGCCCCCCACTCATCACCCTACTCTGCCATTTCGCCAACCTGTGCTCAGAACCCCACACAATATACCCAAGACTCTGGGGGCTGCAGCCTGGCCCTCTCCATGATAAACCCATCCCCTGATGCCCACGCAGCAGGCTCCAGCTCTCTCAGGGGCTCCCCACTGAATCTGAGAACCCAGAGGTCAGATGCCCCCGAGGAATTAAAGAGCTCAGCGGCTGTAAGCCCCAACCTCTAACCCATAAAATATATACCCGACCCCCCCACGCTGAGGGAGGTGGGTCCCTGGGGCTGACCTGAGCCTGAGCCCCCAAACCCCACCTCTCCTTCCTGCTGGTCTTCAACCCACTCCTCTGGCAAGATTAGAGGCAGGGTGGGGCTGGCCTCTCTGCTCGAGCCAGACTGGGGCCCCGGCTGGACCCCAGGAAGCTGGCAGCCCCAAGGCTGGCCTCACACAGGCGATCTGGTTCAAATGTAATAAATTCAGACAACATGAGCCTTCACCGGGGGTTTTGGAGGTGGCGGTGGGGGCACAGACAGGGATAAAATTAGCATTCTCAGCATCCATGATCCTGAAGCATCGCTGCCAAGAATGAGGGACAGGGAAGGCAGTGGCACCGCATTGCCAGCAGCCCAGACTCACACGGTGGGCAGGCGGCTGCCAGCCCCGACCAGAGCCCAAGCTCCCTGCTCCCCGCCAGCCCACATGATGCGTCAAAAGACTCACCGGCTGCTGAGGTGCAAGCCCCACGCCGAAAAGCTATACCTCTCCGAGCCCCCAGGCAGCCCTCCCCCCAGCTCAGGCCAGCTGGGGTCCTCCTCCCCGCCCCCGGGGCCCCCTTCCGAGGCGCAGGGCTTGGGTCTGGTCTGGTCTAATCAGTCATCTCTCCGGCTGACAGGTCCCTGGCGCGGGGAGAGGATGCTGCTGCGGGGACTGCAGGATCCAGCATCTTTCCCAGGCAGAAGCAGCTGGGCATGCTCCATCGGCTCCCAGGGGATTTCAGGGCCACGTGATGCTCCCTCCCCAAGCTGTCACTTAGGATCAGGAGTAAATAGTCCCTGGAAAGGTTTAACTCCATCCACCCCAGTGACGAGCTGTTAAGCACCCGTGCTGCTAGTCTGGGTGAGAACAGAGCTCCTCAGCACAGGCTTCCTGGCCATCCACCGCAGGGCCGAGGCTGCCCCCCAAAGGGCAACTGGGCCGCCATCCGTGTAAGCCGCATTCTGCAGTCCTCCCACCAGAGTGCAGGGAGCCAGAGCTGGCCAGGGTCTGGCATCTAGGGCCTCCCCGGGCCTGCCTGTGGTTGCCTGCGTCTCCATGGCTGTCCACCCGAGAGCCCGGCATGCCTCTGGGTGTCGAGAGGCTGTGGTCAGAGCCCTAGTGCCTTCCCTTCCCCGGAGTCCACCCAGTGAATTTAAAGAAATCATGTTCGGAGCAGACTGGAGTTCATTACAAGATGCCAGGACCTTCTAGGTCCCCCAGTCCAATTGGTCTCCAGTGACCTTGGGCAAGGATGCTAGCTGAGCTGGGGGTACCTGTGTTTTGCATTATTGAGGGTCAGAGGCAGAAAGGAAGGCTTCAGTCAATAGGATTTCAGCCCTGTTTCTTCTGTAGAAAAGCCGATACCATTCAGAGTTCTCTCTCTCTCCCTACCCCCAACAGCCTCAGTTTCCTTCTCTTCGCCTTTCTGTGGATGCTAGGAAAAGATTCTCTGTGACAATAACCGAGTGCAGGATAGACACTGAGTTTCCTAGCCATGATCAGGAAGATGGAAAGAAAATGGAGTATTCCCACCTGAACTTCCAGGTAGGCTTACCAGATCCTAGTCCCATCTGCCTCTGAGACCCAGAAGTCGGAGACCCCAGATGAGTTCCTGGGGTCAGTTCTGAGTAAAGAAATATTGCAATAAGCAAGGGCTAGAAAAGGGCCCTTCCCAGGGGACACTAGGGGTAAAGAGCCCACCTGCCAGTGCAAGAGATGTAAGAGACACAGGTTCAACCCCTGGGTCAGGAAGATCCCCTGGAGGAGGAAATGGCAGCCCACCCCAGTATTCGTGCCTGGAGAATCCCATGGACAGAGGAGCCTGGCGGCCCATAGTCCACAGGGTTGCAAAGAGTCAGGTGCGACTGAAGCGACTGAGCGTGGCACAGACAGAGGGCAGCTGCAAGCATCCACCCTCACGATTATTACATCTCCTCCAAATGTTTGTTTGAATCACCTTAATTTTTAAAATTTAAGCCTCTCTTCACTTAAATACAACGATTTCCCTTCTCCATGGGTCTCTTTTAATGTAATATGAGTATAAGCATCACTTTTGCAACTGAAGCCTTTATCGTTAAAAAGAACCTACTATGAAAAGTGCGAACGCACAGACTTCCTCCCAGAGTCCAGGAGGAGCAGCAGCAGGGGAGTGTTAAGGGGGCCTGATCCACAGCCCACTCCCACATCCCAGAGGAGGCCACTGGAAAGGCCATCCTTCCCACCCCAGAGCAGACCAGCTGGAGCCAGGGACCCCGGGTTTGAATAGCATGTACCTGCCTGCAGCTGTGGTGGAGAAGGGGGTCCTGAGGTCACCCTTCACCCCCCCAAAGGCTGAAACGCTGAGTTCACTGGCCGTCGGGGAGCCACTCGGCGGAGGGACAGAGAAATGCTGGACACAGGCCCCGTGCAGGCAGCACCGGCTCGGTCCAGCCCACCTGTCCCTG
>NW_011494910.1:1918950-1923534 GCF_000754665.1 Bison bison bison
TGCAGGACTTGGCGAGACTGCCCAGGACAGGCTTGGGGAGAACCCGGCCCAGGCAGCCCGAGATGCGGGGCTCTGGGGGGTCTCGGGCCTCGAGGAGCCAGTGGAGCAAAGTAAGGCCGGAACCAGAGACTACAGCATCTGGAAGGGACAGACAGAGTGGGAAAGGGGACAAGGACCCCAGCCTCCATTCCACGAACTCCTCAGACACCTGGAATGGGCAGGAGGCAGACGGGCCTGCTGAGAGTTTTCTCTCTGGCAGACGGAGGGCGAGGGCAGCAGCCAAGTCCTCTGAGAGGCCTGAGCTAGAGCCTTGGTGCTCCTGGGGATCTGTGGGGCTGCGGGCTGGAGAGGCATGCGAGGGCGGCTGCGGGAACACCGCCTGCGCTTCGGGGCACAAGGGGCGAGGCGTCTCCAAGGTCCAACAAGGACCGGTGAGGCAGAGCCGGGGAAATAGTCCACCTGCGCCGAATCTGAATTCCCTCTCTGTTAACGCAGCAGAGGGGGAACAAGACCCATCTGAAAGGCCTAGGTTGGGAGGGAGTGGGAGGATATCCCAAAGAACGTGCCTCTGTGACTCCATCTATCCCCCAGTTTGGAATCCACGGCCCCCAGTGCTTAAAAACAAACGTCCAAAACTCTCAGTCACGGATTCACAGTCTCTGAACACTCGCATCCTCCTGGCCTTTGGAGGGTCAGTACCGCCCCCACCACAGTACCGGGGACCACTAAACTGAGGGCGATCCATTGGCCCTCAAATGTGTCTGCCCCTTCCTTACCCAGCCACGCCTGGATGGGTGTCTCCTGCCAGAAGGTAATAAGTGGGGAGTGGATAACGGAGCCTGGGTGATAAACTCTCTTTCAGGACCTGAGATTGAGCCCCGGCTCTGTTCCCTACCAGCTAAGGGACTCTGAAGGAGTGACCTGGCTGCTGGGCCTGTTTCCCTCATCTGCAAATGGGGCTTGTCTGTTCCGGGCCCCACACCACACCTCGCTTCTCCTCATCTGTCTCATGCTTTACTGTTGCAGGGTGTTACTTGCCTTTCGGAGGGCAGAGCTAGTCAGGTGACGAACTCGCAGATTCGCTGCTCTGGGACTTCTCTCCTTTGCCCTGTGAGGCTCCATCATACTTCCTGGGACACCACCTCCTCTGGGGTCCCCCAGGTTGGGCTCTCTACTGATGATTCCTGTGAGCCAGCCCTGGGCTCCTGTGTGCCTGCCCCCCCACCCCCCACAGCCCCTGGCACAGCGCTGAGCCCACCCTGACAGAACCAGAGGCACAGGTGCAGAGAGCCCACCCTGGCCCCGTCTTGGAGGAAGTATCCAGGCCAGAACAAGGAGGTGACAGCAGCTGGGTGGGGCTCCCTGAGGGGTGGAGGTGCCCGTGCAGGCTGGCACGGCCACAGGGCAGCGTCCCAGTGGGGGAGGGGCAGCAGGGCCCAGGCTGGGAGCGAGGGTAACGGGGGCGTGTCTCCGCAGAAAGGACCCCTGGTCCTACCGCCCTCTTTGCCAACCGAAGAGAGACACACTCTTGGAGACTGAACTAACAAGCTCCACAGATGGGTGCCTTAGCAGGAAGGAGTCAGGGGACAGAGAAAATCAGGGATGAGTGTTACCTGGCCAGATCTCCAAGCATCAGAGGAGTCCACCAGGCCCACAGTGGTTGAGGGGTGGCAGACGAGGGTCAGGACGCCCCTGTCAGCTCCGAGAGGACCCACCCTCTGCAGGGAGCCAGCCCTTTCAAGGCCTCAGTGGGCCGGTCATGTGTGCTTTGGCGCCCTCCAGTGGATTTATGTGTACATGCGTACAGGCTGGCAATGGGTTTCACCCACATTTTAACCCTGTGCTTTTTCTCTTCTCCCTGCACACCCTTTCTGTTCAATGACACTTTAAAACTGCACACACACTTCAGCAATGCCATCAGTTGTGTAATACAAAAGAATGATCTCCCAAGCACCATGTAGGAAAGGATCTATTGGACACAATTATCAGATTTATCTGATGCTGGCCAAATATCAGTATTTGCTCATTGAAATTTGACTCAACCACACTAAAAGAAGAAGAAAAAATGAAGCCCAGATTCCAAAGTTATGTGTATATCTGACTTTTATTATTACCTCTTGGAAAGGCAGAGGAACCAGAGATCAAATTGCCAACATCCGCTGAATCACTGAAAAAGCAAGAGTGTTCCAGAAAAACATCTATTTCTGTTTTATTGACTATGCCAAAGTATTTGACTGTGTGGATCACAATAAACTGTGGAAAATTCTGAAAGAGATGGGAATACCAGACCACCTGACCTGCCTCTTGAGAAACCTATATGCAGGTCAGGAAGCAACAGTTAGAACTGGACATGAAACAACAGACTGGTTCCAAATAGGAAACCGAGTACGTCAAGGCTGTATATTGTCACCCTGCTTATTTAACTTATATGCAGAGTACATCATGAGAAACGCTGGGCTGGAAAAAGCCCAAGCTGGAATCAAGATTGCCGGGAGAAATATCAATAACCTCAGATATGCAGAGGACACCACCCTTATGGCACAAAGTGAAGAGGAACTAAAGAGCCTCTTGATGAAAGTGAAAGAGGAGACTGAAAAAGTTGGCTTAAAGCTCAACATTCAGAAAACGAAGATCATGCCATCTGGTCTCATCACTTCATGGGAAATAGATGGGGAAACAGTAGAAGCAGTGTCACACTTTATTTTTGGGGCTCCAAAATCACTGCAGATGGTGACTGCAGCCATGAAATTAAAAGACGCTTACTCCTTGGAAGGAAAGTTATGACCAACCTAGATAACATATTAAAAAGCAGAGACATTACTTTGCCAACAAAGGTCTATCTGGTCAAGGGTATGGTTTTTCCAGTGGTCATGTATGGATGTGAGAGTTGGACTGTGAAGAAAGCTGAGCGCCGAAGAACTGAACTGTGGTGTTCAGTGTCTGTGTTCACAGACTTGGGTGGTGGCCACAGCGATGATGAGAAGTGGTGGTGCTGAGGGATATTTACAAGGAAAACTGACAGGACCTCTGGAGGAGGGGCCCAAGGGTTCTGCGCTGCTGGCACTTCCGACAAAGATGAAACAGGCTGGTGGTGGGAAGGCAACGAGCTCAGGACAGAACACGCTGAAGGAGGCGCTCAGGAGAGGCTCTGCGCTGGCAGCCAAAGCAGGAGTTAATTATGCCTCTATCTCCTGACATTTTTCATTCATCCGTTCATTCCTTTCACCAAATATTGGGTTCCTATCAAGTGCCAGAAAGGATCCAGGACAGAGTGGAACACAAAACAGCCAGAATCTGCTCTCAGGGCTGACACGGCAGTGGGGGACACCAACAAGAAAACAGGAAAACAAACATGTAAACAAAACCCTTCCGGTCGTGTGGGTAAAGAAAGTGCGGCGGGGCTAAGCAGGAGCAGGAGGGAGCTTCAGACAAGGTCGCCAGGAAAGCCCTGCTAAGAAATGTTGAGTAGAAGCCAGATGTGCAAAAATAGGAGGAAAGCGTGCCCAGCCAGAGTGAACAGCAAGTGCCAGGGTCCTGAGGCAGAAATCAGTTTGGCCTGATGGAGGGAAAACGAGAATCAGTGCAGCTGCCCAGCTGCGGGAGCTGAGGGCGGGGAGGGGCCGGCCGGGACCACAGGAAGGGGGAGCGCTTTCAAAGGCCGACAAGGTAATACATGCAAAAGTGCCAGGCTTCCCTGGCCGTCCAGGGGTTACCACTTTGCACATTCACTGCAGGGGGCATGAGTTCCATTCCTGGTCAGGGAACTAATAGCCTGCATGACATGCAGTCAAAAACATTTTTTTAATACATGTGACAGTGTTTCGTAAATGACCTCAAGAACCAGGTATGCATAAGGGAATGCTAAGGTGCTGCCATTAAGGAGAAAAAAAAGGAGCAAGTCTTAACTGAAGCAAGGAGTTCAATTTCAGGAAAAGCTCAGGCTATGAGAGCCATGTCATATCAGAACAATTTCCAAAACAGATCAGTTGTCCATTTTTTTCCTACTGCTTTTGTTTGAGAATGGCTACCCACTCCGATATTCTTGCCCGTCGTCTCATGGACAGACGAGCCTGGAGGGCCACAGTCTAGGGGACTACAAGGAGTCAGACATGACCGATCAACTAGGTAAGAATACGGTTAACAGGCAAACCGATGCAAGTGCTGGCTGGTCTGGAGGCAGGAGATGAAAAGAGGACCTCTCACAGCACAGACAAGGAAGGTGAGAAAGTAGGGAGAGAGGAAAGGAGATGAGAAAAACGCTCTCCTTGCAGGCTGGGCAGCGGCTCCCTCTGCTGGTGCCTGAGCCCCAGCTGTTTGCAGCCACCGCCCAGCCCCCGCCGGCTGGAGCCCACCCGCTTCACCCTGAGAGCAAAGCCGGAGACAGGCCAGCGGGGAAGCGGAGGGACCCAGGTCAGGGCAGAGGGGGAGGCGTCCAGCGGGGCAGACGCGGGCACCCCGGCCCCCAGGTCTTCCTGCTGCGCCCAAGAACACGAGCCACCCATCTGACAGAGGGCCCTGACCACCCCTGAGGGGACACAGAGTACCAGACACATGCCTGCCACCCCCAGGATGACAGAGGCCCCC
>NW_011494910.1:1923634-1930237 GCF_000754665.1 Bison bison bison
TCACCCCTTCCCTCCCTCTCACCTCTGCTTCCCGCCTCTCCTGACAACCGTGCTCCTTCCTCTAACCCTTTGATCCAAGTGTCTAGAAGAGTTTCTCTCCTCTGCTCTGTTGGGCCATGTCCCTCCCACCCACACAGCCCAGCCCAGCGTTCCATTCATCACCCAGCCCCACCCCGCCACCCCAGAGAACTTCCTGTGATTGACACGAGCTCTCCTGGGCACACACACACACACACATGCACATGCGCACACCCTGGGCTTTATCTGCAAAGCTTCACACACACACGCCCTGGGCTTTATCTTTAACTTGGAACCCGTGACACCTCCTGGCCATTCACAGACCCCAGCAAGGCCTCCAGGAAGACCCTTTAACTGTCTCTCCGCCCAAGGAGGTATCAGGCACAAGGACAAAAGTAGAACCCCAAGACTGGAAAGAAACTCCATCTTACTCACTTGATGAAATACACAGCTCCTTCCTGGGTAGAATCCATCTCCCAGCCCTTGGGCAAACCTGTGAGGAAGCAAAATCACAAAATCACCCTCTCTTCCGCAAGCCCAATCTGCACTCAGGAGGGATGGAGACTCGGAGAAGCAGGGCAATTCACAGATACGCCAGCAGTGGTCAAACCAACAATCTCACCCTTTTCTGTCCTTATCAGTCTGTGCTCCAGCAAACAGTAAGAGAGGTAGCAGTGGAGGAGATGCCCCCCATCAGAGAGCAGTGAAGCAACAAAACAGATCACTCCTTTGCAGCCTTCGCTCATTCATTCAACAAACAGTTACTGCGCATCTGTTCTGGCCAGGCCCTGTGCCAGCCCCCAGGGATGTAGCAGTGAATGCACAGATGACCGCCCTAGAAGGTCCTCAGGATCATCCCTGCTTATATGACAGGAGCAGAAGCTGGAGCCACGGCGAGTCACTGGCCCCAGATCTCATGGATAATTAGCACTTAAGATAAGACCACGACTCAAGTCTCCAAGGGCTTTCCCAGATGGTGCTAGTGGTAAAGAACCCGCCTGCTGATGCAAGAGATGCAGGTTCAATCCCTGGGTCGGGAAGATCCCCTGGAGGAGAAATGGCAACCCACTCCAGTATTCTTGCCTGGGAAGTCCCATGGACAGAGGAGCCTGGCGGGTGGCAGGCTACAGTCTATGTGGTTGCAAGGAGCTGGACACAACAGAAGCGACTTAGTACGCACGCACAAGTCTTCAGATCCCAGGCCACTGTCATTAGCTCTGCTTCTGAATAAGACACCACAGACCTGGGAAATCAGTCCCAGAAAAAAATGAGGCTTTTTTTTTTTTTTTTTTTTTTTAACAGCACCTCTGAAAACAATTTATCCATGAAAATGCTTAGAATGGAGAATCACTGACTTGCAAAATGAAAGAGGACTGAGTAGCCAAGGAAGCTGATCTTGGCTCTGAGGCATCTAGGCAGTCCTCCAGGCAGGCGCAGCCCCTGCTGCACAGCTCCAGAGACTCCGCGTCTCCTTCTCCACAGGGCGCTCCGGGAGCCTCTGGCTCTGCCGCCCCCCCAAAACAGTCACCCTGGCCGAGTCCTGCCTCTCAAACAGGCCGCCTCCAACGGCGGCAGAGGAGGACAAGCTTTCCGGGAGTCCGAGGGAATCCAGCATGAGGTGGAGGCAGGCAGGGCACCGCTGCAAGAGCCCTGTGGCTGACACATTAGGAAACGGGCACAGATTTTCTCAACCTGCCTGTGTAAGAGGTTTTATAAACTATGGCTACTCAGTGCTGGTCTGCACCTCTCCTGCCCTGTTCCCAGCTGCCCTCAGACACAAGCTGCTGGACAGTGGGGCCTGGGCTGGACAGAGTGCTGGCCTCAGCTACTCACTGTTCTCTTCACTCACTGCCGGGTATCAAGGCTCTGCATTTCCATAGCTGCTGCTGATGGAGATGCCGATGCTTCAGTGCAGCGGGGCAGCCCACCTCCCTCTCAGGACATGGTCCACAGAAATCACACCACCGGCCACTGCTTAGTGAGAGCCTCTCTCCTCTAAGGCACGCGGTTTACCCCTGCGAGCATATTCAGTCTGCACAGCAACATTACACAACAGGCATCAGCCCAAGCATTTGTACAGATGAGGAAACTGAGGCCCAGAGAGCTCAATCGACTTGCCAGAGGTCACACAGGAAGTGTCTGGGCCAGGACAGGAGTCTGGTCGCCTACGTGCAAAGCTCACATTCTTTCCTCTGTGTTGCCCCATAAATGCTACTTGTTCCCCTCTGTCCCTGCGCGAGGATGCTCCCATTCAGAAGGGCGTGGGTTGGCAGCCTCCCCGTGTAGAAGGATCCCCATTGGGTCAGAATCATAAATAATCCTGCCACTGTGATGTGCCTGGGAAAGAGGCCAGCGTGGATTATGTCCCCTGCCTTTTCCAGCAACTTCCCTGCACACTGCCCTCTCTGCCCAGGCAACACCAAGAGTGCTTATATTCCTGTCCAGGCGGAGTGCCCACTAAGGCAGCTGCCCTTCCAGCAAGCTTCAGGGGCATCTTAACCCTTTCCCAACCTTGGACAACCAGTTGGCTGCAGCCAAAAACGACAGGATTGGCTCACAGGCTTGTATTCATCCTCTGGCCTTACCTAGGGCCACGGTAAGATGGACAGACTCCAGCTGAAAACAGTCAAAACGTGGAAGGTGGCACCACCAACCCAGAGGAAGACAGCCGCAGCCTTGGGGTCATGAGGCTTTGCTTCAAGTTGAAAGTACAATGACGACAAAAACCATAAAAGTCACCTCTGTTGATGGTGACTCTCTTGCATAATCGGTGCTACAACGTTTTGAGGTTCATAATCCTATCCCCATGTTACAAAGAAGCTAAGTCCCAGAAGAACTACCCACTTGCTCAAAGCCACACTAGTAAAAACTCAAGCCAAGATTTGAGCTCAGGTCTCTCTGTCTCTAGAACTTGCGCATTTGACTCCGATGCTTCTTTGCTTATTAGCTAAGTGGCCTTGAGCCAGGCCCTTTCTCTCTGCTTTAAAATGAAGGAGTCAGACTCCATGATCCCTGAAGTCCTTTTTGGCTCTAGGACCAAAATAAGTCCAGTTCCGAAATGAAAAGAAAGCAGGCTCTGGGCAAGTCAGCACCTGACCTGCACATCCGGCAGTGCTCCTGTGCCCCAAGAATGACCAGGACTCTGTGTGGCTGGGTGAAGGGCTGGGAGGCCATCTGTGTGGCTGGGTGAAGGGCTGGGAGGCCAGCGAGGGGCGGGGGTGGGGTGAGGGGGTCCAACATTGTCGATCCCGCCCCTCCCCTATGGTCCACGGCAGTATCCTGAAGAAGGTGGTGGGCTGTTCACTTGAAACACCCCAGGCCTTATGATTCTTGGTGTCTCCACCTCTTCAATTTAGAATGAAACCATCTTGGCTCGGATGGGGCCCATCTTTCCTGCTAGCCTGGGAGGGCGCTCTCAGGGTGGAGGGGGTTTTCCAACTGGGCAGAGGGATAAGCAAACTCTTCATCCTCAGAGGTCAGTCCCAGTCACTGAGCACAGGACTGGAAGCTCGAAAAGACCTCAAGGTGAGCATCAAGCCTCCTGCCCTCATCTGCCCAGTGGTGGGTCAATGCTTAGCTGAGTCCATACGAAGAGAAAGGAAAATTCCAGAAGCAAAGTCAGGGTAGCGGGTTCCCACAGCCACCACAGGGCATCCCCGCCTCACGGCTTGCAAAGGCAGGGAGGGACGAGCTCCTTACCTGGACAGGAGGAGTGTCCGCTCTGGATGGGCAATGCTGTTCCAGGATGCACCCAGCAGGTTGACTTCTCCTCATCACTAGAAGACCAAAGCGAACATGTCAGAGGTCACAGAGGCTTCCCTGCGCAGGACACCCATCACCACCGTCATATCAGTACTGACTGTCCAACCCCAGACACCAGGCTGCCTTTGCTCACGCACACACGCAGAACATTTACTGAGCAGACTCAGGGTGCAGAGATGAAGAATCCCAGATCCCTGACCTCAGAGGATGCACTGCTTTTGTATAACCCACCTGGGAGACAGATGTGTAAAAAGATATCTGGAATATGAGGTGATAGGAGCCACACAGAGAGAACACTACAAGTCAGAGGGGGGAGCACTCCCTGCACGGGGTTAGGGAAGGGCAGCAGCATGGTGGCATCATGAAGGAGGCGACATTCGAGGTGACCAGTGAAGCCGCACGAGACGCACACAGAAGGCTCTTCACTGCAGCTTCGCAACGGACAAGAGAAGAGGAGGCTGCGAGGGTCGGCAGTCCTCAAGTGTCTGCCGGGCTGCGCACCACCATCCACAACGCTCCCTCACAGCAGGAGCTCTGCAGATTACACACCTGCGGTTCCGCGAGGCTAAGTAAGTCCCCCAAAGTCAGAATCAGTAGGTGATGAAGCCAGGACCCAGGCCCAGACGTGCCCCCTTGTTACCCAAGCTCTTTCGAGCACCTCACTCCCAGCAAGGTAGCTCCCCGTGTAGATCCTCTGGTCTCCAGATGCCACGGCAGGGGGGTCCACCCACCTTTCTCAGCTCCCTGCCAACCAAGGACACTGATACTTCCTGAGCCCGAGGTATGCACAGGGCAGGACCCCCGGACCACCCTATCTCCCAGGCTTTAGACTAGGGGTCTCAGAGCCCAGAACAGGATCCACTCAGTAATTAATACCTTAATATATAATATAATTATATAGTATAATGGAATGCACTAAGGAAGTGCCACTAAATTTCTACTAGAGTAAGATACAATAAACTGCACATAAAGTGTACAGTGTAATGTTTTGACAGATGTGTACACACTTGTGAAACTACCCCGAAATCAAGATGTGAGCCCCCATATCCTCTCTGTGCCCCTTTGTAATTCCCATCTCCTACCCACTGGTTCTCACTGTCCCCCCCGTCCCCAGCAGCCACTGGTACATTTCCTGTTACCATAGATTCACTGGCGCTTTCTAGAGTTCCCAGGGTGTCACACATGTGGAATCACACAGACAAGCCCTCTCTGTCTGCCTTCTCTCCTTCTTGTCTCTCTCCCACCTGCTGGTTCGGGTCAGTAGCTCCTCCCACTGCAGGACACGCAGGTGTGTCCCCCCTCCCCGCTGATGAACACCGAGGGTGTTTCCAGGTCGGGCCATTACAAATAAAGCTACTTGGAACACTCGTGTCCAGGTCTTCGCGTGGACTCCTGCTTCCTCTCCCTCAACTCCACTGCATTTCCTCTGAGTTTCTTTAACACCAGCTGCAGGAAGAGCATTCCCAGGTGCCTAGGAAACCAAGTCACGGGACCTGGAGCCATGCGCATCATGGCAGAGGGCCTGTGGCCTGGGCTGTGGTCCTGCAACAGGGGGCGAGGGAGCAGAGCCAGGGACACTCAGCCCTTCCCCTCCCCTGCGGCCTGCGAGACCTCCGGCCCTCGCTCCCCGGACCACACGTGTCTCTACCCCTCAGACAGTCGCAGGGTCACGGAGGGGGCACACCCAGCACTCCCCACATCCTCTCCCACATCCTCCCCCACCCTGTCAGCTCCCTGAACAGTGCAGCCACAGGTTGTTCCCACCCTGCCCCTGGGCTAGTGGGGAAACTGTGGAACCAGAAGGACCGCGCTCATTGCAAACCCACCAGCTAGAATCTTCTTCAGGGACCCCAATCCGCTGACCCTTGCTGAGTGTTTCCAAGGCTTTCCCACCAACCTCAGGTCCCAGGATGCTGGCAAGTCCCAGGCCCGCCTTCCTCCCATCCCTCTCCCTCACTCTCAGTGGATAATCTCATCCCTCAACTCAACAGAAATAGAAACCACAAAGCAGAAGCAACCTCCCCCCAACACTTATACGTATCTCCTCTTGTCTTATAAGGAGCACATCAAGGCTGTATATCGTCACCCTGCTTATGTAACTTACATGCAGAGTACATCATGAGAAACGCTGGGCTGGAGGAAGCACAAGCTGGAATCAAGATTGCCGGGAGAAACATCAATAACCTTAGATACGCAGATGATACCACCCTTATGGCAGAAAGTGAAGAGGAACTAAAGAGCCTCTTGATGAAAGTGAAAGAGGAAAGTGAAAAAGTTGGCTTAAAGCTCAACATTCAGAAAACTAAGATCATGGCATCTGGTCCCATCACTTCATGGCAAATAGATGGGGATACAGTGGAAACAGTGACAGACTTTATTTTTCTGGGCTTCAAAATCACTGCAGATGGTGATTGCAGCCATGAAATGAAAAGATGCTTACTCCTTGGAAGGAAGGTTATGACCAACCTAGACAGCATAATAAAAAGCAGAGAGATTACTTTGTCAACAAAGGTCCATCTGGTCAAGGCTATGGTTTTTCCAGTGGTCATGTATGGATGTGAGAGTTGGACTATAAAGAAAGCTGAGCACCGAAGAATTGATGCTTTTGAACTGTGGTGTTGGAGAAGACTCTTGAGAGTCCCTTGGACAGCAAAGACATCCAACCAGTCCATCCTAAAGGAAATCAGTCCTGAATACTCATTGAAAGGACTGATGTTGAAGCTGAAACTCCAATACTTTGGCCACCTGATGCAAAGAGCTGACTCATTTGAAAAGACCCTGATGCTGGGAAAGATTGAGGGCAGGAGGAGGAGGGGATGACAG
>NW_011494910.1:1930337-1934078 GCF_000754665.1 Bison bison bison
TGAAAAGACCCTGATGCTGGGAAAGATTGAGGGCAGGAGGACAAGGGGATGACAGAGGATGAGATAGTTGGATGGCATCACCGACTTGATGGACATGGGTTTGGGTGGACTCCGGGAGTTGGTGATGGACAGGGAGGCCTGGCGTGCTGCGGTTCATGGGGTCACAAGGAGTCAGACACAACTGAGTGACTGAACTGAACTATAGTACTTGTCTCTACATTGGACAAAAGGTGGCCCTCTCCCATTGAAGAAGGGTCCACGTGGGTCACAATCCACATCATCTCCCATCTTTTCTAGACCCTTACTCTATTGAGCATGGCAGGCTTTACATTCAACTTCACCCTCCCTCTCACATCCGTCACTTTAGCCCCATTCCTGTCTGTGTCTTCCACTGAACCCTCCGTCTCTCTCTCTCAAAGCTGCTTTCCCTTCCAGCTCCCTTCCCAAGCTCCTCTTCTTCCTGATCAGACAACCCTGTTAGAAACGAGTTCCTTCTAACAGTCCCCATTTTCTGGCCTGCCATTCACCAACCTCTGCAGTCTGGTTCCTGTCCCCAGCCCTCCCCTGAAGCCACTTTCCTAGAGGTCATTACAGATGCCCCAGTTCCTCAATCCAGTAAACGCTCTCCAGTCTTAACCTCATGTGGCTTTTGCACAGCTGATCATCCCTCTTCCTCGCCATCTGGGGCCATGCCACTCTGACCCTGGGGCTACCCACCTCCACGCCAGGTCTCCTCCATCTGGCCTCTCCTCTTCTGGCCTCTCCTCAAATGTGGTTTTGCCCAGAGACCCTCCCATCTTCCCCCTGACACACTCCTGGGTGGTCCCAGCTGTGCGTGATGACTCTCCAGTCCAGGGCCTCTCTCTTCAACCTCTAGCCTGTACACCTAGCTGCCTCTAGGACAGCACTTCCTGACTGTCCCATGGGAACCTCAAATTCGGGATTTCCTAGCTCAACTTGTACCTTCCCTAAAATCTGTTCCTCTTCCCATACTCCTGATTTCTATCAAATTCAAGTTAAAAATTCTAAGATTTAGCATTTCCCTGGTGGTTCAGTGGTTAAGAATCAGCCTGCCAGTGTAAGGGACACAAGCCTGATCCCTCATCCAGGAAGATCCCACACGCCGAGGGGCAGCTAAGCCCAAGCCCCACAGTTACTGAAGTCCGAGCTCTAGAACTGTGCTCCCCAACAAGAGAAGCCACCAGTGAGAAGCCCGTGCAATGCAGCAGAGAGTAGCCCCCTCACTGCAACTGGGGAAAGCCAGCACACAGCAGTGAACACCCACTGCAGCCAAAAAGAAATAAATACATTCTTTTTTAGCTCAGAATTATCTGGGGCTCTTCCCCCTCTCTCCCCTCATTCCTCAACATTCAAGAAGTAAATGAAAACTCTCAATTCTACGCCTAAAGATTCTCCCCACCCTTTAGGGAGAAAAATCTTTAATTCAAGTCTCTTGGACTCTCCTGGACTTTGATGGGGCTTCCCAGGTGGCTCAGTGGTAAAGAGCCCGCCTGCCAATGCAGGAGACAGAGAGACGTGGGCTCGATCCCAGGTCAGGCAGATCCCCTGGAGGAGGAAATGGCAACCGTCTCCAGTACTCTTGCTTAGAAAATCCCATGGACAGAGGAGCCTGGCGGGCTCCAGTCCATGGGGTCGCACAGAGTCTGACACGACTGAGCAGAGCACAGACTTTGGTGACTGCCTCCTACCTGCCCTCCACACCTCCAGTGTCTCCCATGCCACCCCACTCAGCCCCCAAATCATCATTTCTGCAACTGCCAGAGAGATCCTTCTACAGCACACGTCTAACTACGTCACTTCTCTGTTCGAAATCGCGTTTGGTTTCCTATCACCTACAGGATCATGTTCAAACCCCTTAGCCTAACACACAAGCCCCTCTGGAGCGGCCCTCTCCTGCCTGTTTTGCCTCAGCTTCTGCGGCACCCCAGCTGGCCCATCCCATCTCTCCTGAGCCCCTCAGAGTGTTTACGACAACCTGGGCTCCAACAGCCATAGGTGCCCTCCAACCCGCAGGCCTCTGCCTAGGGCCCCTTTCACTCTGGTCTCTCTCCTCCAGAATGACGTGAAATGTCTCCTCCTCCAGGAAGCCCTCCCTCAACTCTTCAGACCATTAGCTCTTTCTTCCTTGTGTTCCTATAACATCATGCAATTACCTCTGGAATGTATCTTATTATTTCATAAGTATTTGTTTGCATTTTATACCACCTTTAAAGAAAAACCTGTGTGTCTTATTGTTTTTTCTATCTCAATCCCTAACACTGCAGCAGACAAATAGTGGATATTCAACAAATGTCTATGGAATGAACAACAAAAAGAAGTTGGAAGGCAAGTAAGAAACTGAGAAGAAAGATAGGAAAAGCCAAATTAACCACTTTATCAGAATCCCTGAGGAGCTGTGGAAACGCAGATTCCGAGGCCACCCCAGATCCTCTGACTCAGACAGAATCCTTGGAGGCAGGGCTTGGGAACTGGCCTTTTAAACTAATTTCCTTGGGTGATTCTTACGGATTCTAAAGTCTCAAACCACTGACCAAAGAGACTCTTGTTCTAATACTGGAGAAGTTCTGTTATTTCAGAATCTGACCCAGGGTCAAGAACTTTAGTGGAGTTAATGTCTAAGATAGTATAATTATAACATCAACTTTGATCGCAGTAATAACTACAGAAGAAAAGCCTATAGCAAACGTGGAAACAGTAACACCAACAAGAAAACCACTGGCTGCCTGCACTCCTGCAAAGGCACTTTGTAACACAAGGAAGGCACTGCACTCTGGGCTCGGTGGGAGCCCTGATTAACAAGTGGTCTCATCTCAGCCAAGTACTCTCCATCTCTGCAGAGCTTGCCTCCCATCTGAAACAGGAGCGGGTTGCATCCAAGCTTCCTTTCAGCTCTAATGTTCTGTGAGCGGCTATCTTGAGAAAGGGAAAACCCATCATGGGTGGGTAACAGTTCACATGCTGTGCTTCTAGGCTTGCTATATTATCAGGAGATTTCTATCCTGGCAAAAGATACCTGTCGTAGAAGCAGGCCAAAACAGCGTCAGCAGAGTCACTCTGTTATAATGAGATTAAGCCAGAGCCATTTTGGTTGATGAAATTAATATAACAGTGCTAATATATTACTGAAAGCAGCAGAGCCTCCCTCTCTAAAGAATGCCAGGTGTATTGTGGGCACCTTCTTCCCCTTGACCACAGCCCTGTAAAAGTGCCGGAGAGGGGCTGCCATCTGAGGAGCCCTGAGTGCCGGTCAGGGGACTGCAGGGACGGTAGGAGAGGGTCTCCTGGGTGGTTGGCACCTAGCCCACGTCTTCCTGTAGGAAAGGTGGGGGTGGGCACAAGGAAGAAGGGACCCTCCGCGGGCTCTGTCAGTCACCAGAGCTGGAAGGGAAGACCTGCGCGCTGGGCACCAGGTCCAGCCGTTCTCCTCGGGGACCCCGTTCTGCCGGCGGCCAGGGGAGAGGGCAAAGCCAGCACCTGGCCCGCCTCTCCAGGGCGGGGAGTGCGGAGCCTCTGCTGGACCTTGACCCACTGGGGAAAGGCGGGAGCCACATTCAAACAGGCACAGTGATAAACTTATTAGTCATGCGGGTTGTTCCAGCCACCCCTCCCACCACCCGGCCTCTCCGGCTGGTCCCCAGCCCTGCTGCCTTTCAAGTTGGACAACTTGGAAAGGAAAGAGAGAGGGGGAGACAAAATGACAGAGGCTCACATACTTGATGA
>NW_011494910.1:1934905-1940360 GCF_000754665.1 Bison bison bison
TGACTCCCGGCGCGGGGGGCACCCGTTTGGCAGACAGAGATGGGAATGCCGAACCGCAGGGACACGTCCAGCCTCTGACCCGAAAGGGGGAAGTGATCTGGTTCTGCTCGGCGGGAGGTTAGCAGAGGAACAAAGGTCAGATGCAGGGAAGGCTGGCACGGCTGTGAGTAGCAAGGCGCCCCTTCTCGCTTGAATGTCAACCTCATGAGTCAAGCTAGTCCTTACTTACCTGTCTTTCTGAGTACTTCCTCTAAGAAGCCTGCCATGACTAAGGAAGAATCAGAGTGAGACCTTCAGATGCACTCAGAAAGCAACAGCTTTTGTATACCTAATTTGTGCAGAAAAGGGAAGGAAAGAAAAAAAAAAAAAAAAGAAAGAAAGAAAGGAGGGAATGTGTTCCATGTACGGAACATAGATTGCAAGCATTCAGTACTAGTATATCAAAATGGTATTGCTGGAGCCCACAGTTCTGTGGTCCAAGGGGTTGCAAAGAGCCCTATGGTGACTGAGCGACTGAACTGACAGTTCTGCTGTCTCTGGTTTGCATCAAAGTTGGACTCCAGTCAGCTTTCCCAGCTTACTCAGGACCTGCCCTTGAGGCTTCCACTAGGTAAACACTGTCCTAATCCATGTGTCAGACCAAAGGGAATAGATACCTGTCTTTAGAGGAAGCAATGTGTCGCTTGGCAGTTGGCAAGTATCTGTTGAATGAGCAAGTTTATTGTAAGCATTCTAAGGGACATGATGCCTGTTCTACCCAGGTGATTCCTACTCATCCCTTTGGTATCAACCCGTGTGTTGCCTACTCCAGAAAGCCATTCTTGATTCCACTCTAGGCAGATTTATATGTGTATCCTCCATGTGTCATGTAACTTTATTAATAACCCTGTAGTGGAGCTTATCTGGAGAAGGAAATGGCAACCCACTACAGTCCATTGGGTCACAAAGAGTCGGACATGACTGAGCATACATACAGTGGAGCTTAGCACACTATAATGCAATCCTTGGTTTACTTATCTGTCTCCTTCAGAGCAGGGGCTCCATTTGGTTCATCTTTATAGCCCCAGCACCTACCTGGGACACACAATTTATATTTGATGAATGACTGATACTATCCTAACTAGAAATGGCTCTTAACTCTAACCACAATCCTGTACTTTTGGACCCTATTTAGGGGCCAGATAAATATAACCACCAGCAACATCCGGGTGTATGTGGGGAGAGCTTTCTGGAAAAAAGAACAACCAGTGAGCCTTCTCAGGAATCCTAAAGGCTCAACCTAGGTGTAATGTGTGTACATAGATACTGAAGCCACTGCTGCTGCTGCTGTGTCTGACTCTGTGTGACCCCGTAGATGGCAGCCCACCAGGCTCCCCTGTCCCTGAGATTCTCCAGGCAAGAACACTGGAGTGGGTTGCCATTTCCTTCTCCAATGCATGAAAGTGAAAAGTGAAAGTGAAGTCGCTCGGTCGTGTCCGACCCTCAGCGACCCCATGGACTGCAGCCTACCAGGCTCCTCCGTCCATGGGATTTTCCAGGCAGGAGTACTGGAGTGGGGTGCCATTGCCTTCCCCACTGAAGCCACAATATGCCTCAAAGAATATCTCATCCTAGCCTCTTGACTTAAATATAGGAAGCAGAAGAGCAAAGAAGTGAAGAGAAAGTTCATGTCACTGAGCAAGGCTCTGCCCAATGTCCAGGCCGGAACTCTTCCCATTGCGTGACTCTACCTCCAACACTGGAAACTCACTGCCAACGAACAGGCTGATTCTTGGTGCCAGTTTGGGTCCATTCTCCAGAAGCAAAAAGGAGCAAAAACCTATAATACCCAACTCTTTTCTGCCTTTTCAGATCCTACATGTTTTTAGTAAAGAAAGCTGCATTTGACAGTAAAGGAGAGCTGCATCTGAGAATCACAGGTGAGGAGGCATGCCCCTCTGTAGCTCCTGAATTGACATGTCTGGGAGTGTCAAGGGGTCAGACTTCACCGGTCCCCCATCCCCAACCTGTGAAACACCTGTTAAGGCCCATCCCGCTGGTAAAGCCCAGAGCCACCTGCCCACCCCTATGATATCAGATGATCCGAACCACCAGGACTGCTGCCAAGATGCCTCCAGGGAAAATACCAGCAACCAGAGCACTCCCTGTCCAACCTGAGCAACCGGTTAAGTGCGGCTTCTTGGGCTGAAGGTGGGTGGAAATAGGGAACAGTATGACATGCTTTTGAAAACATGTATCACACCACTGTCTTCTCGGAGGAGCAGGGGCTCCTGAGGGTTTCTTCAAAAGATTTTTGTCTTGTTTATCTCTAATCTAGCCTGGGGTTCCTTGGGACATTTACCTAGACCAAAAACAAAAAAGAGCAAGTGGTTGAGATTTTGAATGTTTATTACTCTTTTGGAATAAGAAATCAGGTTTGAAAATACTTTCTCACTGTGGTGTATTCTTGCCAGTGACTCTTTACATTCTAGTTCTTGTTTATTAATTATGATCAGGATTGATACTGCTAAGCAAAGAAACTTTCTTTAGCAAAGAAACTAAAGACAATTCAGAAACAGTAGAAAACTCAAATAAAAATAGGTATTGGTTCAACAATTACCTGGAAGAAGGCAGGACAGGGATATGCTGAAATGAAAACCTTACCTGCTTTGCAATTAAGTCAGAAATTTAGCTGTTTGTTTTTTCCTTACAGCAAATTTTATCTCTTTAAAAGCAACAAATCATGTGGATAAAATATATCAGTGATATTTAGAAATGATTCTGATTCTCTCATATATTTTGAGAGCTTAAGTCAGTCACTTGAATGTTATCATGCTTCTGGCGTGGTTCCAGCGGTAGGCTGAAAAACAGCTCCCCAGAAACTGTCTGTGTCAAATCCCTGGAGCCCATGAATGTGACCTTACTTGGATGGAATTAGGATAAGGATCTGGAGATGAGGAGATTATCCCGGATTATTCAGGGTGGGCCCTAAATTCAATGACACATGTCCTTATAGGAGAAAAGCAGGAGGAGACTTGAGACAGAGGGAGAGCAGGAAGCAATGTGACCACAGAGGCAGAGGCTGGAGTGAAGCCACCACAAAGCAAGGGATGGTGACAGTCACCAGAACCTCGAAGAGACGAAGAAGGAATTCTTCCCCCGAGCCTGCAGAGGGAGTGTGGCCCTAACACTTCAAATTTCAGTCTTCTGGAATCCAGAACTGTGAGAAAATAAATTTTTTTTTGTTTTAAGCCAGCCAATTTGAGGTAATTTGCTATAGCATCTTGGTAAATTCACACAGTACCTATAAGAAAATAATACGTTATTGAGGACCGACATAAATGTCTGTTATTTTAACTTGTCCAATATCCAACCTCCTGTCTCCTGTTAATAGCCCCTGGAGCTTCCCTTTGACGTCTAGCTTTTTGCCGCTGTCAGTCCATGTGGGTTGAGTGGGCTGCCCCCACACTCACCCCAGCTCCATCGGTTCAGGAAGGACACATGGCTCAGACCAGACCAGTGAGACTCAGTTTTAAGAAGATCCTAGAGCTCCTGGGCAGAGAAGGCAATGGCACCCCACTCCAGTACTCTTGCCTGGAAAATCCCATGGATGGAGTCGCTAGAGTCGGACATGACTGAGCGACTTCACTTTCACTTCTCAGTTTCATGCATTGGAGAAGGAAATGGCAACCTACTCCAGTGTTCTTGCCTGGAGAATCCCAGAGACGGGGGAGCCTGGTGGGCTGCCATCTATGGGGTCGCACAGAGTCTTGACTTAGCAGCAGCAGCAGCAGAGCTCTTGGGAAGAAGCCCTTTCTCTCTTGGATTCCAAGCGGGCAGATGTCCCTCTGGTGCTGCTGGGGTCTTTCTGAGGGGAAGCTGGCTGAGAGCGAGTCCAGTCCAGGAGAAAGTGGAGTCAGAAGATACAGACACGCTGCGTCCTTGTATCCCAGAGCCCCAGGACCAGCCTGCCAGGAGAGGCCCTATCACTGGGATTTCTACTTGTAGGTGCCCAGAAACACCCTTATTTGCTCCAGCCAGTTTCTGCCGCTGACAACTGAAAAAGTCCTAGCCAGGACAAAGGTCAAAGTGTCCTGTGGCCCTTCTGCTTTGTTGTAACCAATGTTTCTTTGAGAAAGTCAATGAGATAACCACCTGTACTTCTAGTGACTTGAGAATGTGAACTCTTCCAATAAAACTGCAATTTTAGATCAAGGAAAGGTCTTTTGTGACCATCTGGTCAAAGTCTGTAATTTCCCTCTTAAGGGTACTAGAGAACTCAGGAGAAGTACCCAGAGTTGTGGCAATTCCTCGGGAGAGTTGGGACCACAACTCAGGTCTCCTGAGAACCCGATCAGTAGAAAGCTATATTTAAAGGCATTTGCTTTATCATTTAAACGTATCTGGCCAAGAGACTCACAGTTATAATTATAACTGATTCCTCTGCTCTGCTAAAGAAGACCCACAACAGTAGTTTTTGTTGAGTGCTGGTGTTTAATAGCTCTGCAGCAGGCTAGGTCACTAGCCACTGTTAATTATTTTACAGGAACTAGGAAGCAAAGGAAAAGAAATCAAGGCCCTCTCTGCTGGGATGATTAATAGATATACGATTATGTAAACATGCAAGAGCCCAAACCAGTTGCTTGATAGAAGTGGTGATTCGATAAAGGTTTCAGAGACGTGGGGTTTTTAGTGTTTATATTGTCCGTTCCTTTGCCTGATCTCAGATCGTGTGGCTCTCAGCGGCTGTGGTGTGCAGGCCAGTAGCTGCAGCATGTAGGCCTGTGGGCCCCGCCGCTCCTGGCATGTGGAATCCGTGTTCGCCACCCAGGGATTATACCCTTGTCCTCGGCATTGTGAAGCAGATCCTTAACTTCTGGACCACCAGGGAAATCTTGAGAGTGGCACGTTTTGTTATAAAAAAACTGTTGAACTGATGCTGGTAACCAGAGGATTGTGGAATCCTGAAATTTCTCTAAAGCCAGTTGACCTGAATTACATTTGTTCCACAGATATTTGCCGAGTACCTTCTGTGACCCCAATATTCTTCTAGGTACAGAGGATCCAAGAGTGAATAAAACAGAAAAGTCCTTGCTCACATAGAATTTACATTTAATAAATACACAGTCTTGGAGGACAATGAGTCTATGGAGAAAAGTGGAAAGAGTAAAGGAGAGGAGAGTAGTGGATGCTGCTATCTTATATTCCATAGATTTCATATAGGGTTGGCAGCAAAGGCCTCATTAAGCAGAAGGACATTTGGACAAAGACTTGAAGGAAGAGAGAGCAAACCATGTGACCCTGGGGAAACATTTTCCAAGTAGAGGAAACAACAAGTGCAAAGGCCCTGAGGCACGAATATCCTTGGAATGTTTGTGAAATAATGAGGCCAGCATGGCTGAAGCGGAATAAACGAGGCAAAGGAGATGAGGACCAGTGGGCTGGGGGCCAGTGGGAGAAGCTAGATCATTCCAGG
>NW_011494910.1:1940460-1965970 GCF_000754665.1 Bison bison bison
GATCAGCTGTTATTCTAAATGAGATGGGGAACTACTGGAGGTTTGAGTGTAGGAGACATCATCATTATGATTTACTGACTCTCTTAGAGGATCATTCTAGCGAGTATTCGAAATAGAGCAGAAACAGATTCCAGTTATGAGGCTACTGCAATAATCCAAGCAAGACACCATGCTGGTTTGGTTCGTTGTGTTGGTGGATAGAAGCAGTGAGAAACCGTCAGATTCCGAGTATCTTTTAAAGGTAGAATTGCTAGAAATTGCTTACAGATTGTAACTGGACTGTGAGAGAAAGAGAATGCACGCACGATCTGCCCTCTCCTTTTCTTTGTGAATGATGAGAATGCTCTCAAGGCTCACTTCCAAGGTTTCCTCCTACCTGACTACGAGGGATTTGGCCTGAGCACCAGAAAGGACAGAGTTGCCACTGACTGAGATGGGAGTCGGCTGCAGAAAGAGCAGGCATGGCAGGGAGAGGGGGAAACCACTTCAGCTCTGAGCACACCATGCTGGAGATGCCTGAGATACCCCGGCAGAGATGCCAAGGAGATGTCGGCACGTATGAGATTAGCGTCTGGGCCAGGAGTAGGGAGATTTGGTATTTTTCAGTGGTTAGATGGTATTAATACCATGAAGCAAGTTGAGATCACAAAGAAAATGTGTGTGAGTAGGGAGGAGGCAGAGATCAAGGGCTGAGAACCAGGACACACTACTTTTTAGAGGTCGTGTTAATGAGAGGGAACCTGAACAAAAGACTCAGTCACAAGTGGCTAATGAAGCGGGAGGCAAACAAGAGAGAACCGTCCTGAAAGTGAGCCTTGAGTGCGTTCACGTCACTCTTGAGGAGGAGGAGTGTGCAAACGTTGCGTGTATTCCAGAAGGGCTGAGGTTAGGCTGGGTTCTGTCTGAGCAGGAAGAGACTTGTACTCCTGGGTGAGAGCGTGGAGAGACCGCTCAGGTTATTTTGTGGTTGGTCTGAGAAGAGCCCTGGAAGATGATCGTTTTCGCTAATGAGCCCTTGCTCAGCACGGAGAGGAGCGCCTGAAACGTGCTTCCGTCAGGCCGCGTCTCTGTCCCTGTGCTGGCTTCTCCTGGGAAGGAGGCCAGCCCGAGATGGCTGTCTGACTTCTCCTCCAGGACTGTGTCCTGGCGCAGAGACCAGGCGCTGGCAGCTCCCCAGAGCCACGGCGTGGAGGGCGGGTGGGGCAGGGCTGAGAGAACAGTCTATCATCACAGGCAGATACGGGCAGGCGGGGCCTGGAGCCACTGCTTGCATTTCCTCTCTGGGTTTCTTCTTGAATCTTTAAGCACTGACTTTAAAGTCTGACCTGGGGTTTTTCTAGAAAATGGCAGCTAGTGCTGACTTTGGCGTTTCCTGGAACTATCACAGCACTTTGGTTCAGTTTAGTTCAATAAACTTACAAGGCACCATTATGCCTGTATCTCTGAAACCATTCCAGCCTTCAACCAACCAGTTCCTTCTCCTGTCTCTGTCACTCACCAACCTGCTGGTCAGGCTTCTACGCCAGCTTCTGGCTCACCATCATCCTCCCCATTCCTGTCTCCCTTTCACTTTGGGGAATTTCAGTGCTGATGTGAAGAAACTACTCAATGTCCTAACCTCGCAACACCTTAATCTCTGCAGTTCCAGGGACATTCACCTCCACTCCAGTAAGTTACTCACACCCAAGGCCATTCCTTGGACTTTCTCACAACTCAGATTTACTCCTATCTGGAAGGCAAAATGTCTAATATCCCACGTTCTGACCACAGTTTCGGTTCTTTTAATGTCCTCTTTACTTTCTTCCCTTTACACATGTTCCTTGCCTTCCTACAGTACCTGTGTGCTCAGTCGCTTCAGTCGTGTCCGACTCTTTGCAACCCCATGGTCAGTACCTTTAGCCTCTTGACTTTCCTCCTAATCTATCGCTTATTTCACTTACTGCAGCGCTCTACTCAAACGCTTGGCCTGTGACTTTATCCCCTCACTAACCAAGATTCTAGTCCATGTGTTCTCAGCTGTTACCCTACTGAAAACTCCACTTGGAATTTATCTGCCCACCTTTTCTGCTCCAATGCCTAGAAAAATATCCTACCAAGCCATTGTAGGGATTAAATAAATCGATACTCCTATCATTCACACTCTCCAGTCTCCCACAGGCCTCCTTCTGTGTCTGTAGTCACTCTCAGCAGCAGACCATCATCATTCCAAGAGAAAATAAAGGCCGTAAGGAAAGCACCACTTTAACCTAGTCTATACACCTTCACTGCAGCCTCCCCATGCCTATTGTTACATTGTCTATACACCTTCACTGCAGCCTCCCCATGCCTATTGTTACATTGTCTATACACCTTCACTGCAGCCTCCCCATGCCTATTGTTACATTGTCTATACTTCTGCCCATCTGTCTCTCTTGCTTCCTATCCGCAGCTACATTTTCATGTTCTCATTCTTCCCGGTTCCTCAGCAGACTCCTCTGTCCCCGGGATTCTCCAGCCAAGAGTACTGGAGCAAGTTGCCATTTTCTCCTCCCGGGGGATCTTCCTGAGCCAGCAACTGAACCCTTGTCCCTTATGTCTCCTGCATTACCAGGCGGGTTCTTTACCACTAGTGCCCCCGGGGAAGCCCTTCAGAAATCTTACTCAAATCAACTATCTCTTCTTCCCTACAGTTTCAAGCTTTTCCCTGAAGTTCAAGAATTCTGCCTTAAAAAAAAAAAAAAAGCCCCATGCCAACCCCCCACCCCAATTACCTTATCACCACTTTCTCCTTCCTTTGACTTCAAGTTTCTTAAAGGAATGCCCTATGTCCTTGGCGTGTCTAATCTCTTATTTCCGGTTACTCACAATCTGGTTTCTGTTCCCTTGTCTCCTTGAAAATGGTTAGAATTCTTCTGACAAAAATAAGCATTCATTTCCAGGTTGCCAAATCCAGCAGATCATCTTCTGTCTCACCTTAGGTGACCCTCCTGATGACAGTTCTTCCTTCTCTCCTTCCTGCAATGGGTGCCACATCTGTTTCACCCTCTACAGCCCAGCCATCCTGAAACCCCTACAGCTGATTATCCTTCGTGCCTGTGGCCCCCTTGGCCTGAGGAATCCTTCTCTGTTTTCTTCTTCAATTCTCCTTGAAATCACAGCCCAGGAAGACGCCCTCTGCACTGGCCATGTGCCCCACGTTTGCCGCTGTTACAGTACTCATCGTGTGTGAGAGCTCACTTTCCTATTTCCCTGGACTGAAACTCCTTGGGAACAGGAACTCTCTTTTAAACCTACTTGTTTGTCCAGGATTTGACACAGTTGGCCACCACAACCTGCCTGGAGCTTTTTTTCCCCCAGGCCTTCATGACACCACATTTCCCTGGTTTATCTCCCACTTCACTGGCTATTGCTTCTTAAACTCTTGGATTACAACTTCTCTGTTTAACCTCAAAATGTTGGAGTATTCCAACTCCACCCTGGCCTGTTTCTGCAGTCTGCATACTCTCTACCTACTCTCTCTAGGCAATCTCGTCCATTTTTTTGTTTTAATGGTTAGTTACTTACTGGCACCGCAACTGGGTTTAGTTGCCGCACGTGGGGTCTTTCGTTGTGGTGTGTAGGCTTAGCTGCCTGCAGCGTGTATGATCTTAGTTCCCCAACCTCCCAACTAGGTATCACACCCGTGTCCCCTGCATTCCCAGGCAGATTCTTAACCCCTGGAGCACCAGGCAAGTCTGTCCTCCATTGTTTTAAATCTCATCCACATGCTGCTGGTTCCCAAGTTTCTGTTTGAGTCTGACCTCTCCCCTGGGCTTCAGATGCACAGATCCAACTGCCTACTCCTTGTGGGTAGGACACAGTGGAGGCATGGACCAGGCGGCGGTGTAGGTGGAAAGGGGGTATATCTGGAGGCAGGGAGATCCAATTGATTGTGAGAAATGGAAATCTAGGGTGACTTTTGGGTTAGGATGACCAACAATCTCTGTTTTGCCTGAGGCGGAGGGGTTTCCTGGGGCGTGGAGTTATCAGAGCTAAAACCAGGACAAAAGTGAAAGTGTCAGTCGCTCAGTCGTGTCCGACTCTTTATGACCCCAGGGACTGTGGCCCGCCAGGCTCCTCTGTCCATGGGATTCTCCAGGCAAGAGTACTGGAGTGGGTAGCCGTTCCCTGCACCAAGAGATCTTTCCCAACCCAGGGTCCCAGGCAAATCAGGACAGTTGGTCATACTACTCCTAGGTTTGAGGGGCCAAGAAATGGGTGATTGTTAATTGGACCATATTCTGAGATAATGAGGACTCAGGGAAAACTAATTGAAAGATGTATTAAGTTTGAGATGCTTATTAAACATCATCTTCATCCTTGTCGCCAAGCATAGTAGAGCTGGCCCATTGTAATTTCTCCTCCTCCTTCATCTGATCAGTCACTGAGTCCTGTCAACCATAATACCTTCATTGCTCCCCAGCTCCCCTCTCCAGTCTAGCCATCTCTCTGGTTGAGCTCACTGCTTCATACCTATACTTGTACAAGAACATCCTACTTGATCTCTCTTCTGGCTTCTGCTCAGTTCAGTCCAACCACCAAATGATCCAAGAGCCATTCCAAAAGAATCAGTCTGACCATGTCACTGCCTGGCTGGCTTGATACTTTATGTAGAAGGAAACAGACCAAACTGCTTAGCATGGCTTTCAAAGTACTCTATCATTCAGACCCTACGTAACAAACCTGTCCTCCATCCCATAGAACCTAACCCAGTTTGACCAGCTTATTCGAAATTTCTCCAACATGCTCTCTATATTCTTCCATTTCTACCTTTTCTCTAAACCCATTTTTTTCTACTTGAAGTGTCTTTTACCTCCCTATCCTTTAACTTCCCTCTTCCTCCAACATTCACCTGATCACTTATTTTTCAAACTCCAGCCCATTTACTGAGAGAATGAGTGAAGCATCACAGTTAAAAGTATGGATGCTAGAACCAATCAGGGCTTAACTCTCAGTTCTCTGCCATTCCCTAGCTGTGTAACCTTGGGTAGGTTACTATGTGTCAGGTCCCTCATCCGTAAAGCAGGAGATATATACACATATCACATAATATACACTAGTTGGTATTATTATGTGTCAAATATGGTACTAAGAACTTTTCATACATTATCTAATTTAGTCCTCCCAACTTCTCTGAGAGATATTATTATTATTCAGATTTTAGGTATGACCCCTTAATATTCAAGGGCACACAGCTGGTGGAAATGGAAAACTGGAATTCAAGCCCAAGTCTGTCTGGATCAATGCCTAGGTTTCCTTCACAGCACTAGAAAGAGCCCAGGGAAGGAAAGCAGAGAGGTCTGATCCTTTAAACTGCCGCTTAGATGGAACAGGCAGCGAAGACTGTGTGCTCTGGAAGGAGGACAGAGAAACACAGAATCAGGAGGAAGTAACATCAGGATCAGAGTCAAAGGGAGGTGATGAGCCAGTATATAACCCCTCAGGTGAAAAGAAAGAACTGTACGTTACACAGTTATGTGTAATGATCTTAATAGCAATATCAGGTTATGATCTTAATAGCAACATCAGGCTACATTCCCAAAAGCAATGTCAGGATTGTTGCTGGGAAAAGGCAAACTGTTAACTTGAGGAGACAAGTGCTGTGTGTAACATTTTAACCCCAAGGAACCTAGCACAAAATCAGAGACTCAGAGTTTAGGAGCTGGACAAGACAATGGAGTGACATCTTCAAAGTACTGAAAGAAAAAAAAATTAACCTAGAATTCTTTGGCTAGTGAAAATATCATTCAAAAATAAAGGGTTAGCCCGCACTCTGGAGCCCGCAAGCCAGAACTACTGAGGCTGTCAGCCACAGCTACTGGAGCCTGAGCGCTCTCTAGAGCCTGCGCTCTGCAACAAGAGAAGCAACCACAATGAGAAGCCTGAGCCCTGCAGCGAGAGCAAGCCCACACACAGCGATGCGGACCTTGCTGTTGTTGTTGTCCAGTCGCTCAGTCGTGTCCGACTCTTTGCGACCCCATGAACTGCAGCACGCCAGGCCTCCCTGTGCTTCACCAACTCCCAGAGCTTGCTCAAACTCATGTCCATTGAGTCCGTGATGCCATCCAACCATCTCATCCTCTGTCATCCCCTGCTCCTCCTGTCTTCAGTCTTTCCCAGCATTAGAGTCTTTTCCAAGGAGTCAGCTTGTCACATCTGGTGGCCAAAGTATTGGAGCTTCAGTATCAGTCTTTCCAATGAATATTCAGACTGATTTCCTTTAGGATGGACTGGTTGGATCTCCTTGCAATCCAAGGGACTCACAAGAATCTTCTAAAACACCACAGTTCAAAAGCATCAATTCTTTGACACTCAGACTTCTTTATAGTCAGTCCAACTCTCACATCCATACATGACCACTGGAAAAACCATAGCCTTGACTAGACGGACCTTTGTTGGCAAAGTAATGTCTCTGTTTTTAATACACTGTCTAGGTTTGTCATAGTTTTTCTTCCAAGGAGCAAGCATCTTTTAATTTCGTGGCTGCAGTCACCATCCACAGTGATTTTGGAGCCCAAGAAAACAAAGTCTGTTACTGTTTCCATTGTTTCCCCATCTATGTGCCAGGAAGTGATGGGACTGGATGCCATGATCTTCGTTTTCTGAATGTTGAGCTTTAAGGCAACTCTTTCACTCTCCTCTTTCACTTCATCAAGAGCTCTTTAGTTCCTCTTCGCTTTCTGCCATAAGGATGGTGTCATCTGCATATGTGAGGTTATTGATATTTCTCCCAGCAGTCTTGATTTCAGTTTGTGCTTCATCCAGCCCAGCATTTCACATAAGGCACTCTGCATATAGGTTAAATAAGCAGGGTGACAATATACAGCCTTGACATACTCCTTTCCCAATTTGGAACCAGTCTGCTGTTTCATGTCCAGTTCTAACTGTTGCTTCTTGACCTGCATACAGATTTCTCAGGAGGCAGGTATGGCAGTTTGGTATGCCTATCTCTTTTAAGAATTTTCCAGTTTCTTGTGATCCACACAAAGGCTTTAGCGTAGTCAATAAAGTCTCTGTGTGTACACACATGAAATGGTATAATATTATTTAAAGATCTACTGTGATGAGTTAACCTATATATTTAAACATTACAATAGCCACAAAAATGAAATCAGATAAAGAGGTATAGCTGATAGGTCAATAGTGTAGATAAAATCACACACAAAAAAATACTCAATCCAAAAGAAGGTAAGAAAAGAGAGAAAAAAATGAAATCAGATGGAACATAAAGAAAACAAAGAGCAAGACAGTAAATTTAAATTTAACTCTATTGACAATTACATTAAATATAAGTGGTCTAAATACTCCCAATTAAAAGGCAGACATCATCATATTGGTTTTAAAAATACAACTGTACGGACTTTCCTGGTGGTGCAGTGGATAGGAATCCACCTGTTAATGCAGGGCACATGTGTTCAATTCCTGGTGTAGGAAGATTCCACATTCCGTGGAACAACTAAGCCCACGCACCACAACTACTGAAGCTGTGTGCTGCAACAATGAAGCCCACACCCCCAGAGCCTGCGCTCCACGGCAAGAGAAGCCACTGCAGTGAGAGGCCTGAGCTCCAAAATGAAGAGTAGCCCCTCGCTCACCATAGCTAGAGAAAACCTCCACACAGCAACAAGTACCCCCCAATTTTTTTTTTTTTTAAAGAAAGCAACTATAACAGGCTTCCCCAGTGGCTCAGCAGTAAAAAATCCATCTGACATGCAGGAGAAGTGGTTTCAATTCCTGGGTTGGGAAGATCCCCTGGAGAAGGAAATGGCAACCCACTCCTGTATTCTTGCCTAGGAAATCCCGTGCGCAATGGAGCCTGGCGGGCTGCAGTCCATAGAGGTCACAAAGAGTTGGACACAACTGAGCAACTAAACAACAAAAAGCCGCTGTATGTTGTCTACAGGAAACCTGCTTTAAATATGAGGACTACACAGTCCATGGAATTCTCCAGGCCAGAACACTGGAATGCTGAGAAGCTGTTGCCTTCTCCAGGAAATCTTCCCAACCCATGGGTCAAACCCAGGTCTCCCGCAGCTCATGTGGGTTCTTTACCAGCTGAGCCACTAGGGAAGCCCAAATACAAGGACAGGTGGGGTTAGAAATAAAAGTATGGTCAAACTTACAGCTATGGCAGTGTGACAAGACTGTCAATCCTCTCCACCAAAAGCAAACACAAAACTGGACAAACCGTCAAAAAGAAATATCTCAGGGCTCTGGAAATGAACCAAAGGTGCCTCCCCCAATATAAGGAGTATTTATTCTTGAATAACTGCTAGAGCTTTGGGTATAAAGTAATAAAGAAAGTGGGTTTCTCAACCTCAGAACATGACATTTGGGACTGGATAAATCCTTGTTGTGAGGGAGGATTCATTTTGATATTTGGCGAAACTAATACAATTTGTAAAGTTTAAAAATAAAATAAAATTTTTTAAAAATTGAAATAATAATGAGTAATAAGTACCCTGATTGTTTATTCAAATTAGTTTTCACATGTTATATTTTTATTAAAAACATGATCATTAAGAGTCTTGAGTATTCACAAAAGGGAGGGGGTATATGTATACCTATAGCTGATTCATGTTGAGGTTTGATAGAAAACAAAAAGTCTGTAAAGCAATTATCCTTCAATAAAAAGTTAATTAAAAAAAAAAAATATCTAGAACTGTATGAAAACGAAATTACAACATGTGAGCACATTTGAGAAGCGGCTAGAGCAGTGCTTATAGGGAAATTTATAGCATTGGGTAGTTACATTAGAAGAAAAGAAAGGTTTTGAAACAGTGCTTCAAGTTCCACCTTAAGAAATTTGAAAAAGACAATTAAACCCAAAGAATGTGAAAGAAGGAAGTAGATTACAAATCAGAAATCAGTGGACTAGAACACAAAACAGAGCAAAGTACAATGGAAAAAATCAACGAAACCAAATGCTGCTTCTTTTGAAAGATTGATAAAATTGACAAACCTCTTGACAGATTAAAAAGAAAGAGAAGAGGAAAGATATAAATCACCAACACTGGGAATGACAGAGAGGACATCACCTAGCCTACTAACCATGAAACATATGAAACGTTGGTGATAGAAAAACTTTAAAGCCCCAATAAATGGAGAAATGTACTCTGTTTTTGGATCAGAAGACAATATTGCTAAGGTGTCAATGTTCTAAAGTCAATCTATAAGGTCAATGCAATCCCATTTAATACCTTAGTTAAGTTTTTTTTTGGTAAGAATAAGCTGCTTATAAGATAAAAGAGAAATGCAAAGGACCTACAAGAGCCAAAACTATGTTGAAAAAGAACAAAGTGATTTCAAGACTTATTATAAAGTTAACAGTAATCAAGACAGTATAGCATTTATGTAAGGACAGAGATACAAACCACTGAAACAGAAATTGAAATAGTATATAATCAGTTGATTTTTTTTTTTTTTGCCCATACATACAGCATATGGGGAGCTGGGGAGGAATCTTAGTTCCCTGACCAGGGATGGAACCCTTGCCCCCTGCATTGGAAGCATGGCATCTTAACCACTGGACTGCAAGGGAAATCCTAATATAGTCAATTGATTTTTAACAAAGATGCCAATGTTACTTTTCAACAATTTATTATCTGTGTGTAAAAATATCAATCTCACGACCTTACTTCATATCATATACAAAAATTAACTCAGGGACTTCCCGAAGTGGTCCAGTCCCTGAGACTCTGAGCTCCCAATGCCGGGGGCCTGGGTTCAATCCCTGGTCATGGAACTAAGATCCCACATGCCGCAGGGCAACTAACCCCTGTGCCGCAGTTAGAGAAGCACGCAGTGAAGAGCCTGTGCCACAGTGCAAACCCGGAACAGCCAAATAACAAATTAATTAAGCCCATTTGAAAACAAACAAACACACAAAAAGTTAACTAAAAATGGATCACTGACTTAAATGTCAAAATTAAAACCATAAAATGTCCAGAAAAAGAAATAGGAAAAAATATTTATGACTTTGCATTAGAGAAAGAGTTATGAGGTAGGGCAATAAAAAAAGCACAGACCATAGAATAAAAATCGATAAATTGGACTTCAGCAACATTAAAAATTTTGCTCTTCAAATAACATTAAGAAAATGAAAAAGCAAGCTACTGACTAGGAGAAAATATTTTCTATATACACACACACAACTTGGTTTAAAAAATGGACAAAAGATTTGAACATATGCTTTGCCATATCATTAAACATCAAGGAAAAAAAAATTTACACTAAAATAAGATGTCACTACAAACCCACTAGAGTAGCTAAACTTAAAAAGATTTATAATGTAAAGTGTTGGCAGGGGTGTGAAACAACTGGATCTCTCATACTGGCTGCCAAGTGGAACAGCTACTTTGGAAAACTGGGAGTTTTCTTATAAAATTTTATATATATATATATAGTTATCATTTTATCCAGCATATCATTCTTAAATCTATCCAAAAGGAATGAAAATGTACATCTACAGAAACACTTATATGAAAATGTTCATAGCAACTTTAATCACAATAGCCATAAACTAAACAAACCAACCATCTGTCAACTAGTGAATGAATAAGTAAATGGTGATATACTCATACAAGGGAATACTGCTCAGCAACAAAAAAGAACGGACTGCTGACATACTAAACAGCACAGATGAATCTCAAAGCATCGCACTGGTAAAAGAAGCCAAACACAAAAGGGTACATACTGTATATATGACACCATTCTTAAAAATTCTAGAAAAGGTGAAACAATGATAAAAAGCACAGCAATGACTGCCAAAAGCTGGAGGTTGGAGAGGCAGCTGAACAGAAAAGAGTATAAGGCAACTTTTTGGAGTGATGGAAATGCTCTATATTTTTATTGTGGTAGTGTTTACATGACTGTACACAAATCTTAAAACTCATTGAATTTTATACTGAAAATTGGACATTTTTATTTATATGTAAAGTATACCTCAATAAGCTGATTGAAAAAAAGTCCTTAACTAGGAAAATTGGATATGAATTATACCCTGCCTAATGAAGAAGTGCCTTTCATAATACTGATCAAATTTCAATAAACCTCATGGTATCACTTGAAAGATCAGTAATGAAGACAGAATATCAACTGATCTAAAACCTTAGGTGTAAAGTCATCACTAGTAATACTGCTGCTGCTGCTGCTAAGTTGCTTCAGTCGTGTCCGACTCTGTGTGACCCATAGACGGCAGCCCACCAGGCTCCCCGTCCCTGGGATTCTCCAGGCAAGAACACTGGAGTGGGTTGCCATTTCCTTCTCCAATGCATGAAGGTGAAAAGTGAAAGTGAAGTCGCTCTGTCGTGTCGGACTCTTCGCGACCCCATGGACTGCAGCCTACCAGGCTCCTCCATCCATGGGATTTTCCAGGCAAGAGTACTGGAGTGGGGTGCCATCGCCTAGCTTCTCAAAATATCTCAACTACTAGAAATAAAAATTACATTTATACTGAAGACAGACTTTTTCACATATTTAATTGCTTCTTTGAAATACATGAATTAGTAAATTACTCAATTGTTGTGTGGGGTAGGGAGCCTATCCTTTGGGAGAAGGAGACTGGAAACTGTAACTTGAGTTAAAAGTATATTGTGCACCCAAGACGTTCTGGTCCCTGTGCTGAGGGACCCCTCCACCAGAGGTGACAATCTACAGGAAGAAATGGAATTTCAAACATAATTACAATTCAATGTGATGAACAGTGATCAGAAGGTGTCCAGGGCACTGTAACAGTGAAAACATGACAATGAGCTCTGAGGATATAGAGATGGAGTCATCGGGGAAGCCTGTAGAGGGCAGATGAAACCTGATCACAAGAGGCAAACATTCCCAAGGGACCCTGAGGGGCTCTGTGCTAAATGATAAGAAGAGACCCTGGAGAGAATGAAATCTTGCCATTTGAGACAACCTGGGACCTAGGGGGCATTGAGCTAAATGAAATAAGTAAAGACAAATATCGCATGCTGTCTCTTATATGTGAAATCTTAACAACAACAAAAGCTGAACAAATAAAAACAAGTTCAAAGATACAGATAACAGATTGGTGATTGCCAGAGAAGAGCATGAGAGTGGAAGAAATGGGTGAGCTGATTTTTTTTTTAAGCTTAATTAAATTTAATTTTTTTAACAACTGCATGAGAAAAAAGGAAAAATAATGAACAGTGGCTAATGTAACTGTCATCCTATCTGAAAGAACCTGGGAAATTAATTGCAAGAAAATGCACCTGTTTCACCCTATTGGGGCTTCCCTGGTGGCTCAGATGGTAAAGAATCTGTCTGCAATGCAGGAGATCAGGGGTTGATCCCTGGGTCAGGAAGATTCCCTGGAGAAGAAAATGGCAACCCACTCCAGTATTCTTGCCTGGAGAATTCCATGGACAGAGGAGCCCAGCAGGCTACAGTCCATGGGGTCACAAAGAGTCGGACATCACTGAGTGACTAACACTTTCACTTTCATCCCAATGAAGGACTTTTCTTCTGTAATTCAATATTATTCTAAAAGTATTGCCATCTCTCAGGTAGTACTGGGTTATATCCCCCAGGCCAATCAGGCTGTGACTTTCAGCAGATTGTCCTGGGGAAGGGAGATCTGTTCAGAGGTGGATATCTAGAAAATGTGGCAATCAGAAGTAAAGAAAACAAAGAACTCCCATGTAAATTCCTGAAGGTACAAAAACATGCCTCGCCTCCCTACACAGTCAAACCAAGCAGAACCAAAAGAAAGGAAACCACCGCAAGCTCAAAGTGCCTCCGTCACTGCAGGCGTAGGAGAAAGTCAAAGTGAAGTTGCTCAGTCGTGTCCGACTCTTTGCGACCCCATGGACTGTAGCCTACAACGCTCTTCCGTCCACGGGATTTTCCAGGCAAGAGTACCGGAGTGGGTTGCCATTTCCTTCTCCAGAGGATCTTCCCAACCCAGGGATCGAACCTGGGTCTCCCGCATTGTAGGCAGATGCTTTACCAGTTGTAGGCAAACGTGTAATGGCCTCCATTCCGTACACCTAGAAGCAGATAGGAGCAGCCCCTTGGAGCCAATGTCAAACCCACCAAAGAGCAGTCCTGGATACCCACCTGGCCTTGGCTACTGAGCGGGAAACAGGTAACGCCAGCACAAAGCCTCAGACCAACAGTTCTCGAGGCTCTTTTCCTCCTTCCACGCCAGTTGCATATACAGCTCTGTAATCAGGCACAGGGAGTTCCCATGCCCCAAGCACCGTGGCTGTCTCCTCTCATTGACAGTGACTGCCCCGATGCACAGGAATGCAACAGAAAACTGAATGTTGAACAAACAGTTAAGTGAGATAAAACCCTAAAGAGAAAAACTCTAACACAAAAACCAGCAAATATCTGTACATCAGCCTCTTATATCTCACTTACAATCACCTAAATTGCCATATTCATTTTATTATTCCTCCATGGAGACCATGAAGAATCATTTGTGTTCAAATATAAATTTTGGTTCTCCTGTAAGGAACAGCCCCCAGTGATAAGTGAAAGTCGTGTCCGACTTTTTGTGACCCCACAGACTTTACAGTCCATGGAATTCTCCAGGCCAGAATACCAGAGTGGGTAGCCTTTCCCTTCTCCAGGGGATCTTCCCAACCCAGGGATCAAACTCAGGTCTCCTGCATTGCAGGTGGATTCTTTACCAGCTGAGCCACCAGGGAAGCTATCAGGGAGCTATCAGTGATGAGTACTTACCACAAAAAGGTGAAGTCACCATTGGCCAGGCAGATCTAGCATGGGCAGGGCAGTGCGGTTTGCCAGCTTGTTTATATACTAAGGAAATGACCTCCAAGCAACAGCCATCAGATTAGCAGTGATAGGAATCTGTCGGGCGCTCTAAGATGGCAAGTCACGCCATCTGGTGGAATCAACTGAGCATCTCTAGAAACTCAAAGCCAACTGTTTTCTAAAAAAGAGGAGTAGAAATGAAACCTCTGGTGTGGTGGGGAAAATACTTTTAATACTTCAGTACAGGTGGTGCTAATGGTAAAGAACCTGCCTATCAATGAGGGAGACTTAAGACATGCAGATTCAATCCGTGGTGGGTGGGGAAGATCCCCTGGAGCAGGGCGCAGCAACCCACTCCAGTATTCTTTCCTGGAGAATCCTATGGACAGAGGAGCCTGGTGGGCTATAGACCACAGCGTTACAGTCAGATACAACTGAAGTGACTTAGCACACACGCCCAATACTTTAGTACTCTTTAATCCTGGAAAAGAAAGGTCTCAGCTGATTTGCTCACATATTAACTTCGTAAATTAAATTAACATGTACCTTGTTAATGACACTCAAATTAATTGATGAGGTATCTCTAGCACAAATTTCAATTACAATTGAAATTTGTAATTACATTCAAAAAATTTAGAGCTGTGCTACAGCTTCTCCCTAAGGACCTTTCAGTTCTGTGATTCTGTATCATCTATGGCTGAGGCACACTGGAGTCTAATCAGACATGGCTGTGACGAAGTCTCAATAAAGACTGTATGGGAACTGACTTAAAGTTATCGACTCATTCAAGCATCTGTTGACTATGACGCAGGTGCAGTCCTAGGCGATGTGCTCATAGAGTGAACAAGACACAGAGCAAGACTCTTATAGAGTTTATAGGGTGTGACCATAGACAAGAAATAAGTAACAATGTTAAGATTAGGGCAGTGAATACAATTTTAAAAGGTTAAAGATAGTGGGAAGGGAGGGATTGGAGGATAGGGTTGTCAGAGGTCTCTTGGAGATGATATGTGAGATCCAAAGAGGAAACAAGTCTTCGCATGATGAAATTTGTTTTTAAAAACCATTCCACAACATATATCCAGATCAACTTTTTAAAAAACTCTTTTGGGACTCCTCTCTGGTTTCTGCCTTCAAAGCCAATGCATGAACCCCATTAAGAAAAAAAGCTTGCCTCAGAGCAGTATAATCCAGTTTTATTACCACCTCTGTCTTTAACCTTGAACATTTGGGGGATATTTCTAAAAGTTAATGCAGTGTATGTATTAACCTAACATTTTGGTGGGGAAATTTGCAGTGTCATCTTGATAGATAGTATTGCTAATGAACATACCTCTGACAATCGTGCTGTTCTGCTGCTGTGAAGGTCCTCATTCCTCTTCTAGGTAGGATCTAGAAAACAGCAGTGAAAATAAAATGTTCAGCAAACAAGGGCAGAAGGAACCTAGAAGAAAGGAATAATACTGAGACAAAGGGAGGGGTAATGGAATAAAAGAACAAAACATGAAAAAGCATTCCGAAGTGTTTTCTCTTAATAGTTCAGCTTTCTAGACCTGTTTCCATTAGATCTCTAGGGTACCCTCTTCCTGGGTCAAGTAACCTAATTTCCATAAGTCTGATTTCCCCTATCTTTCCCTAATGAGCTTGAGTCTGTCAATGGTAAAACACTGATGTGGCTCAAATTGTTATATGGTAATAACATAACCCCAAACTCCACCATGCGTTCTCTATGTCAAGTAACCTAATTTCCTTAAGTCTGATTTCCCCTCTCTTTCCCTAATGAGCTTGAGTCTGTCAACGGTAAAACACTGATGTGGCTCAAATTGTTATACGGTAATAACATAACCCCAAACTCCACCATGCGTTCTCTATGTCAAGTAACCTAATTTCCATAAGTCTGATTTCCCCTATCTTTCCCTAATGAGCTTGAGTCTGTCAACGGTAAAACACTGATGTGGCTCAAATTGTTATACGGTAATAACATAACCCCAAACTCCACCATGCGTTCTCTATGTCAAGTAACTTAATTTCCATAAGTCTGATTTCCCCTATCTTTCCCTAATGAGCTTGAATCTGTCAACAGTAAAACACTGATGTGGCTCAAATTGTTATACGGTAATAACATAATCCCAAACTCCACCATGCGTTCTCAATTCCACGTATAAAATCATTTCTCTTTGACTTCCCTGATCTCAAACCTGTAGCTAACATGTATTAACTGAATGCACTATAGGTCTTTTCTGAACCCTCAAAGCGAGCAGGGTGAGATCCGCTCACCCTACTTACTACACTAGGCTTGCAGAGCTCGGCGTCACGCTGCCTTTGTGTTTTAGTCACGTGCTGCGTGCTGAGCCACGTCCAGCTCTTTGTGACCTGACCCCATGCACTATAGTCCGCCAGGCTCCTCTGTCCGTGGCATTTCCCATGCAAGAATACTGGAGTGGGCTGCCATTTCTCCCTCCAGGGGATCTTCCCAACCCAGAGATCAAACCTACATCTCCTGTCTCCTGTGTTGCAGGTGGGTTGTTTACCCAGTGAGCCATTTTGACCAGTAAAAACTTAGTCTCGAGTAAATCCAAGGAGAAAAAGACTTGTATTTCATATTGACCAAAGCATTCAACTAAGTCCATAAGAATTATAATTCCCAATATAGGGACATTCCAAATAGCCAATATTTGTGTCATAATCAGTTGAGTATCAAAACCTCTTCATACACATAAAGAAATAGGTCTCTTAGCTCCAAAAAAATGGTGGGCAACGTACTTTTTTAGAATGTACCAGGATGTCCTTGTACATCTCTCTGTCAGATACCTTTATAACTGAGGAAAAAAATAATTATTTTCATTTTTAAAAGGTACATAAAGGAGGGTCCAAAGGAAGTCTCCAAATAAGACTAACAAACTCCCAAAACTGTGTATAACTCAAAATTTCTGAGATCAGCAATTAAATACTTGCTTTAAACTTTCTGTTAAACAACAAACATCATCACCTCTATAGGGATACCAGGATAGTCATAATAAACCTGGCTTGATGTGAACATGACTATTTTCATACATCTTCCTGGGGGAGAGACAGCCAAAGATGCTTAAATTAACCCTAAGATGGTAATAAAAGTATAACCTAGGCTGTCAATTCAGTTTGTACTAAACACTGATTTATCTGCAACTGTTTCTTTCCTTCCAGTTAAGAAATACACTTTTAATAATTTTTCATTAGCTGCTGCTGCTGCTAAGTCGCTTCAGTCATGCCTGACTCTGTGCGACCTCCTAGCAAGATTCAAATGCCTAAATTAAGAATGCTATAATTAATAATTCCATTAATAAGCTTGCTATAGTCCAAATGTCTTTTTTTTCTTCAAGATAAGAAGTTTGTTTTTTCAGATGTTACCATCACATTTATTCAATATTATAAATGGGAGAACATGCTGATTGACAATACCAGTTATCATTAATCATAATGCACAAAATAAAGCAGCAGACTTCCATGCTACTTAGGAGAAACACTATGCTAACCCCAGCATATTAATTTACTGCTTCTGTGAATACTATTTTACTATTTTCTTTGCAGCATTAGTACAGAGCTGGGGTGAGTTTTACAATCAAATCCCCAGTCTCTAAGAAGGTCACTTCATACTCTAAGAACCAACTTCTCGTTTATCTAATACTGAAATGTAGTTTGCAATTATATTTACCCCCTTAACGATTTCCTCCTCTTCAGTTAGCTGAAGAGCAATTACCATGTCACATAACCTTTTTAACCACATAAATCTGTACAGCACCTTTTACGTTTATAATGCTTCTACAAAAACACCTGACTTAATTCTGAAACTCCTGCTCAGTAATTCCAAAAACAATGTAAAACACAATATAAAGTTGAACCAAAACATCAAGTAACATTTAATAATTGCAAATATATTTATTATAATTTACAGATTAGTTGTTATATACACAATATAATTTTATAAAGTCCCAACAAAAACTGGTTACATTTAAGTCATTGGATCTGAAGAAGCCAATTTATAAGTCTCTTAGGCCCCTAACTTCACCTTCCCTAAATTATAAAAAAATAAAATCTGATAGTTTTGATTTCAAGTTAAAGATGAGGAGATGGTGTTATCACATTTTAACACTTAAAAAAGGAAATGTTTACTTCTCTGCACAAAGCCTTTCATATGCTACATTGATACATAAAGCACCATTGCAAGACTTTAAGTGTGTAAAATGTTCAATTAAAACTTCCAAGGATTTTCTTTTTAAGACTGAAGTTTTAACTTTGTTCTAACAATTAGGATCTGGACAAAACTGGTAAGAATTGTTTTTCCCTTGTCCAACTTTAAAATGGTCCCTTTTGTCCTTCTCAGCGCTGTCTGATCACTTCTTTTAAAGGAGGGTAGTAAATGGAAGAATTCTTCACCTTTTGTCCTTCTCATTACTGTCTGATCACTTCTTTTAAAGGAGGGTAGTAAATGGAAGAATTCTTCACCAAGCTTTTACATATTTAGCAGTGAGGTTGGAATCTCAAGAGAACAATTCTCCAAAATCCAGTAAATGTAAAGTGTCAGTCGTTCAGTCACGTCTGAGTCTTTGTGACCCCAGGGACTGTAGCCTGCCAGGCTCCTCTGTCCATGGAATTCTCCAGGCAAGAACACTGGAGTGGGTTACCATTCCCTTGGCTCCAGGAGATCTTCCTGACCCAGGGATCAAACCCAGGTCTCCTGCAGTGCAGGTGGATTCTTTACCATCTGAGCCACCAGGGAAGCCTAGTAAATGTAAAGATTTCCCATTATTTTCATATATGCAGAGGTGCAAGACTTAAAACCCCAAAACACAACCTAAGTCTCTGAAATAAAATAGTATACTTCAGTCTGGTTTTAAAAGAATGCCTATACATTTTCAGTTTTCTTTTCAAGGCAATACCTTCTTTCCAACTGACACAGCTGATGCTTGAAATTTAGCATTTCCATGGTGTTACACCAGACTCTATAAATGCATTCCCTATGATTACCTAAAATAGAGGGGCACAAAACACACTGAAAAAGAGCTCTGCAAAAGTCTGACCAACTTTTATGCTGTTGTACTCTCAGAGCAAACCAAATGGAAAAAAAAAAACGACCAGGTAGATTATAAACTGAGGTAGTAATCCTGCAAGCACTTCTGATGAAAAATTTCAAAACTAAGAGGTCATCTATTCTGCTCGTACTTTCTATTACTTGTAACAGGAGGCGTGTGAAGTAAAAACAGACCAGAAAGTTGTTGGTTAATATTCCCTCAACCTATCATATGCACATCATGTAGTGCTAACTAAACCAAACACAGTCAGTCACTGCAGAAACTTCAATTCAAATGTAAGCTTTGGGATGAAGATATTAAAACTTTCAATCTGTCAAATCTATAGATCTTTCCTGAAATTATAGGCCTTGCCATTACTTCTCTATTAAAAAAGAAGAACACAATAAACTTGGATGTTGACTGAAGTCTATATTTTACATTTCAAACTGGAAAATTCAGAACTGCCCATTTCCAAGTTTACAGTGTCACCCTGACAAGTTATAAAAGTGACGGTGCTGAGGCATGATATTATTAACACTGGTTTTCTTTTGAGAGCATATACAACAAAACCAAATTGCTCTGAGATGTCTCCTGTTCTTCTTCCTGGAAAATTCTAAGCTTTTAAATTTAAAAGCAACTATGACACAATTATTACTTTCTGGAGTCTTTTAACAACAATTTCTACCTGTTGAAGACACAAAGAACCACTCAAGTGGGAACTACAATAACATATACAGAATCCTCTCCAAAAAGAGTTTACAAAGAACTTAAATATATCAGATGTTAAAATTTGGCAGAAATATGCAGCTTTCCCAAAGCAGCAGAAAGTACTGCACATATAGGTTTTGTGGCAGTCCTTGGAAACATTTCCTAGGTAGAGCTTAACCTGGAAATAAAAACCAACCACACATTTTCAACCAGTCATTTTTAGGAAAAGAAAAAAAAAGACACACGATAATGTACTTTAAGTTGGTCGTATATACAAAATTATTTTTCTTAACATTGAAGTAGAAGGGTCAAATTACTGAATATATAGAAAACGTTAACAGCCCAGTAATTTCAGAATGTTGGAGGGAGGGGAGAGCCCAGAGTTTTTAGACAGGTGCACATAATTTAAATTAGAATGGGAAATGGGCTTTGAACCCTATAAATAGTTTCCCAAGAAAACAAGTTTCCAAAGTGCAAAATTACACCTTAAAAGGTCCCCTTTTCACTTCAGCAAGCAAACAACATTCTAGAACAGATCCAACTAAACAAAAAAGGGAGGATTAGAAATCACACCATCTCATCCTTCATTTTCAGGGCCTGGCTTCAAACCTGGACATTTCTGAGTGGGCTATGTTGCAAAAAAATATTAAACTAGGTCACTGGATCCAAGCTGCACATCCTCTAAGACAAGGTTGAAGGACAGCTGCCAATTTTTGTTTTTAAAAGTAACCTCTCAAGTAAGAGGTAGTGTATGCTAGGGCCAGAGGCTGTCGAATCATCTTAACATTGCTCGAAAACATTAAGTCCTTTGAAACATGTTTGCTGGAGTCTATTAAACATCTTTTCTCTGTGTTCAAATGTCAAGCAGTATCCAATAGCTTCTTCTGTTTCTTGAATTCGTTTCTGGAACCTGCATCCATCCCGTGCAAATTCTTCCCATGGTCCTTTTCGATCCTCATCACCGCTTATATAATACTCAGTAACTTCTTCAAGGAAGGTTACCTATAAAGATAAAAGAGTAATTTTAATCTCAAATATAACAGAAGTAAAGAAAGAAACAAACTTGTACACTCCTCCAAAATGACAGATATTTCCTAAGTATTTCAGAAATATAATCCTGAATGCTTTCATTACAGCACAAAAGTTCACTTCTACTTCTTTTTCAAAAAAAAAAGTAACTTTTCAGTGTTTTTCAATTCTTAAATCATAAACATGTAGTAGACTGAGCGACTTCACTTTCACTTTTCACTTTCATGCATTGGAGAAGGAAATGGCAACCCACTCCGGTATTCTTGCCTGGATTATCCCAGGGACGGGGGAGCCTGGTGGGCTGCCATCTACGGGGTCGCACAGAGTCAGACACAACTGAAGTGACTTAGCAGCAGCAGCAGCATTCTTATATTAATTACTTTTATAATCAGAACACAGAAGAAAAAGTTACTTAGTAATCAAACTGCAACAAAACATATCTTTAAGGTTATGTTACTATAAGAGACTTCGGAGTTAAGATAAAAGCCCTCTTTGTATTCATTATGCTATCACCACACATACATGCAGTTATGACTACTGCAATATATATGATCACATGGAAGAGTGACAGTTCCCTTTAGTCCCTACTCAATTTCTTTTTTTTTTTTTTTTACTTTACAATATTGTATTGGTTTTGCCATACATCAACATGAATCCGCCATGGGTGTACATGTGTTCCCCATCCTGAACCCCCCTCCCACCTCCCTCCCCATCCAATCCCTCTGGGTCATTTCAGTGCACCAGCCCCAAGCATCCTATATCCTGCATCAAACCTGGACTGGTGATTCGTATCATATATGACATTATACATGTTTCAGTGCCATTCTCCCAAATCATCCCACCCTCTCCCTCTCCCACGGAGTCCAAAAGACTGTTCTATACATCTGTGTCTCTTTTGTTGTCTTGCATACATGGTTATCGTTACCATCTTTCAATTTCTAATATAGAAATTTTTTTTTAAGATATCAAACACCAAATGTCAAAACTTGTTTTAAAGTACATTCAATACTTACATCAGCTAATTCCACTGTGGCTGGCTACTTTCATTCCCTTTACATCAGGCCAAGGAATACCCCCGAGGACAATTAGTAGACATGTAACACCTTACTAAATATTGCATTCTAGCATTACTCATTCATTTTATCACCAAGATAAATAACATTTATACAGTGGTTACCATATGCCAGGTTCTTTTCAAAGTGCTTAACAATTTTCATCTCACTAATCTCACTTAATAATACATACCCTATAAGGTATGTATCATCATCATCTTCATTGTATAGATAAGGAAACCAAGGTAAACTGACTCATTTAAATCACACAGCTTCCACGGGTGCAATCAGGATTCCAACTCTGAGCCCGGCTCTACAATCTGCACCATGTTTGCCATTTAAAAAAGCATTCCCAGATCTGAAAGCCTCACTCTAAGAATTGGGCACTATCCATTATTCCCATATACCTAAAGAATGGGATGTAGTCAAAGGTTATAAATAACTTTACCATATTCCAGACATAATCTTTTATAAATGTTGCTTCTAGTGCATAGTAATAGTAACATCTACTTGACTCATCTCACTTTTCACTCAGTGAGCAAGTTAAAAAGAGACATGAGGCTGGGCTGAGATCCCTAAACAAGAGTTATCATTTAAGGCAAAGCAACTATGAGTTTTATCTACTCACCTCATTTAAATCGTGCAATAATTCATACAATAGCCATTATTATTATTACTATAAGTCAGTCAGTCAAAGCCATGAGAGGTCAAGTTACTTCCCAGCTCTGGCTATCTTCCTAAATCTGTTGGCCCTAACCACTTAGGAGTAGGGAACACAAGTCTCCAGATGCCAAGTGCTCATTCCATTGCCTCACTCTGTTTATCTATTCACTAAACATGCCATTTTGTCAGGGACCTTTTAAAAACATAGCGAAAAACATTTAAGACAGCATTAACAAAAGTGTGAACTAAAACCTAATTTTTAATATGCCTTATTTTGCTTCTACAGCTAAGACATAAGAATACCACCATTTAGGGACATTTTCTACCCTAGGGAGAGTTTCAAAGATTAAGCTGATCATTTGGAGCCAATGGATTATAGTTCTTTCCACTTGAAACTCTGATGCAGCAGAATTTGAGGTCAATAATAATTCACCCATGACTTTATCTTTCCAAATAAAAGTAAAGGTAACTAAAGACACTTTTGCTCCATAATAAAAGATACCCTGTCTGTTTGTGGGGATTTCTCTTCAATTAATGACGTCAGCCGAAAAAAAAAAAAAAAAAAGGCAATTCAAAAGATTACCCAAATACAGTTACCTTTATAAAGTGTTGAAAGAGTAATATAAATGCTCCATGACGTTTTAAGACTAGCCTGGAAATAGGAAACAACTACTCAAGAAAACCAAATAAGTGACCATCATAATTACAAATGATTAACCTATAGAGGGCCAATGATAACTTGGACTGCTATCTTAAGAAAAGGTAATACTATTTTCAGTATTATTGTCAATCAAAATTCCAAATGTCCAAAGTTTTTAATACTGAAACTAATATTTTCTTTCATGGCAAACAACCAGACAAATATGACTTGCTACTTGGTACCATCATCCCTTTGGGTTCTAACTGAGAGGAATGAAAACAGTTATCCTGAAACTGGAGCAGAAACTGTCTGCAAATGACATGCTACACTTAATACCACAAAACTCTACTGCTATAATAGGACCTTCTCAACCTCTAGAATTAAATCATGTATACACAAATTTTAATTTTTCTGTTCCTTAAAAAAAGTGAAAGTTGAAACTTGAAGGGAAACAGCCCAGAGTTGCCAACCCTGAAGAAAACAGCACCCTCAAGCTAACATCTATACACAGGCACCTTCAATTCAGACAGGAACAACACTCTACATGAGGGAAAAGGAGAGGTGGTCATTTCTCAACCGAAGTGTAAGAGCTTGGAGTCTTTCCTAAAAAATAAGCACTACTATGGCTCCAGGAAACTCGTGCTTTTCCACATCATAACAGAAAGTACAAGAATGTTAAAAGAAACAAACCTTTTTTCTCCGGATATGTGTGTGTGTTTCTCCAGAAAGAACCACACCCCGTACCAAGTCTGGACATTTACTTTCTGGGCTCCCTAACAGCTGCCCCTTACAGGAAAGTAAGGTGTGACACTCAGAAATGGGCTCAGATGGCCTCTCTGAGTCAAGATAGCTTTTCCAATTTTTCCCTGTTTGAAAAGGAGCCTTAAAATTTAGAAGGTTGTAGGGGTCGTCCGAATTACAAAAAGAATTCCACAGTTTGAGACTCTCTGCTTCATCTGCACTAGATTCCCAGTCATCATCATCTCCAGAATTATGATCAGGAAACTCGGGAAGACTTTCAGTCTGGGGAGAATTCCCTAGGTCAGACTTGTCAGACAAATCCTTCTCTGAATCAGAAGGGTTTCCGGGAAGAATTCTGGCAGCAGTCTGAATTGTTGCTGTGAAGTTTTGGGGATTATAAGGATCCACACTATAGAAAGAGTTCCAAAGGTGGAGCCCTTCTGAGTCTTCCTCAAGGTCTGATTCTGAGAATGAGCTATCACTATCAAAACCGTCATCCTCAACGTCTTCGTCCCAATCCTCATCTTCCGAATCAGAACTTGTTTCCAGGTCACTGGCTGCACCTCCCAAAATGTAATCTATCAACTTGTTACTACAGGCTGGTCTGGCAGAAATGGGAAGGTCATCGTCTATGTCTGAAGAGTCAACTACACTTATTTGGTCCTCTCCAAGCTCCTGTCCAGTCTCACAAGATAGAATGCCTCCCGAGGGGCCCTGTCTTTCCAATCCAAAAGGAACTTCTCTAATCAACAATTCTGTTTTCTCTTCAGTGGGTTCCTGGGCGGTTCCGGGAACGGCTCCAGCAGCAGGAACACACTGAGTCGGACTATCTCCGAAGTGCTTCGGCTCCATCCGGAGCAGACTGTGCTCCTCCTCTAGGCTGTGGTAGCCATGATCTTGGTCAGGGGTGGGTAAAGCCTGACCCTTGCTGGCCTGCTGAAGGAATTCCAGCCGCTTCATGCGCAGATGGTGGATTTCGGGCAGGCCTTCTCTAGAGAGAGGAGGACATCCCTGCCACGAGGCGGGAGCCATCTCTGCGTTGAGCGGCTGGGGATAAGACGAGGCCTCATCCAGGCAGCCGCTCTCTGGGCTCAGCGCCTGGAAATCGACCAGTTCGCAGCTTCCAACACTGCTCTGATAGCTCAGCTCAACCCGGGGCAGGCAGTCCAGATAGGAGGGGTTCAGCAAATAGGAGACGACACTGACATTGCTTAAGCGCTGAACGTTGAGCGGTCCAGAGGGCGAAGGGCCAAGCTCCGGGTCGGAAAACAGACGCGCTTGGACGCTCCGGGGCACCAGCTCCACTCCCCACAGCGGCTGCTCCAGAAGAAAAGCATGGGCTGCGGAGTCCAAAGCTCTTCCCTTGGCTTTAAGTTCTAATTCCAGATCTGGGGGCGAGCACTGCCAGTGGAGGCCCCCTTCTAGCCAGTCAAGGGGACTGGCGGCCGCGTCGGCCGAGGGGTCGAGCCGCAGCGAACTCAGAGCTTTGGGCGCCGAGGGGGCTGCGGGCTCCTTCCGAGCCCTCAGGAGGCCGTAGCCTCCAGCAAAGTCTAGCCATCTGGTAGGGATCATCCCACCGAAAAGCTGGCTCCAGACCAGCAGCTTCTGAAGCAAGCCCGGGAGCGGCGCGAGGAGCTGGGAAAGCAGCTGCATCCAGGAGCTGCTTCGGGCCTCGGGCGGGGGGCTGGGAGCCAGCCTGGGGTCGGGTTCCGGGGAGAGCGGTGCGGGGAACCTGGACGTGCCTGATCCCGAGGGCCGAGGGAAGAAGGAGGGCAGCCGGAAGCGGGGGTCCGGTTCCCGCGAGCTGTCCGCCGCCGGCTCCATCTCCCGGTGTCGGCAGTCTCTCACGGAGGTAGGGACGCGGAGCTCGAGGC
>NW_011494910.1:1966070-1975132 GCF_000754665.1 Bison bison bison
ACTCCGGCCTGCGCCGCTCCACCATAGATAGGAGCCCTTCCGCGGCGGCGGCTTCCTCGGAGGCACGGACCGTGGAGATTCCCCTCAGCAGCGCGACCCCGGAAGGGCTGATCTGGGAGGGCAAGCGGGTGCAAGCGAAGCTCAAAATGGCCGCAGGGCCAGCGCCGCGGCAACACCTCTCCAGACAGGCTGACTAGACGAAGGACGGCGGCCGGCTACGCCACCAGCCCCGCGCCGCCTGACGTCACTCGCCGGGCCGGGGGCGGGCCCTTCCGCGCTCTTTCCTGCGGCCGCCGATTGGCCGCGCCCAGGTCCCTGTCGGCTTCCTTACTCTCGGTAGACCCGGTTGCGCGCGGGAGGTTGCATCAGCCGGATCCAGGCTTTGCGCGTGCGCACTTGCAGCTTAGCGGTCGCCTAGGAAACCGCCCCTCCGCCGCGGCCCGCCCTCCCTCGCCCCCTACCTCGGCGCTCTGGGCCCAAGGGAGCGGCGTAGACGGGTGGAGAGGGCCCTGGACCTGTTAATGGCGTGGTACGTACCCAAGTCCAAGTGTACACGTATGTTTTAGACTTGCATGTATTTATGCAACACTGTGGTTCCAGTGTTATTCACTGCTAAGTAGATCATCACCCTAAGATTTAAGTCCAGTAAAAGTTGGGAGATGTGTAAATATATATCTCGTGTTAAAAACACTAATAATGTGGCGTGATTAATAAGTCTTAAGTGAAAAATGAATCATTATGCATTCCTGCCCGCTCGGTTTTACGATTTCTAAATAACGGTTTAGCGTTACCTAGGATCCAGCTTTGAGGTCTTTCAGCATCTAACCCACATAAGTCTTTCATTTAAAAATGTGAACTGTTTCTCAGGTGGTGTCCCTGTTTCTTCAAATGAGGCAAACAGAGGAGGAAAGAAACGGAGCCTCTAGAACTGTTTAGTCTTTGCTTCCCCTTCAAGTCATATTCAAGTCATATTTGTATCCTGAGCCCCTAGAACCATGGGATACAACACCCAAAGAAGAAAGCACAGAGAATTATCCTTTGAAAAAAATTGTGTCTATCAGAGGGTAAGGAGTCTGGAGAAGGAAATGCCAACCCACCCCAGGATTCTTGCCTGGGAAATCCCACAGAGGAGCATGGCGGGCTACAGTCCATGGGGTCGCACAGAGTCGGACACAACTGAGCGACTTCAATTTATAATCTTAGTTGCTACATTTGATTCTTTCTTGTGAGTTTGATCTTAGTCCATTTCTTTATTTCTAATAAAACTTTTTAATCAACACCTCTGAAGTGAAGTATTTGTTCAGAGGGAGTGTAGCAGGTTTGAGCCCTGGAGACAGCTACAAGATCTTTCAGGAACCCAGAGGGCGCCTCTTGCTTTGTTGAGACTGTTGGAAGAATGGCCACTTCTTTCTAGGAAACTAAGAGGTCCGCAATTTCTATGGTTTATCCCCTTTTATCTTATTATCCATATCTCTAGCAATAGCTCATTTACAATTCAGAAAAAATATATTAATAATGGGAGTAAGTTTAATGACAAGAGATCTGGGTATGCAAATTAAATACTCAAAGCTCAGTGGGTTGGTGAGTGAACTAAATTTCTAATATCGTTCCTCTTCTAGATAGATTAGAGGCACTGCTGCTGCTGCTAAGTCGCTTCAGTCGTGTCTGACTCTGTGCGACCCCATAGACGGCAGCCCACCAGGCTCCCCCGTCCCTGGGATTCTCCAGGCAAGAACACTGGAGTGGGTTGACATTTCATTCTCCAATGCATGAAAGGGAAAAGTGAAAGTGAAGTCACTCAGTTGTGTCCGACTCTTCGTGACCCCATGGTCTGCAGCCTACCAGGTTCCTCCATCCATGGGATTTTCCAGGCAAGAGTACTAGAGTGGGGTGCCATTGCCTTCTCCAGATTAGAGGCACAGACATCAGCTAATATTTGTTATGTATCCACTAAAGATTTTTTCCCATCATCTGTAGAATAAAGGCTCTGTACAGTCTGTCCTTTCCCTAGACTTTTCTAGCCTTCTCTTTAGTAACTTCCCTTCATGCAGGTTATACTCTGAGGAACACTGGATTTGTTCCATGCCACCGTTCAGTTTCTCAGTCAAGAAGGCCCTCACCTTCTCTGTTGTATATCTACCCATGCTTCAAGGTTCAGCTCCAATGTCAACACCTTCTCGAAGTCTCTGCTGACCTTCACAGTCAGAACTATACCGCTGTACTCCATTAGAGCATGTAACACACTGCTCTGTATATATCCCTGTAAATGTTCTCTCCTGCTGGTCTCTGCTTGTTGAGGGCTGTATTCCAATACCTCGCACAGTAGTTCCCAAAGTATGATTTGAGCACCCCTGAGGATCCCATTTTAAGACCTTTCCAGAGGGTTCTCAAGGCCAAAATTATTTTCACAATGATACTAAGCTGTTTTTTTTTTTTTTTAACTTTCCTTTTCTCATGAATATACAGTACACATGTATCTTCTAGAGGGTACATGATATGTGATCTGGCAACAGACTGAATGCAAAAGCAGATATGAGATCCCAGATGCCTTCTAGTAAGCCAGATAGGAAAGACATTGGGAAAAAAATGTAGAACGATGCCCCTCTTCTCGCTAGACATTTTTTCAAAAAAAATTTTTTTCTCTTATTTATTTAACATGTAATGGGTTTATATTTTTAAATTAATAAATATTTTTAAAAAATTTCAGGTTTGAGTTCTAAAACAATAATTATAGATATAATTTACATAAACAAAATTCTTTGGGGTCCTCAACAATTCTTAAGGAATTGTCCTTCCCAATTCTTAAGGAAGGGATCGTGAGACCAAAACGTTTAGGAACCACTGACCTAGGATGTTGAGTGGCACGTGATCGGTGACCAATAAATGTTTGTTGAATGAATGGAAAGAGTATTAATACTTTAAAATAATAGCATCTTCCTTATGGCCAAGTCTCTTACATTCCATTCAGCTTTGTTACTACCACCACTTGCCTCCCCCCAAATATTCCTTAAAACATCTTGAATGGGCCTTCCTTCCCCATCTGATCATTGGATATATAATTTTTACTTTCCTTACCTTGGAATTTGCTCTAAAGGGAAACAATGGGATCATAAAGTACTGGAAAACTTTAAGAATATGTGACTTTGCCTTGTCAGTCTTGGCAGGAAAATAAAGTGTGAGCCACCTCCTGAAGCCCGCTATCTAGCAGGCAGCAGAGGGACGGCAGCTCTGTCCGCAGAGATAGCACTGTCTTGCCAGGGCTGTGTGCCTGCTGGTGAAGACAAGAAGTCTTTAGACAGGCAAGCTGACTGGCAGTTTGGCAGAAGATAATTTAAACCTCAGTTATATTTATTTTAAAAGATTTTTCAGGGTCTAAGGTAAAGGGTGTGTAGCTTTTCCCTTCATTTTTCAGTCAGTACCACCTCCAAAATTATTTTTCAAGTATCTCACACTCTAAAAACCACCTTCTATCTTTCCAGCTCACTGCCTTGAAACCCCTGTTCAGCTGCTATCACTGCCCTCGCCAAACCTCCAAACCATCGCATTTACCACGTTTTTATGATTCATCACCCTCTTTCTTTGCCTCCTTACCCAATCAAGAATCTCATAATCCAGTATGAAAACTGCCCCCATGCAAAGACCCTTCATTCTCATGCTCTTCTCCTACTCCAGAATTCTTCTCTGGCAAAATTTCAACCCTAGCGAAACCCAACTATCCACTTATTCTGAGCCTACAGTCTTGCCGACCTTGAGAAAAGCACTCAAACATGCTGACTGACTCACTTCCTCTTTGTGATAACAGATTTCATCCATGCCAGGCATTCTTACATAGTTCGTTTTTATTTTATTTTTTTGGCCAAGGCATGCAGGATTCTAGTTTCCCAACCAGGGATTGCACCCACCCCCGCTGCAGTGGTGCAGAGTCTTAACTACTGCGCCGCCAGAGAAGTCCCCTTAGATAGTCCCTTAGCAGCTTTGCATCGCCTCCGCTCAGCCTGTCTCACAATGTTTATTCAAAGTTCCAGCATTCCCATACACGTTCTTCTCAGCTTATGGACACACCTCCTACTTCACTGAGAAGACAGATACAACTGGACATAAACAACTTCATTTTTTCACCACCGAATCCACCAATCTACCTGCATCAGGACCCACATACTCTGCTTTTGATCCCATTATAAGCGAAGAAGCCTATTGGATCCTATCCCTTCATGTCCATTTGAGGAATCTGGCCTCCTTTATCTCCTCTTTCCTATAACATGTAATTTTTTTTCTTAAACTAGTTGAACACTCACATTAACATGGGCTAATATCACCTATGTTAAACAACAAATAACTTCTCCTTAGATACTTGCATCTCCAAGTTTCTACACCACTGCAGCAAAAATTTCTCAAGAGTTGTCTACTCTCACAGCCTCCACTTTCTCTGCACGTATTCTGTCTTCAGGCTACTCCAATGTGGGTTTCATCCCAAACACTCATTAAAACAGCTCTTATTGGGACATTCCTGGTGATCCAGTGGTTACGAATCTTCCTTCCAGTGCAGGGGACACAGGTTCCATTCCTGGGTGGGGAATTAAGATCCCATATACCGTGGGGCAACTAAGCCCATACGCATCTCAACTACAAGCCCATGCACCACAACGAGAGAAGTGCACTGGCCACCACAAAGAGCCAGTGCAGCAAAAAACAACCCAGAGTTTATCAAGATCACCAAGAACATTTTGCCAAATCCAGTTCTCTTACTCGTGGGTTGATGTGTGCACCCCTAAAAGATGCTGAAGTCTTAATCCCCCAGGACCTACGAATGTGACCTTATTTAGAAATATCATCCTTGTACGTTAAGATGAGGTCATGAGGGTGTGGCCAAATCCAACATGACTATGTCCTTGTATAATGGGGAAGTCTGGATACAGACACGCACGCACGCACACAGGGAGAACGCCATGTGAAAATGAAAGCAGAGACTCGGGTGAGGTACCTACAAGCCGAGGAATGCAAAAGATCGCCAGCAAACCACCGGATGCTAGCAAAAGGCGAAGAACAGATTATCTTTCTCAGCTCTCAGGACGAACCAATCCTATACCTTGAGCTTGGACTTCTGCCCTCCAGAACTGAGATCAGTTTCTGCTGTTTAAGCCACCCAGTCTGTGTCCCTCGTTGCAGTAGCCCGTTTCTTCAGACTCACATGACATCATTACCGCAGTGTCCCTACAATTCCAGGGCCTCTTCCTCTTCCTCTAAATGTTGGCTGCATCAGAGCTCAGTCACCTGTTGCTTTGTTTGTTTTTAAGCCTCTCTAAGTGATCTCATCCAGTTCCACAGCACTAAATGCCAACTTCCACTTCTCAACTCCAGACTGACCCTTCCCTGAGACTTCAGATTCCATCATCCTACTTCTCCACTTGGATGTGCGGACATCTCAGACTTACCATGATCAAAATAAAACTCTTGAGATCTGCCAAGGCCATCTTCCCCATCCCATAATCCCCCTACAGTCCTTTTCACCCAGTTGCCAGGCCCCTAAACTTAGGTGCTAAGTCGCTTCAGTCATGTCTGAGTCTTCATGACCCTATGGACTGTAACCTGCCAGGCTCCTCTGTCCATGGGATTCTCCAGACAAGAATACTGGAGTGGGTTGCCAAGCCCTTCTCCAGGGGATCTTCTCGACCCAAACCCACATCTCCTGCATCAGCAGGCAGATTCTTTACTGCTGAGCCACCAGGGAAGCCCCCTATCGGTTCTACCTTCAAAATATATCCAGAATTGAACTACTTTGCCCCATCCCCGTCGTAATGTCACTCCCCTCCTAGACTACTGCTTCCATTCCTGCTTGAAACAGCAAAAGAATGATCTTTGACTACGTACAGTGCTGTACTGTAATCCCTTTCTCAAAACCTTGTAATGGCATCTCCATCACACTGGGAATGAAATCCAGAGCTCTGATGGACTTTAAGAGTCAATTCAAATATCTCCCTGTGACGCCCATTCTGTCTGCCCAACCCCTCCCCTTTTGCACCTTGTCTGGGACACAGCACTCTAACCGCGTTTCCACGTCTGCCTCCCTAGCTGGACTCTGAGTTCCTTGAGGACAGGATCCACATCCTTGTTATCTTAGTAGTCATTGTGCTTGGTACCCACTTGACCCAGAGAAGGGCCATCAGTGTTGTGAACAGACGTATCAGACAAGTCCCAGACACCAGAATTACCTCCCAACTTAAAAAATGCTGCCTCACTTTTGAACTTTCAAGTCTAATCTAACCTTTACCTCCCAAACCCTAACAAGTCCAGTTACATCATTTTTACCACCTCCGGGGCTTCTGTTTCTCTTTTCCCTGGGCACCCCTCCCCCTACACTCCCCAGTCCTCATTCCCACTCCCTCTGGGTGGTTCAGATTTCTACCCCATTTGGCCAAGAAATTTCCTTAACTAAGACTCTTGCCAGATTCGAGTTCTAACTTTTAAAAAGTCCATTGGGACTTGCCTAGAACTGCAGTGACATCTCAAAGCCACTTAGAAACACAGAAGGTAGGTTATCACTTACTACTGTTACTACTAAAGGTCCCTTGGAAGCCCCACAAAATTTCCCAGCATGAAATATGACTCCACACTGGAGACTTTTGAAAACTTCTGAGTAAACTGCTTACAACAGGGGTCACATGACCTCCAGCTTTCATGTGGGTTCAATTCTGGGCGACGGCTCGGCTCTAACAACATAATCATTGTGTGGCATCTCAAAGGTTGTTTCCTCTCGTATGAAACAGGCTTGGTTAACTATCACTAGGCAGGAAACTTCTTAAATGCAGAGAACCATCTTCATTTATCTTTGTAATCTTTGCTTCCTGGTAGAGAGGGCCCAGTGCACAGCTCCAAGGACTGTATTCTTCGAGGTGGAGGCACGCCCCCAGGTAGCAGTGACTGGTGAGCACAGTAAATGTTTGCTGACAGTTAACAAATGAGCCATGCCTACTTTCCAGCACAGCTGTAATGAAAAATGACATGCATATTAATACAATCCAAAACTATCAAGTGCTTACCAACTTAAAGGATTGTATTAAACACTGCCTAGAAAAAGTAGCACAGGTTTGGAGTCAAACCTGGGTTCAAATTCTAGAGCCAAGGCCGACTATGTCCTTAGGCAAATTACTTAATTACTCTTGTCTGTAAACTGGGAGATAATACTACTCACCTGATCAAGTTGTTGTAAGGAAAGATTCAGCTGACACATGCATATAAAAGTTATCGTTTATGGAACCATGACTAACATTATCATCTTCATCTCATATGTCAGATGTTTTAATCTAAACATGAACCAATTTTGAAAATGACAGTTTTGTTTTTCTAAACATCATTTATTAGAAAATACAATTCCAGAGAAAGTAGGAGATACAAGGACATCTGGGAAGTGGGTACAGTACACAGATCTCTTAAATCAGGGGCATCGAGGGTCAATGTAACATGAGCTACAGGCAAAAAGCCAGTAACACATCTCTGGTCCATTCACCTGGAGAAGTTCCACCTCTGTTCCCCACTCTCCCAACTCCTGCTCACAACAGCCAGCTATATTCTTGGCATTTTTACTTTAAAAGTTTATAACTTCCTTGCTGCTCTGTGGCTTTAATCAATGGAGCTTCTTTCTCCAGTTATGGAATGAGTTAACAAAAGGGGAAATTTCTGATCCTTGTTGGAGCTGCGGAGGACAATCCAAAGAGTATCCCCATTTAACTCCATTCCCAAATCACTGGACACAGCCACCAATTTAAAAAGTTAATATCAAATTCAAAGTTGCTCCTTCTTTTTTCAAGGAAGACAACCCTTTGGAGTAAAGCGCACGAGTGAATTTCAAATCCATTTGGTAGGGAATGAAGAGTAATAAGAAATCAGAGACCCAGTCCCTCCCTCCCAGCTCAGCTCAATCCAGCCTCCGCGCAACCAAAGAAAATCACAGGAAAAAAACCAGTTTTGATGGGATCCCCCACCCGCACCCCTTTTCTTCAGTTAGGGCATCCCTTTGGCTCCAGAATAATAGGTTTATGGCCCCACAGAATGGAAGAAATTCTTATAAAAAAAATGACAGAAATGGAGTTTGGGAGAGAAGCAGTGACAAGAAAGGAGTGGCAGGCGATGAGGAAAGCCCCCGAGGCCAGCCAGCAGGCGGCCCCGCCCCAGGGCCACGGCGCCCACGGTCACACCGGGCAGCAGTCCATCCCGCCAGAGGGGGCTGCAGGGAAAGGCCCACGGGGGACCACCCCAGCGTATTCACAGGGACAACACGGTCCCCAGAAAGGCTGACGGAGGGGCCAAAGATGGTGTTCAAGGCATGTCCTAGCAGAGTAGGGCAAGACCAGAGGAAAAACTCCCCCCAGACGAGCCCAGGTCCCTGAACACAGGTCCTCTGCAGAACCCCGACCGGAAGGCCCTTCCGCACACACACACAGGCATCACATTGCTCTCCTTTGGAGGCAAAATCAGACAGGCCCAGCATGCAGGCCTCAGTCAAGCACACCCAGCCCTCCCTGCCCCTCCCGACCTCCCTCAGGGAGGGAGGGTGCTCCCCGAGGGCCCACTGGGCCCCTCCCCAAATAATTCCTATAGATAGAAACACAAAACAACAAACAAAAACCTAGGGAAAGTCCAATAAGAACCTTAGTCAAAAAAGTCCAAACAGTCTTCCTCTTTTGCCTTCTGGGGCACATGTAAGTCCCTTCTCACAAGGCTTCCTGTCCAGTTAGGACAACATTACTATTTCATTTTTAAAAATAAAAATAAAGATACCCACCCACCCTCCCGCTAAATGCTACTTCTACAGCGCACCTCACACACCTCAATCCAGGCATTGCTCCCTTGACACAAGGTAAACTTAAAACTTTGCTGCAACCTCACAGCCTCCACAGGGCTGCTCATCACAACCAACTCAAAAGCAGTCTGCAGAGGAGGGGCCAGCAGAGAGCATCTCTACTCTCCTCGCCTCCCACCCTGGAGGCCAGGACGGCAGGGAGCCCACCAAGGGCCATGCCCCTCCCCAAGAAGGGACGAGTCCTCTCCCCAGCTCTGCCGTGAGC
>NW_011494910.1:1975232-1981315 GCF_000754665.1 Bison bison bison
TCAGTCCTCCGAGACCCCAGTGCAACCCAGCCAGTCTTCTCCTGGGCCAGGTCCAGCTCTCGCAGGCGGATGTGCACTTCCCCGAGGAGCACGTTCTCCCAGAACCCTTGCTCACTCAGCACACTCAGCTGCAGCTCCCGCTGCTGCAGGTCGCCCTTGGGGATTCCATCATACACCAGCTGCAGATGCCAAATTGGGAAGAGAGGGAAGCAGTGAGAGAGGGAACACGGAAGGGGGAGATGCTCGTCTGTGGTGGTTCAGGGACTTGCCTGGTGGACCAGTGGCTAAGATTCCAGGCGCCCAGTGCAGGGGGCCTGGGTTCGGCCCCTGGTCAGGGAACTAGATTCCACTGCCACAGCTAAAGACCTCACATGCCTCAGTGAAGATCGAAAACCCTGTGTGCCACAACTAAGAACTGGCACAGCCAAATAACAAATAAATACTGGGGGGAACAAGTGAACCTAACAAAAGAAAAAATGTTCTGGTTAAAAAAGAATGATAGTTTGTGGTGGTTTGATCTGGCTGAGCGTAAGACCACTTTACCTCCCCAAGCAAAGTCCGAGGGAATACAGAAGGCATACAGTACCCAAGGGGACCTTCGAAGAACCCTGTTCTCAGCTCAGGGTTCCAGCAAAAGAAGGCCACAGTTCATTATCAGCAAAGGACCAGCAGGCTCCTCCTCCCCACAGACCACGCCCAGCTGTGGAATCCCTACCCTAAGTATCAGCAAACTTTTAGCATAAAGGGCCAAATGCGGAATATACTAGGCTCTGTAGGCCATACCGTTTGGTCTGTGTCACACATACTCACCCCACTGGTACACCGTGAAAGCACCACAGGCAAGACTTAAATGCACAGGAATGGCCCTGTCCCTGTACGGCTTTATTTACAAAAACAGGCACAGTTGTTTATCAGCCCCAGCCCCACCCATCACCTTCTCCACATACCATCTCATTGTAGGTGGGGTTGCAGGTTTTCCGGGCCACTTTGGTTTTCTTCTTAGTGGTTTTCTGAGGGTCAGGAAGGAGGTAAATCTTGACATAGGGGTCGGGATCATTCCCATCCTGGAGCAGTTGCTGCAAAGGGAATGAGAAACCGTCTATCTGCCTCTGTATCACCATTCCTGTAGCCATTCCCTGACCCAGCCTCTCTACCCCGACACCCAGCTTCTTGCAATGCACAATAATTTATGTTTCCCAGCCAGCCTACTGCATTCTGCCAGAAACACCTACCACGGTAACATTAGATGTCATCCTAAAACATCAATCAGATCACCCATGATATCCAGTTCTATACTCTGTATATGAATGCTCAGGGCACACCATAACTTGGTCTGTTCTCAATGAACCACAATATCCCCAGATATCTTCACCCAATGTCTGTCTACTTTGTCATTTGACCCAGGAAACCCCTAGTGAGAGATAAGCAGAGAAATGAGTCAGAGAGATTAAGTTGCTAGTTCAAGGTCAGCCAATTAGTGACTCACTCCTTTTAAAATGTCAGTCAGATCTTGGCATGCCTCTGCTCAAACCCTCCAGTGGCCCCCATCTCACTCAAGGAAAAGCCATGCTCCTGAGCGCAGGACCACGGCTCCGGTCGGCCCTCTCCGACCTCAGCGTCCACTATTGTCCCCCTGCTCCGGTGCTTTCAGTCACACTGGCCCCCGCTGCAGGGCCTGACACACACGGCCCCCTCCCTCACCTCCTCATTAGTGAGGGTTTCCCTGGCTGCTGACGCCCTCTTTCCACCCCGGTATTCCTCGTCTGCTTTCTTTCTTACCAAAGTGCTCACCACTGTCCAACCTGCCATGTATTTTACTTAACCGTTTGCCTCTGCCTACTAGATCGTGAGCTCCCTGAAGGCAGAGACTTTATTTTGTTTGCCCTCCTGTCCAGAGCTAACGTATCAGTGCCTGGCACGCAGTAAGGGACTGATGAAGATTTGTTGACTAAAATGAATGAGTGATGCTGTGAGAGTGAAGCCCCGTCACCTCTGATTCCAGAGCTCATGGACCTCCTGCCACACATCAGTGCCCCAACCTGCAAAAGTCCAGCACTCTGTAGGTATTCTATGAGTTCCCTTCCCCTTCCACTCAGAAGGTTCTCAGAAACATATCAAAAACGTAGGAATTATACGCCCCCTTGATTATGCTTGAAGGATGTCATACGGCTGCCTTACCTCTATAACCAGGAAATAGGCCCCCCAGGTCTCTCTCTTATAATAATCACCATAATAATAATAATACCAGGCACTATGTTAAGTACTCTACATGCATCATCTCATTTAACCCCTGTAACAAGCCTATGAGGCAGACACTAACCTTATCCTCATTTTAGTGAGACTAAGAGTAACTGGGCTACTTGCCAAAGGCCACAGGTAGTAAGAAGCTGTGTCCAGCATTGCTTGGTCATACCACAGGCCTAGCATGGGAGCAGGCCCATTGGGGATTCATTTAGTAACTTTTGTGATTACTCTTCATTTAGTAACTTTTGTGATTACTCTCATGAGAGGGGGGTACAAAAAAGGTCTCATCAGTCAGAAAAGTACCAGAAGAAAGATAAAGATCCAAATGAGGACTGTGTATGCACTTACCAAGCCCCGAATGTGCATCACCATGATGAAGAGTTTATTGTTTTTGTAGGAGATGGACAGTTTCACCTCTCCTCCAACCCTCCCGACTGGCCGGGCCCATGTGCCTTCTGTAGGGACAAAGGACAGAGAGAAAGGTCAGGGGGCCAGCCCTGTCCCCATCGGGTGCCAGGTAGATGTCTCTGTTTTCTTCTGACCCCCTGCCCTATCTCCATGTCAGATTCCTGATATCCCACCAGGGATCAGCCACGTGGCATCTGCGAGCATGACTTAGGTTGGTGTCTGCAAGCATGACTTGGATTGGGGTGAGTCTATCGAATTTCAGTCTGTAAATAGATTCAGTCCCCGAGAAATCTGCTCAAGGAGCTGTGGACCCCACGGATTCTTTAGCCGGTAAGCAAAGGAACAGAGATGAGTCAAGGAGAGAGACCTGGGAAGAAATGGGGGCAGGAAAAATTACCTTTTGGAAGGTTCAGAGAAGTTAAATTGGTTCTTAAATTGAACAAAGGGAAAACCACTAGGCCATTCAGGTATGACCTAAATCAAATAAATCCCTTATGATTATTCAGTAGAAGTAACAAATAGATTCAAATGACTAGATCTGATAGAGTGCCCTAAGAACACTGTATAGGAGGTGGTCATCAAAACAATCCCCAAGAAAAAGAAATCCGAAAAGCAAAATGATTGTCAAAGGAGGTCTTACAAATAGCTGAGAAAAGAAGAGAAGAGAAAGGCAAAGGAGAAAAGAAAAGATATATACAACTGAATGCAAAGTTCCAAAGAATAGCAAGGAGAGATAAGAAAGCCTTCTTAAGTAAACAATGCAGAGAAATAGAAGAAAACAACAGAATCAGAATGGGAAAGACTAGAGATCTCTTCAAGAAAATTAAATACCAAGGGAATATTTCATGTAAAGATGGGCACAATAAAGGACAGAAACAGCATGGACCTAACAGAAGCAGAAGATACTAAGAAGAGGGAGGAAGAATACACAGAAGAACAGTACAAAAAGGTCTCAATGAACCAGATAACCATCCTGGTGTGATCACTCACCTACAGCCAGACATTCTGGAATGAGAAGTCAAGTGGGCCTTAGGAAGCATTACTATGAACAAAGTTGGTGGAGGTGATGGAATTACAGTTGAGCCATTTAAAATCCTAAAAGATGATGCTGTTAAAGTGCTGCACTCAATATGCAAGCAAATTTGGAAAACAGCAGTGGCCACAGGACTGGAAATGGTCGGTTGTCATTCCAATCCCAAAGAAGGACAATGCCAAAGAATATTCAAATTACCACACAACTTCATTTATTTCACTTCCAGATATACAAGCTGGGTTCAGAAAAGGCAGAGGAACCAGAGATCAAATTGCCAACATCCAACAGATCATAGAAAAAGCAAGGGAATTCCAGAAAAACATCTGCTTCATTGACTATGTTAAAGCCTTTAACTGTGTGGACCACCACAAACTGTGGAAAATTCTTAAAGAGATGGGAATATCAGACCACCTTACCTGTCTCCTGAGAAATTTATATGCAGGTCAAGATGCAACAGTTAGAACCAGACAGGGAACAATGGACTGGTTCAAAATTGGGAAAGGAGTACGACGTCAAGGCTCTATACTGTCACCCTGCTTATTAACTTATGCAGAGTACATCATGAGAAATGCCGGGCTAGATGAAGCTCAAGCTGGAATCAAGACTGCTGGGAGAAATATCAATAACTTCAGATATGCAGTCAATACCACCCTTATGGCAGACAGCAAAGAGGAACTAAAGAGCCTCTTGATGAAGGTGAAAGAGGAGTGTGAAAAGGCTGGCTTAAAACTCAACATTCAAAAAACTATGAACATGGCATCTGGTCCCATCACTTTCATGGCAAATAGAATGGGAAAACAGTTGGAAATAGTGACAGACTTTATTTTCTTGGGCTCCAAAATCTCTGTGGACAGTGACTGCAGCCATAAAATTAAAAGATGCTTGCTCCTTGGAAGAAAATCTATGATTAATCTAGATAGCGTATTAAAAAGCAGAGATGTTACTCTGCCAACAAAGGTCCATGTAGCCAAAGCTATGGCTTTTCCAGTAGTCATGACTGATGTGAGATTTGGAGCATAAAGAAGACTGAGTTTCAAAGAATTGATGCTTTTGAACTGTGGTGCTGGAGAAGGCTCTCGAGGAGTCCCTTGGACAGCAAGGAGGTCAATCAGTTCATCCTAAAGGAAACCAGCTCTGAATACTCACTGGAGGAGTAACAGGGTGAGCACAGCCCTGAGCAGGCAGCCCCTGCTGGTCCTCATCACTCTGCACCTGTTACTGGGCAACAGGTCCTGCTCAGCAGCGACCCAGGTACCTCAGCAGACCCTGCCCACAAGCAGCCACTGTCAACGAGCAACGTCCGTTTCCTGCTCAGCTACTGGCCATGGCTGCAGCGGGCCCCGCCCACTGGTAACTGTCATCGAGGGAGCACTGAGGAAGTGACTGAGTCAAGGGTCGGTGGTATGGTGGTCATCAGGTGGAAGTGAGGTAAGAGGCAGATCCAGGCCTTCTCCTGGAGGCCCTCCAGCTTACCCAGCCTCAGGCCAGTGGTGAGCTGGGGGGCCCAGGGAATAGACTGGGGATGACTCCTGGCAGCCCTCACTCAGGCCCTCCACTAGCCCTGGCCCTGGCCCTGAGGAGTGGTGCCCCTCTCCCCTATCCCTGTCTCTGTGACCCTCTAGCAGTGGCCGTCTGCCTGGTCACAGTCCGGGGGACCTGGTCTCCCCATTTGGGCAACCTGAGGAGACTGAGGACCAGCTGGGTTGGATGCCAGGCTCCCTCAGGATGACAGCTGGGCAAGACATGGGAACCTGGCCCTGAGGAGCTGCCAACTGAGATATGCCTCCCCTTAGCCAGCGCTGGGACCTTGGAGGGTTAAAGTTGTGCCTTGGGACTTTGCCCTTTCTTATCAGGACAGAGAATAACATTCGTCCGGCAGAGATTCACAGGAACGTTGTTACCTGACCACTGGCCTAACTTCAAGAACAAGACTCTGACACTGAGAAGTCTGCAAGAACTAACCACATCCATCCTTCACCTTTTGCTTTTAAAAGGCCTTGCTGAAAGCTCTGAGTAACATTGGGGTTCTTAGGGCATGAGCCACCCATCTCCTTGTATGAATCTGTAATAAACCCTTCTCTGTTCCAAACTCTAATGTTGCGTACCGATGGGCCCCACTGTGCCCCGGGCACACAGGCTTGCGAATCTGGTAACAGAAGGACTGGTGCTGCAGCTCCAGTACTTTGACCACCTGATGCAAAGGACTGACTCATTAAAAAAGACCCTGGTTCTGAGGAAGACTGAAGGCAGGAGGAGAAGGGGAAGGGCAGCTCCAGTACTTTGACCACCTGATGCAAAGGACTGCCTCATTAAAAAAGACCCTGATTCTGAGGAAGACTGCAGGCAGGAGGAGAAGGGGAAGGGCAGCTCCAGTACTTTGACCACCTGATGCAAAGAA
>NW_011494910.1:1981475-1997132 GCF_000754665.1 Bison bison bison
AGAAGGACTGATGCTGCAGCTCCAGTACTTTGACCACCTGATGCAAAGGACTGCCTCATTAAAAAAGACCCTGATTCTGAGGAAGACTGCAGGCAGGAGGAGAAGGGGAAGGGCAGCTCCAGTACTTTGACCACCTGATGCAAAGAACTGCCTCATTAAAAAAGACCCTGATTCTGAGGAAGACTGCAGGCAGGAGGAGAAGGGGAAGGCAGAGGATGAGACGGTTGGATGGTGTCATCGACTCAATGGACATGAGCTTGAGCAAACTCTGGGAGATGGTGCAGGACAGAGAAGCACGCAGTCCATGGGGTCACAGAGTCAGACACGACTGACTGAACAACAACAAGAGGGAAGCTGGCAGAAATGTCACAGCGACAGCACCATACCTGAGGACTTGGGAGCCAGGCTGCTGCCTGCCGTCTTCTCATCCCTGGGCAGGGGGTGGAAGAAGGTGTACACCAAATCACACTGGAACAGAATCAGAAAACAGGGTCATTCCTCAGTAAGACAATGGCACAAGGAAGAAAGGAACTCGTCAACATTAAGAGAGACTTACAAAATGTGATAACCAAACGTAATATGCAGTTCTTATTTGGGTCATGGCTCAAAAACACCAACTGTTTAAAGAATTTCGGAGACGACAGGGAAATTCTAAATGTGGGCTAAGAGTTGGGTGGTGTTAACAGCGGTCCAGTTACGTAAAATTATGTTCTCGATTTTTAGAGATGCACAGTATTTAGGGGTAGAATGTCATGATGCCTTTGACTTTAAAATATTTCAGAAAAAACAGATGAAGCAAACATGGCAAAAAAAATAACGCCTGTTTAGGTGATGAATATATAGGTATTCATTATACTGTTTCTCTATTTTTCTGTATGTTTGAAAGTTCCCATATAAAAAAGTTTTGAAAAAAAGGAAGCAAATAAAAGTATTCACATCAACTCAAAAGCAGTCTGTCCTTGGCATTCCCTGGCAGGCAAGTGGTTAGGACTCAGAGCGTTCACTGCCTGGTCCCAGGCTCAATCCCTAGCTTAAGCCAGCCTTGGACAAGGACTATAAATTCTACTTTTGAGAATGTTTCCTAAGCAATTAGGGAAACAAAAGCTAAAATGTGTGACAATACCCACTCTAGCATTAATAGTGAAAAGGTGGGGAGGGGCATGATCTAAATATCTTTCAAGAGGTGAATGGTTAAAGAGATGGTATTGCAAGTCAGTGTATTAACTTGGCATAGATATTTAAAGTTACGCTAACTATAAACACTTCAGTAAAAATAAAAAACCACTATAAAACTGTAAAAGTCACATTTATATATGGCCAGATAGGAAGGAAACATGGAAATGGGGTTAGACGGTTTTTTAGGGTCATGGGACTCCTGATGACTCTCTGTCTTTATGACCATTATAAAACCAAATTATAACACCATTTGTTTAAAAGAAAAATTCAGGTGGTGCACATACTCAGCTTGTTCAGAAACCTTCCATTTCCTCAGGCTCCTGCTTAGCACAAGCACTGTGTGATGGCAGCTGACACGGATCTGTGTCTCCGTGTGCCCGGCTGCGTGTCTGGGTGTCACGTTTCTGCGTGCAGCTCAGTGGGGTTGGTGCCACGACCCACTGCCCTCCCCCATCCCCGGACAGGCCCAGAAAACGCAAGCGCGCCTCGGTCCACACTCCCCACCCCTCAGCGGCGCCAGGCCGGGCAGGGACTGAGGGCCACCCACCTCGGCCACCTCCGGGGCCGCGTGGACCAAGTGCCAGATGTATCCGTTTAGCTCCTCCCGGCGCCGCTCGGCCCCTGCCTCTCCTCGCGAGCGGCCAATCACGAAGCGACTGGGGAAGCTGGCGGCCGGTGAAAAGATGGTGAAAAAAGGAAGCAATAGCCTTTAGTCCCATTCCACTTTCATTTTCAGCCACCTGATCCGCATTTCTCCCTGGCCTCCCTCCCCAGGGACCTCTCCCCTACTCCATGCCTCCCCCGGCTCCCCAGGTCTGTGCCGAGGACCCATGCGCAGTATCTCCCGCTGGACGATTCCACAGACCACAGAAGAGAAAACCAAAGTGCTGAGCAGAGCACTACAGCTGCCCAGAAGTGCTCAGGCAGCTCTGGAGCCTCCAGTTTTCCTCATCATGGTACAAATTCTATTTGAAAATCTGCTCCTTAAAATTGTTGTAAAACTCATCTAACATAAAATTTACTGTCTTACCCATTTGTAAGTGTACAGTTTAGAGTTACGCACACTCACACTGTGATGTAACCATGATCACCATCCCTCTCCAGTCTTTTCCTCTTGCGAAACTGAAGCTCTGTACCTATTAAGCACCTCCCCGTTTGCTCCCTCCCCCTGGCAACCCCCATTCTACTTGCTGTTTTTATGAATGTGACTACTCTAGGTACTTCATATAAGTGGAATCATGCAGTATAGTAATATTCCATTTTGTATATACACCACATTTTCTTTATATATTTCAAAAACACTTTTACTCTTTAGAAGATTAGACACTTCAAAACATCTTCAGACGCCAACAATCCCCTGCCTTTAGACCCAGTTTGCTGTCCTGGCCTGGAGAATCCCAGGGACGGGGGAGCCTGTTGGGCCGCCATCTACGGGGTCGCACAGAGTCGGACACGACTGAAGCAACTTAGCAGCAGCAGCAGCAGCTGCCCTGGCAGGTGCGCCCAGGCTTGTTTTTGAGGCTGGAGGAAGACCACTTGAGAGCCTCAGAAGCGCATGGCCAGCAGGGGGAGCGCTTGTCATCACACATGGCCAGTTAAGAAAACCGAGGACGCAGGTCTTGACTCCCAAGGGCCGTGCTGCCCAGCCCCTGGCTGCCCTCCCCGCTACCCCGCAGTGCAGAGAGCAGGCAGAGCACTTACCTGGGCAAGAGGGAAGAAGGGAAGAGCAGCCGCAGCTTATTGTGTAACTCTTGGAACTCCTCAAATGTCCGCTGGATGTAAGCGGCCTCGTGAGCATTCTCTCGCATCACCTTTACCACGTAAATCTGCAAAGCCCAAATCTTAGTGAACACCCTCGGCCAAACCAATGAAGAGGGCACGTGAGGGGACAGAGGGTGCGTGTGTGTGTGTGTGTGTGTGTGTGTTGGAAGAGTTATGCGTTCCAGAAGGAAGAGGATAAAAATGTCTCTAATGGAGACGAAGATAATATACCTATGCAGGAAAATGAAAGCAAAGATTCACAAGAATCCTTAGTTCACAAGACCCTTGGCTCAGAGGGAACAGCCATCCAACTCAGGTCCTTGACTGTAGGCAGGCCACTTGGGCAGGGGAGGGGAAAGGGCCTGCAACTGCCCCCAGCGCAGGGTGCTCAGTCAGCTCCAGCACCCACAGTGTGGAAGGAAAGAAACAGAACCGCAACAAGCTGGGTGGCAGGGCGCAGGAGAGAGTCAAACTGGAGCAGACACTTACATAGCCCTTGTTGGGGTGGAAGACCTTCTCGTGGCGACAGAGAAATACATCGCTTATGCGGCCTGAGCTCTTGAGAGTGTGTGTTCGTGGAGCAAAGGAGAGGGTCAGCCGATCATCTGAGCCTAAAAACTTCATCTGAGCCAGGTTATGAATAAAAAAATTGAGCTTTGTGGCTACACTGCCAAGGCTGGACTCTATCAACCTGCAGAAGGATGGGAAGAAAAGGTTGCAACCACAGACCCAAGTCGCCACTGCCTGGGCAGAGCTGTATCTCAAGGAATATCACCCAACACCTGAGGCTAACACGCAGCTCAGATCAGATCATTTCCCCTGTGTGCTAGCCTTATAAGGACATGACTGCACACAATGATCTGAATACAGTTTACTCCTGTGGATCTTGGGGGTCTCATCTCCCCTCACTGCCCACCTGGGCCAAAGACGGTTAATCCACAGTAGGAAGGAACTGTGGGACGCCACCGTGGGGTCACCACGTGAAAGTCTAAATACTGTTGTCAAACTGAGTTTCAGCTTCAGTACAGCGGATCCCCACCAAACAAAACCCAACACAGAGACTTTAGTTCCGAAGGAAAGGTACTGTATTAGCCCCAGAGAAAATTTAACTCGCTAACTTCCCAATAGGGTACATAATAAAATGGACAAAACCGTAGACATTAATTAGTACATAGGCACTTTCCTGCTTTCGTGCATAACGTGTCTAAAAACATCCAATATGGGAAAATGGAACCATGAAATTCCATGTTCTGACAAGGGGGAGGGTCCTGATCGAGAGAGCTAAAAACTATTACAAAATCCCTACTGTACATGGCCCCACAGACAACGTCCTTGCCCACGACCTGGTGAGAACGCAAGCGGGGGATCGCAATACCTCCGCGTAAAGGTTGGCACCCAAGTACAGGTGGGAGACTGAGCCTGAGAGAAGTAAAACGAGTTACCCAAGTCAGACAACTGACCCGTGCTGTCAACTCTAAGCTCTGCCACCAGAGCAAAGCCTCTCCCGTCTCCCTAGCCCAGCTCCTCCCCATCAAGCAGCCTGGAAATTACCTACCCAGGACGGGCAGCACTGTTTCGTATGCAGCGTCTCACCTGGTGAAGTAGGTAGTGGCATTGGCCTCCGTGTCCTGAGGCCTCAGGGCATCGTACACGTACTTGAGGTCTTCCAGGTCTGAGAGTTCAGGGATCCCACAGGACAACATCTAGAAGAGCAAAGAGGAGAGGGTGTCTGTAACGACCAGGAATTCAGCATTTTCTACAGCTTCGCTCCCTAACCCTTCCAGAGGGTGGTAGAGAGATGCAGTGGGCAGCGGCTGGCAGGCCACAGGAGCTGGGGGGTCGGGAGCAGGAAGTCAGACACCAGCAGACACCACCAGGTGGCCTGGGCCCTGCCTTTATCTCGGGCTCAGAGAAGCAGATCTCCAGAAGCAAGATGGGGAGTCTTAAAAATGGTGTCAGATGATAAGAAGGAGGGGTTCAGAAAGGGATGGAGCTCCTCACCAGGCCCAGAAGGTTGAGGAAGAGGTGGGTGTGCTTGCGAATGAGGTTGTAGGCTTGGCAGCAAAGGTCAACAAAATCATGGAAGCGGCTGGAAGGCTTGTCACCCCCGTTGATGACATACGCCATGTCCGAGGTGAAGACAAAGGGGGCGCGGTCCCTGAGCCAAGGGGAACACACAGGCAGAAGGTCAGCACGAAGGAGGGGGCTCACCGTGTGGGCTGTCGGGGGAGCGTCCCCTCATCCCTCAAAACCTGCGTGACACTGGATCCACGGGCTCCTCCAACACTGTTTCTTTTCCCACTTTAACCTCAGAAGATCCCCAGACACATCGTTCACTGGTCCCTTGCCTGTGAGCTAGTGATGTCCCCCGGGTATCTGGTTTCTTTTGGCTGTGGTCTGGGCTCGTTTCCTTTGCTCAGCCCTCAGCAGGCAGGCAGAGGGCTGGTCCCTGCCTTCTTCTGCAAGGCCTCAGTGCTCTCTTCCTCAGAGCCGCTCAACCCAGGGGCCACACTCTGCAGTGTGCGGGACTTCTCCCATCGTGGGCTTGTGTTCCAGCTCTGAACCATTTCCGCTGACCTCCCGGGCCTATGCACATGCTGGCTTCAGGGCGCTACTTACCGCTTGATGTTGCCGAACATCTGGGCATGGCCCAGGAAGCGGCCGAAATCTATGTGGAACATGTGGCCAGTCGTCTTCAGCATGATGTTGTCGTTGTGTCGGTCACAGATGCCCAGGACATAGGTGGCCACACAGCAGCCGGCACAGGAGTAGATGAAGTTCTCTACAGCCTGAGGGGATGGCACGCAGACGGCAGGATGTAAAGCTGGTGCGCAGGGACCCCAGGGGCAAAACCAGGCTGACCCAAGCCCGCCCTGACCCTCTCCCAGGAGCCCAGGGGCTCTCACATCTGCCTATTCAGCCTTCATCACACACTGACATACACACTGAGGCACACGGAAGCTTGTCCTGAATCTTATGGGGCAAAAAGGAGACGGGACATATATACACACATATATCCACTATCCGCAATATATCCATTATCTGCAATACACGGAAACTGGTTGGAAGGACAATGGACTGATTCAGGAGCCCAGGCTTGACCAGCCCAGAATCAGGCAGGCTTGATGTTTACAACTTTCCCGCCTGGTTGTGGTGACCTTAACTCAAGCACAGCACCGAGGCAGCAGACTCAAAGGTCCCCTCCTGATCCTGCTCAGAATTCTTCTGTCCGTCTCCTCATCCCTAATAGAGCTCCCATTTCCGGTGTTCTTGGTAACCAATAAATGCTAATCTACTTAAATGCGCTTCACTCCAAGGAAGAGCTGAGGGAGTTTTAACACTTCTAGAGGGTGTTTTAAGCTTGAAAATCAGACATCTTTAGTTGGTAAAATGTGTTAGAGCTATTTCTGAGTTTAAAGCAGGAGGGGGAGGAGTAAGGGGTTGGATCTACCTTATTTTATCTGGTTAATATCTGCCCCCTTATCTGTCTTTGCAGTAAAAATGTATGGAAATCGTGAATGGACACTTTTCATCCTCCAAATCTTCTTTGGGAGGTTCAGAGAATTCTTAAGACCTCAAGAAAGACTCCTGAGCAGAGGCCACAGCTTTCAGAGCCAAGCAGGAAACTGGGCATGAGAGAAAGTTTCCCAGCTATAGGACATGCCCTCGCCACCTCCCTCTGCAAATTTCTACCCAGCCTTCAGGGACCTTCCTGAGTTTCCAGACCCTCCCAGCCCGCACAGACGCTGATCCCCTACAGGCACCAACACTCACTCAGAGTTCAGTACTCTCCCTTTCCCAGGGCCCAGGGATCCTATCTCCCAGCAGCCTCTTGGCTGCTCCACAGGCCTATTTCAAAATACAGAAATCTCCCAGCTACTTGTTAAATTAAACCAGATGACTAATCCCTAGGAAGTTAAGAATAGAAAGTTTGTGAAGAACTCACAGAATGTACGTTCTGGGAAAAAAAAAAGATGACTTCTATGATAGGGAAATACGTAACTGAAAAGAAACCGCTCAATAACCCATCAACTCTCAGTCTTGACCATCCCTACCTACCTGTCTTCCTGTCACAGGTATTTCTGCTACTTGAAATGTATCTTGTTTTGACTTACGAAGCAGCTATATGCCTATACTATATCACAGAGTAAATGACTAAAGTCTCCTCACCTGATTATACAGGGTGTTAGCTGCTTACTTGGAGAAGGCAATAGCACCCCACTCCAGTACTCTTGCCTGGAAAATCCCATGGGTGGAGGAGCCTGGAAGGCTGCAGTCCATGGGGTCGCTGAGGGTCGGACATGACTGAGCGACTTCACTTTTCACTTTCACGCATTGGAGAAGGAAATGGCAACCCACTCCAGTGTTCTTGCCTGGAGAATCCCAGGGACGGGACATCCTGGTGGGCTGCTGTCTATGAGGTCGCACAGAGTCGGACATGACTGAAGTGACTCAGCAGCAGCAGCTGCTTACTGGCAGGAAGTCTCAAAGTATAAAGAAAGCACTCCTGATTTAAGGGGTTTCATGTGTAAGATGGGGGTACTCTGTTTGCTGAGTAGGTGGCCAAGCGACAAGCATCTCTAGCACTTCCCTCCTGGAAGGCACCATAAGAAACCACCAGCATCATCCTAGTAGGAGGCTAGAGAGCTGGGAGTGACCTTTAAAAGACTGATAATAAACACTGAGATGCTGAGTTAATTTCTCTCTGTGTGTATTCTTGTTGTACAAACTTCTATTAACATTTATTATGACTCTTTATTACATTGGCAAGGAGTAATCACAATTCCAACACCAAGTACAGTGCCTGTCTATGGTGGCTATCTAATACCTGAAAAATACATGTTAGTATAAATAGTATATGGAGTCGAGGGAGGGTGGAAACAATATTACTTCTTTCCAAAGGTAGAGGACCTTAACATTCACAACATAGAGGAAGTGGGTTTGGAGGGATGGGGAAAGGGAGAAAGGGCTTTCCTGGCAAAGGGAACACAACCGTCTAAAGGAATCTAGGAAATGGAAGTGGCTGCCTAAGCTACAAGATAAGTGACCGTAAGACCAGGAGGCGCAGAGGAGGAGACCACAGGGGTCGGCAGGGCTGGGTTACAGAAGGCTTTGCAGCAGTGTCGTGGACAGGGAGGCACAGTGGAGGAGACCACAGGGGTCGGCGGGGCTGGGTTACAGAAGGCTTTGCAGCAGTGTCGTGGACGGGGAGGCGCAGTGGAGGAGACCACAGGGGTCGGCGGGGCTGGGTTACAGAAGGCTTTGCAGCAGTGTCGTGGACGATAAGCTCATCTCTTAGGACACAAGGAGTCTTTGAAGAACAGAGAGCAAAGGAGTGATATTAGCAGTTTACACTTTATTTTAAAAGCCTCAGAAATCAAGCAGAGAATGATAATGGGAAGAGGAGAGGCATTCCAGTGGTTCAGGGGGCAGACAGCAACCGGCTGAAAGAAGTGGTGAGAAGTAAGACAGAGTCAAGAGGCCTCTGGGGAACAGAATCAACAGGGCTCGGTAAAGCAGAGTGGAGGCATGAAGACTTCTGGCTCAGACCTCCCTGGCGATCCAATGGTTAAGGTTAAGAATTCACCTGTCAATGCAGGGGACACAGACTCGAGGCCTCATCTGGGAAGACTCCACATGCCGCGGGGCAACTAAGCCCAAGTGCCACAGCTCCTGAGCCTGTGCTCCAGAGCCCGCCCATTGCAGCTGCTGAAGACCACGTGCCCTAGAGCCTGGCTCTGCAGCCAGAGAAGCCCACGCACAGCAATGGAGACCCAGTACAGCGTAAAGCTAAGTGAAGTAAAATAAAAAGCAGAAGTCTCATGGCTCTGTCTTGGGAGACCACACAGAGAGTGTTATCACCCAGGAAACTCACCAAAACCAGGTTTCAAGAGGACAAAGAGAGTCAGAAAGCTCAGTTTTGACTTGAGTTTGACACACAGGTCAACACAAGCAGAGGTCCAGCAATCGGGCGGGGAGAGGGAAGAGGGAATGGCTCTGGAAGTCATCAGCAAGGGGGGATAAAGTAACAGGAGATGATGAACTGGCCCAAGAAGAGTACAAAGAGCTCAGCAGGCCAGGAATTAAACCCTGGGGAACGCAAACACTCACAGCCTTGGAAGACCATCTAATTACATGTTCACTAAACAACATTCTGATTATAATTTGGCTGCCCATGTAGGTTCTCCCTGAGGGATAAAAGGCACTGGTCAAGAAAAGTCAGTATATATAGATCCCCATAAATTAGCATTCTGGTTTAAGGTCATTCTCTTAGGAGCGTGGTGATTATGACTTACTCTCTCTCCCTTAAACATGATTGACCCAGAGGCAAGAGCCATGAAGCTGTGGACCAGCCACAAAACCCAGCAGGTCACCAAGCCCTACCACCCAGGAAAGCCCCTCCCGAGGAAAGTCAACTACCTTTTCCATCATCTCTGTGTCATTATCTACCCTCAACCCTGCATGCCACAAACCAACTCCATAACTGGGAACAACTGAATGAACCTTAATTCACATCTATGAAAAAGAGGAGTTGGATAAAATAGATATCCAATGGTAATTTGCTGTATGACTCGGGGAACTCAAACAGAGGCTCTGTAATGACCTAGAGGGGTGGGATGGGGAGATGGGAGGGAGGTTCAAGAGGGAGTGGACATATGTACACCTATGGCTGATTCATGTTGATGTTTGCCAGAAAACAACAAAATTCTGTAAAGCAATTATCCTTCAATTAAAAAAATAAATTAATTAAAAGAGGAGATGGATAAAATGATCTCTTAAGTTCCTTCCAACTCTTGTTCTCCAAAGCATCACTGGACTCCTCAGAAGGCACAGGAGGACCTGAATAGGACCCATGACTGAAACAGCACCCTTTCCTCCAAACTCAGTCTACCAGAGGAATTTAGGGAAGGGTTCCCAGCTGGATACCAGAGGATGTGCTTGGTCAGCTTACATCGGGCATGTGACCCCCCTCTAGACACCGGGAGGCACCAGTCCACCGAGTGTTTCTTCCCTCCCAGCACAGCTGAGCCACCTTCGCTGTGCACATGCAGGCCTTGGGGGAACACGGCAGGGCGCCAGGCCACAAGCATCCCACCCCAGCCTCACCCCCTCTCCAGCCCTACCTTCTCATACTCGTCCTCCCCAGGGTTGTGCTTCTGCAGCCAGTCGGCGAGGGGCCGGTCCTTAAAGGAACCGGTCACCCCATGCTCCACCTGGATCTTGCGCAGGGTCTCAGAGTTGGGGATCATCTCCACCATCCCTGTGAGGGGAGACACCGAGTCACTCTCCAGTGCAGAGAAAAGACATCTGTCAGGAGAGGACTACAAGAGCTTTGCTGGATGTGTCCCTATAAATTAAGCCCTAGGACATTTGGACAAACTTTAATGATAAGGGGGAAGATCAACCTTATACCTAAAGCAACTAGAGAAAGAACAAACAAAACCCAAAGTTAGCAGAAAGAAGGAAGTCATAAAAATCAGGGCAGAGATAAAATAGAAATGAAGAAAACAATAGCAAAAATCAATGAAGCGAAAGGCTCGTTCTTTGAGAAGACAAGCAAAATTGATAAATCTTTAGCCAGATTCATCAAGGAAAACAGTGAGGTGATTCAAATCAAGAAAATTAGAAATAAAAAAGGAAAAATTACACCACAGAAATACAGCAGGTCATAAGCAACTACTACAAGGAACTATATGCCAACAAAATGGACAACATGGGAGAAATGAACAAATTCTTAGAAAGGTACAACTTTCCAAGACTGAACGAGGAAGAAATAGAAAATACAAACAGATCAATCACAAGTAATGAAACTGAAACTGCAATTTAAAATCTTTTAACAAAAGCCCATGACCAGATGGCTTCACAGGCGAATTCTATCAAACATGTAGAGAAGAGCTAACACCCATCCTTCTCAAACTCTTCCAAATAACTGTAGAGAAAGGAACACTACCAAGCTCATTTTACAAGGCCACCATCACTCTGATAAAAAATCAGACAGAGATGTCACAAAAATGAAAATTACAAGCCAGAATCAATGATGAACACTGATGCAAAAATCCTCAACAAAATACTAGCAAACAGAATCCAACAACATGTTAAAAGGATCACACACCATGATCAAGTGGGATTTTTATCTCAGGGATGCAAGGATTCTTCAATATATGCAAACCAATCAATGTGTTACATTATATTAACAAAGAAGAAAAACCATATGATCATCTTAATAGATGCAGAAACAGCTTTTGACAAAATTCAACACTGATTTATTATAAAAACTCTCCAGAAAGTGGCCATAGAGGGAACCTACCTCAACATAATAAAGGCCAAATATGACAAGCCCATAGCAAACATCATTCTCACTGGCGAAAACCTGAAAGCATTTCCCCTGAGATCAGGAATAAGACCAGGATGTCCACTCTTGCCACTATTTTTGTCCACACTGGCAACACAGTTTTGGAAGTCCTAGCCATGGCAGTCAGAGAAGGAAAAGAAAAGGAATCCAAATTGGAAAAGAAGTAAAACTTCTTTTTCACTTCTTAAAAAAGAAGTAAAAATTCGCCTGTGAATTCATCAATGGATCTGGTAAACCTGCAGGATACAAAAGTAATGCACAGAAAGATCCTGCATTAGTGTTTAGATTCCTAAACACTAACAACAAAAGATCAGAAAGAGAAGTTGAGGAAATAATCCCATTTATCACTGCAACAAAAAGAACAGGAATAAACCTACTCAAGGGGGCAACACACCTGTGCTTAGAAAACTGTAAGATACTGATGAAAGAAATGACAGGTGACACAGACAGATGGAGAGATACACCCTGTTCTCGGATTAGAAGAATCAATACTGTGAAAATGACTTTACTACCCGAAAGCAATCTACAGAATCAATGCAATCACTATCAAATTACCGACAACATTTTTCACAGAATCAGAACAAAAAGTTTGACAATTTGTATGGACACACAAAAGACCCCAAATAGTCAAAGCAATCTTGAGAAAGAAAAATGGAGCTGGAGGAATCAGGTTCCCTGACTTCAGGCCCAGAGATTAAACCCACACACCTAGGGTCACCTAATCTATGACAAAGAAGGCAAGAATATACAACGGTGAAAAGACAGTTTCTTTCAATAATTGGCACCGGGAAAACTAGAGAGTTACATGTTAAAGAATGAAATTAGAACACTGAAGACCATACACAAAAATAAATTCAAAATGAATTAAAGATCTAAATGTAAGACTGGACAAAATGCTTAGAGAAAAACACAGGAAGAACACTCTTTGACATAAATCACAGCAAGATCTTTTTTGACCCACTTCCTAGAGTAATGAAACTAAAAACAGAAAGAAATAAATGGGCTCTAACCAAACTTAAAAGCTTTTGCACCGCAAAGAAAACCATAAATGAGATGAAAAGACAACCCTCAGAATGGGAGAAAGTATTTGCAAACAAAGCAACTGAGAAGGGATTTATCTCCAAAATATTCAAAAGGGCTCATACAGCTCAATATCAAAAAGACAAACAACCCAATCAAAAAATGGGCAGAAGACCTACATAGGTATTTCTCCAAAGAAGACATACAGATGGCCTAGAGGTACCTGAAAAGATGCTCAGCGCCACTAGTTATTAGAGAACTGTGGATCAAAGCCAGAATGAGGTCTCATCTCACACTGGTCAAAGATAAAAAAACCTACAATCAATCAAGGCTGGACAGGGCATAAAAAGGGAATCCTCCTACACTGCGGGTGGGAAGTCAATTGACACAACCACTATGAAAACAGTATGGAGGTTCCATATGACCCAGTAAGCCCACTACTGGGCATATGACCTGAGAAAATCATAATTCAAGAAGACACACGTGTCCCAACGTTCATCGCAGCACTATTTACAATAATCAGGACACGGACACAACCTAAATGTCCATTAACAGATGAACGGGTAAAGAAGATGTGGGACGGATACACAACGGAAAGCTGCTCAACCATAAAAAGGAACGAAACTGGGTCATTCGTAGAGAAGTGGATGGACCTGGAGCCTGTCATACAGAAGGAAGTAGATCAGAAAGAGAAAAACAGATGTATAATAAGGCATATTTGTGGAATCTAGAAAAATGGCACAGATGAGCCTGTTTGCAGGGCAGAAACACACACAGACACAGAATGGAGGTGGCAGGGGACGACCTGGGGCCTGGACAGACACGCACACTGCCGTGTGTAAAGCAGAGAGCCAGTGCGAGCTGCTGGACAGCACAAGGAGCTCAGCTCAGGGCTCTGTGCCGACCTAGAAGGAGGAATGAGGGGCCGGGGGAGGGAAGACTGAGAGGGGGTATACGTATACATGCGGCACAGTACTGTGCAGAATTATAGCTCAATCAAAAAATATATATATACTAAGGGGAAAGATGTTCCCCTGCTTTCATATTCCACACTGTGACTCTGTGGTCTCCCCAGCTCACAGCCATAATCTTTTATTGTTTTAATTTTTATTATGGGATTTCCAAATACATGTAAGAGTAAAGAAATCGTATCATGAAGTCACACATAACCATCACCCAGTTTCAAAAATTATCAACACTTTGCTAATTTTGTTTCATCTATTTCAATCACCCAGCCCTGCTTCCCTCTTCTCACCTCCAGCCTCCTCCTGCCTCAATCCCATCTGGAGTATTTTTAAGTAAATCCCATACATGTCATTTCACTCATAAGTATTCCAAGTATAACTAACAAGGATATAATTCTGGCATTAAATCTAAAAATTTAACATTCTTTAATCTGATCTGATCTAGCCCAATCTATATGAAAATTTCCCACAACTGTCTGAAAAAATATCTTTCCACAGTTGGGTCTGTTAGAATCAGAATCCAAAGTCTACACAGTATACATGGTTGCTATGTCTCCAAGTCTGCTTTATTTTATGTCTCTCTGCCTTCATTTTTATGCTGTTCCATAGCTTCTAACGGAATAATCCTGCCCTTTTCATTTTCCTGGAGAAGCACAAAGTTCATGTTAAGGAACAGCAGAAGGGCATTAAGCAAGGACACCCCCCACAGCAGCTGCCCAGCCATCACCCCACCCACCCCTGACTGACCTCTCCCCCGGCCGGTGGAGAAGCAGCGGAAGATGACCATGCGCATGTCCAGGCCCTCCTGGACCCAGATCTTGCTCATGATGCGGATCATCTGCAGGGTCAGCATGTCCTGGCGAAGGTCGTCCCCACACTGGATGAAGGAAGACAGTGACCAGGACCACCTCGCTCACCTCCCCCAGCTCACACCAGGCCCCAGCTCCCCCAGGAGGGCAACCGCGGCCCAGACTACAGAGGCCAGGCACTGCCCGGTTCCCCACCTCAGCCTTGGACCTGCTCACCCAGCTCCCACCAGGCCAGACACCAGAGAGGGGCCAACAGCTACACTTTATCCCTGCGCTACTGTGGTCTTTGCCCGACCCCACACCCCCATCTGAAGCCAAGTCTGGGGCCCTTCCTTCATGCAGCCCTCCTAACCATCCAAGTCAAGTTTACACCTCGGTGGAGCTTACATACAGCACATGGATGTGACTAAGCCGTGCTCATGCCTTTCATTCCCCCCTGGACTGTGTGCTCTGAGGCTATATCTATTCCTCAGAATCAGGGATGGACCAGTTAGAGGGACCTCAAGATTCATCTAAGTCCAACCTGTACCTGATACATGAATCTCCCCCTCAGCATGCCTGTCACAGTCATTCAGCCTGAAAACCCGGGACAAGCAGGGTAGCACCTTATCCGCTCCCTTGCTGGCCTTCTAGAAAACACTTCTGACACAGGCTGTCAGCTGCCTCCCTGTACATTCCAACACTGTTCCTAGTTCTCTGGGCCCACACACAGTCCATCTGTTTCCTCTTTCAGCCGATAGTCTTTCATGCACTATAGCAGCAGCATGAGCGCGATTAGTAGGACGAGAAGGGCCCTGAGGCTGTTCCTGCCCCCCCTTGGACTCCCTCCTCTCCTCTCTACTGCCTACACCCCACCAGGCTCGAGAGGGGGTCCTCACCTTGAAGATGACACGGATGTTCTCGCCCAGTGGGTCCACGTTTTGGAAGGAGAGCTTGAGGGGAACGGCGTTGGAGTTGAAGTAGGAACAGTCCTGCCGCCGTCGAGAGGGTAGTGGTGAGGGTCAGGCCGGCCCAGCCCAGGCGGGAAAGTGGCCGCCCCAGTGCTGCAGCAGCGGCCGCTCACCGTTTCCCCAGGCCTTTGCGGGCCCACCCTCCTCTGCCTTCCTGTCGCCCTCACCCCGTCTAGTGTGTTAGGGCTTCAGCTGCTACGCCTGACCTCCTACCCCTCCCGTTCACTCCACTGCTCCACTGCATGACTGCTGGCAATCAGGTGTCCCGTCTATACTCTCCTCTAAAACGGGGCTCACAGTACTGACTTCAGGAGAGTGGTGAGGGTGAAACCTGACATCAAAGGGAAGCACCGAGAACACCGCGGGGCACAGGGGAGGGCTGGACAGACGACAGACCGCCAGCGGGCCTTCAGCCTCGGCATCACCACGACAGAGCCTGACCCAGCCACACTTAGGCCCACACACACTCACCCCACACACACACACCCCACCACAGACTTAACCCCACCACACACACCCCCCCCACCACACACCACACACCCACACCACACACCACACACCCACACCACATACCACAAACTTACCCACAACACACACTCACCCACACCACATACCACACACCC
>NW_011494910.1:1997467-1999379 GCF_000754665.1 Bison bison bison
ACACCACACACTTACCCACATCACACACCCACACCAGACACTCACCCACACCACACACCACACACTCACCCACACCACACACCACACACTCACCCACACCACACATCACACACCCACACCACACACCACACACTCACCCACACCACACACTCACCCACACCACACACCACACACCCACACCACATACCACACACTCACCCATACCACACACCACTCACCCACACCACACACTCACCCCCACCACACACACACCCCCCACCACACACCCACACCACACACCACACACCCACACCACACACTCACCCCACCATACACACACCCACACCACACACTACAGACTCACCACCACACACTCACCCACACTACACACTCACCCACACCACACATCACACACCCACACCACACACTCACCCACACCACACACCACACACTCACCCACACCACACACCACACACTCATGCACACCACACACTCACCCACACCACACACCACACACTACACACTCACACCACACACCACACACCCACACCACATACCACAAACTTACCCACAACACACACTCACCCACACCACATACCACACACCCACACCACACACCACACATTTACCCAGACCACACACTTACCCCACACACCACACACTCACCCGCACCACAAACCACACACCCACACCACACACCACACACTTACCCACACCACACACCATACACTCACACACACCACACACCACACATACACACACACCACACCCATACCCACATCACACACCATACACTCACCCACATCGCACACCAGACACTCACCCACACCACACACTACACACTCACACCACACACCACACACCCATACCACATACCATAAACTTACACACAACACACACTCACCCCCCCCACATACCACACACCCACACCACACACCACACATTTACCCAGACCACACACCCACACCACACACCACACACTCACCCACACCACACACTTACCCACACCACACACCATACACTCACACACACCACACACCACACATACACACACACCACACACCACACCCATACCCACATCACACACCATACACTCACCCACATCACACACCAAACACTCACCCACACCACACACTACACACTCACACCACACACCACACACCCACACCACATACCACAAACTTACCCACACCACACACTCACCCACACCACACACCACATACCCACACCACACGCCACACACCACAAACTTACCCACACCACATACTCACCCCCACCACAAACCACACCCCACACCCCCCACCACACCCCCACACCACACACTCATCCACACCAAACACCACACACCCACACTACATACTTACCCACACCACACACCCACACCACACACCACACACTCACCCATACCACACACCACACACTCAGCCACACCACACACACATCACACATCACACACCCACACCACACACTCACCCACACCACACACCACACACTTACCCACATCACACACCCACACCAGACACTCACCCATACCACACACCACACACTACACACTCACACCACACACCACACACCCACACCACATACCACAAACTTACCCAAAACACACACCACACACTCACACCACACACCACACACCCACACCACATACCACAAACTTACCCACAACACACACACTCACCCACACCACACACCACACATTTACCCAGACCACACACTTACCCCGACACACCACACACTCACCCGCACCACAAACCACACACCCACACCACACACCACACATTTACCCAGACCACACACCCACACCACACACCACATACTCACCCACACCACACACTTACCCACACCACACACCATACACTCACACACACCACACATACACACACACCACACACCACACCCATACCCACATCACACACCATACACTCACCCA
>NW_011494910.1:1999479-1999837 GCF_000754665.1 Bison bison bison
CATCACACACCCACACCACACACTCACCCACACCACACACCACACACTTACCCACATCACACACCCACACCAGACACTCACCCATACCCCACACCACACACTCACCCACACCACACACCACACACTCACCCACACCACACATCACACACCCACACCACATACCACACACTCACCCATACCACACACCACACACTCACCCACACCACACACCACACACTTACCCACATCACACACCCACACCAGACACTCACCCATACCACACACCACACACTCACCCACACCACACACTCACCCACACCACACACCACACACTCACCCACACCACACACTCACCTACACCACACACCACACACTCACC
>NW_011494910.1:2000245-2003971 GCF_000754665.1 Bison bison bison
TTCATGCTGATTACACACACACACACACACATACACACACACACACAGACACACACCCCCCACCACACACCCACACCACACACCACACACCCACACCACACACTCACCCCCACCACACACCACACACCCACACCACACATACACACACACCACACACCACACCCATACCCACATCACACACCAGACACTCACCCACACCACACACTACACACTCACACCACACACCACACACCCACACCACACACCACAAACTTACCCACACCACACACTACACACTCACACCACACACCACACACCCATACCACATACCATAAACTTACCCACAACACACACTCACCCCCACCACACACACACCCACACCACACACTACAGACTGACCCACACCACACACTCATCCACACCAAACACCGACACACACACCACCACACACACACACACACACACACCACACACACACACACACACCACACACACACACACCACACACACACACACACACCACACACACACACACACACACACACACACACACACACACACACACACACACACACACACACACACACACACACACACACACACACACACACACACACACACACACACACACACACACACACACACACACACACACACACACACACACACACACACACACACACACACACACACACACACACACACACACACACACACACACACACACACACACACACACACACACACACACACACACACACACACACACACACACACACACACCACACACCACACCCATACCCACATCACACACCATACACTCACTCACATCACACACCAGACACTCACCCACACCACACACTACACACTCACACCACACACCACATACCCATACCACATACCATAAACTTACCCACAACACACACACACCCACACCACATACCACATACCCACACCACACCACAGAATTACCCACACCACACACCCACACCACACACTTACCCCCACCACACCCCACACACTCACCCACACCACACACCACACATCCACCCCACACACTCACCCACACCACACACCACACACCCACAGCACACACCTACCCACACCACACACCCAACCACATACTCACCCACATCACATACCACACACTTACCCACACCACACACTCACCCACACAACACACACTCACCACACACCCACACCACATACCCACACCACACACCACACACTCACCCACACCACACATCACACACCCACACCACACACCTACACCATACACACACCCACACCACACACTCATCCACACCATACACCCACATCACACACCACACACTCACCCACACCACACACTCACCCACACCACACACCACACACTCACCCAAACCACACACCACACACTCACCCACACCACACACTCACCCACACCACACACTCACCCACACCACACCCCACACACCCACACCACACAGCTTCAGGTGAAAGACCACACATGTCAGGGCTGGGAAGAGGCTCCACATAAGCCTCTCTTCCTTGTCTCTCTCAGTAACTAGGTCAGTGAGGACCCTGCTTCCATGAGCCCTCCCCACTCCGAGAGCCCCACACCCGCAGTGACTCACCCTGGGCACGACGCCCTTAACCAGCAGACTGGGGCTGAGGGGCAGGCGGCAGGAGCCGTTGAGGACGAAGAACTGCTCGACCTCCTCCAGGCCGGCACGGAGGATGCCCTGTGGGGGGGCGGGGTGGGGTGAGGGCCGGAGGCTCCGCCGGAGTCAGGTCTCTCCCCGGGCGGGCGCCCAGTAGCAGCTGGTATGGAAATAATCACCAGAGAGGTGTGGACAGCCTCCTGCAGACCACGATGAAGGAAAACCACCCCCACATCCCTGCCCGGGCCAGCGCCAGGCCACACCTGCAGAGACGGAGCGAATGGCAGAACGGCTCACGGGGGCCGCAGGCCAAGGAGGAGCTGTCCCTTGGGCCGTGGCCAGAGGAAGCCAATAATCCAGACTTCATCATCTCCCAATTTTTAAAGGTTAGCAACCAGGATCCCTAATATTGGCCTAGTACAGGCCCGTTGTACAAACACAAAGGTGCCCCCTCTGGCGGTCCTGGAACAGGCTCACTGCACAGTGGACAAAGGATGACTGGGTTTTCGCCCTCCCTCGGCCCCTCTGGCTGGGCGCTCTTGTGTGGTGAAGCACTGATACAACTTGGCTCAGCCTTTAAGGCAAACAGTTAAATAGACATTTTAATACTTAGCAAGCCAAAGAAAACACTCCCATGGTTTGTAGCCTGTAGATTAGAGAATCGCCTCCTTCCAGCCCCTCACCAGTGATGGTCAAGTGCCATCCTGCTGGTCAGGAGGCCTGAGAAGTTACGATTGGCTGCAGAGGCCCAGAACCAGAATGGGGCAGAGGCAGCCTCGCCCTGCTCACCTGCCGTGCAGACGGGGCAGCCTCCCGGACCTGCTGGGCCAGTTTGGCCAGGGTATTAACAAGCCAGCACTGGCGGTTAAACTCCTCTCTCAGCCCCTTGCCACAGCAACACAACAAGGCGGCCAGCAGGTACTGGTAGCGGATGCTGAACTGAGAGTCTTTGAGGCCGTCCTTCAGCAACCTATCCGGCAAAGGGAAGCGCGGCAATCAGAACACCCAAGCGACCACAGGCAAGGGGGCTGGGGAACGGCCAGGCCCAGCTCCAACTCCCTGGAAAACCCACCCCAAATTTGGGACGGAAAACAGACTCTGGGTGTAAAACTGATACAGAGGTGTTCATCCACTTCTCAGCTTGCCCATGCTGTTTTTAAGTAGAGCTCAAAGGCCTCATGCATCTGGTTTCTCCTGTATATTTCTGCCACATGAGGGTGGAGGGGAGGGCCAGGGATGATCCCACTCTGCTTACCATAGGGGTGGGCTGAGACCCCCCTGAGGAAAAGGTGCTGGCCCAAATACTGCAACCCAGATGGCTCAGCTCCCCACCTGGCAGTGCTAAATCATTTCAGTGCTGTCCGACTCTTTGCAAACCCTCGGACTGCAGCCCGCCAGGCTCCTACGTCCATGGGATTCTCCAGACAAGAATACTGGAGTGGGTTGCCATTTCCTTCTCCAGGGGATCTTCCCAACCCAGGGATCGAACCTGCGTCTCTTTTGTCTCCTGCACTGGCAGGCGGCTTCTTTACCACTAGCGCCACCCAGGAAGCCCCTACCCTGCAGGTTGAAAGTAAAGTACTCCCAAGTGAGGGAGACAAGTCTACCTCTCCCCTTTCTGCACAGTTTTACCAGAAGAAGTAGTGAGTCACTCTCAAGTCAGAGACCGCTCGCTTCAGGAGGAAGCGCACCAAGGGGCTGTCCAGGTAGCATTCATACTTTAAGGCCTGGGTGGGAGACAGGGGACAGGGGGCTTTGTTGACTGTCCGTACTCTATACCAAGCAATATCCCTGAAGAATACAGTCTGTCTTGGGGTCCCGGGGGCGGGACCATCAGAACTGGAGGGAAGGCCAGCCCACCCACCTGCACGAGCTGGGGCAAGTAGTCCAGCAGCTCGGCATCGGAGAGGGAGCCGATCCACTGTACAGCCATGCGACGCACCTCCTGGTCTGGAAACCTGCAAAACAGAGCCCAGAACGCTGACAATCCAGTCCCAGGGTCTGAGGCACAGGAGTGAGCAAGCACCCTCACACTGGGGCCTCAGAGGCATGGGTGGAGAAAAGGTAATGACTTCCAGAATCTGCCAAAGCCACTAGGAGTCCT
>NW_011494910.1:2004071-2005660 GCF_000754665.1 Bison bison bison
TAGGAGTCCTAAGCACCTTTTCTGGATTGCAATCCTTGAGAACGTCCCAGCCCACAGTTAGAGTCAGCCTGAGGCCATGGAAGTCACTCTCATTCCCTGTATGAGCTAAAGAAAATGAGACAAAGTCCTCAAACCCACTCCCAAAGATCTCTTCCTTAATTCCCACTCTGCTAGAAATTCCCATCATCAAAGAGTCCTCATGAGAGTCAAAGTGCCATCACTTCTTGGTACCATCCTTTAATGCAAAACTTGTCCGGTGAATAACAGAGATCACTATAAGCCAGTATACCTAGCCAGAATTAGTTTAGCAGAGATTAGCAAATCCATTGCCTCAAAAAGGCCAGAAGGTAAAATGCATGGATTAGATACATTTTAATTACTAAGAGTAGTAGAAAATAAGCCAAGAACAGTGGGTACCATCTAGGGGTTTGAGAGTGGAAGCCTGTGTCCCTAGCGGAAAGAAGAAAGCGATGGCTTCAAAAGTAGAACTAAGTAATAAGATTTGGGTTAAACAGGTGTGTGCATACATCAAATCTCAGCAAATGTACACATAAGGCTTGGGCATTTATTTATATGTATATTTTATCTCAAAGGAAAAACTGTAAATAAACATTGAGGTCTAGTTAATGATATGCTTGCTAAAGAATTTAGGAAGGAGTTATGATGTCTCAATTTACTTCAAAATGCATATAAAAATAGGATATATTGATGGAAGTACATATACAATAAATCAAATGTAATAAATGCTACAGGTTAGAATCTAGGTGGTAGGAATATGGATGTTCACTATTTTCAGTTTTGCTGTATGTTTGGGAAATGTTCATAGTATAACATGAGGTGGAGAAACAGAAGAATGAGGAGTATAACATGGGGTGGAGAAACAGTAGGAAAGCCCTGAATTTCCACGCCCACGTGACCACTCCCCCTCAGAACAGCTCACTCCAGCGCCGCAGGCTGGCTTGGGCAGGACTTTGGGTCGGGAAAGGTGGGTGTCGCGACTCACGTGGCGTGCAGGAGCCCCAGGGCGTCCTGGTGGTTCATGGGGGTCCACTGCGCCAGCAGAGCATAGGTGTCGGGGAGGCACGCCCACTCCCAGCTGGGCGCGCTGGCAAGCACCAGCGGCAGGGCGCTCCCCCCCGCGCGGCCGTAATACCGCTTCTCCCACAGGCGCTTTTTGTCGGCATCCGTGAGCCTGGGGGTGGGGGTGCAGGGCGGTGAAAGGGCGTGGGGCCAGCTGTCTGCAGGGAGCCGGCCTCTGCGCCGACTAGTACCCAAGGGGCGCTGTGAACGCCTCCCTCCAGGCTACACCCAAGAGCCCTTAAGTCAGAATAGGGAAGGCAGACGCTATCCCTGCTGCTGCTGCTAAGTCGCTTTGGTCGTGTCTGACGCTATCCCTAAGGGGTTGCAAAGTGTGAAGCAAATTTTGGGGGCCAGACTCCAAATCTCAGGGACATCCGGGCCAATGGCACAGGATCGGCTGCCCCTCCTGAGGGCGCACTGAGGGCATCACCGAGGGCATCTCCCAAGTAGAGCCACCAGAGGGCAGCAGTCCCCATGCCAGGGTCAAGGCAGCTGAGAGGCCTCTGGGG
>NW_011494910.1:2005803-2008872 GCF_000754665.1 Bison bison bison
CTGGTGTCCAATGGGGGAGGGAGCTGAGGGGCGGATGAGTAAGGGGTCAGCAGGGGGAGGGGAGTGCCCCGATGGGACAGGAGCCAGCTAGAGAAGCTCCAGCTCTCTCATTTCCTCAGCTGCCACAGGCAGGGCCATGCCAGAGCCAGAGAGGTACAGGAGAGGACAAGCCAGGGAGCGCCCAGACCCCATGGCTCCTCCAGCTCCTCCGCACCAGCTGAGAGAAGCGGCCCCCAGGGTGAGATCAGCTTGGGCTCACAGACCCCTGAGAGCTGCCAGCTTGCCTTGGGAGCAGATCTTCTTTGCAAAGTGTCAGGGCCAGAGAAACACCAAGGCTGTGGGTGTGGCAGGGGCAGCAGGTGGGGGCACAGTGGGAGGCCCAGCGGCCCCCATGGACAGCAAACAGCCCTCAGTTCCTCTGCAGTGGGCAGAGCTCTGGTGCTCCTGGCCTGCTGATCCTGGGTCAAGTGCCCATTGTGGGGAGGGGCATTCCCAGATCTAAAACCCTCACTCTGAGCTCTCCACTCTCCTCAGCTTTTGAAAAAGCTCTAGGGGCTGCAGAGCCCTGTCTCCATGACTTCCCGCCCAGGTGGCAATCAATGCCCACACCAGCCCACCTCGCCTCCCAGAGCAGGAGGGCAGGGACCCACTGGGAGGTCAGCTGAAAGCCGAGAAATTCACTGGAGGCCTGAGTCACACGCGGGGCATGCCCTGAGCCTCACCAGTGCAGGGATTCCTTCTGCATGATGTTTTTAAGCACATGTTGGTCTTCCTCCCGGAGGCTGCCAAACTCATAGCGGGGGCTGAACTTGTCTCCAGCAGGGCTGGTGAACTTGATGTCAAAGGCCGAGGTGGGAAAGTCAATCTGCAGGGTGACATCGGGAAAGTGAGGAGAGAGAACCACAACTGGGTGGCTCCAACTCGCTATCACCTGCCAACATGCCCACCTCCCTCCCTCCATCCCTCCCTCCTGCAGATTCTTTGTCTGTAAAATAACCTTGTTGGAGCTGGTGATCACTACAGTCCCTTCCAGCTATAACCTCCAGCAAAAAATGAGAAGGAAATAAAGAGACAGAAAGAAAAATGGTCAAGTGAGGAAGAGACTGGGCTGAGATGCGTCTAGGTGAGGGGACTGGTCCCAGGCCAGAGCTCTGCACAGATGTGTGATTAGGCTGGGGAGTCTTCAGTCTTGGCGGGTACCGCCTGATGGAAGTTGGGACCACATGTGAGGCGAGGGCCCTGCCAACTCTGAGGCCGCAATGCTGCGTCCCCTTCCTCTGTGCTGCCATGTTCATCCTCCTATAACGGATGTCAGAGCCCAGGGAGACCGTCCTCAAAGGGAGTTCCACATTCTTTCATTCAGGAAATGCTTATCGAAACCTAATATACGCCAAGCGTTAGGCCCTGGGTACGGAGTAGTAAATATGACAGATAAAAATGCCTGCCTCTTGGAGCTTTCATTCTGTATCCACTTTGATATCCCATATTCCATACCAAAGCATCTTGTGACCACAGTGGAGCCGGAGAGTGGTAACTAGACCTTGGACCTGACTCCTCCCTTGTCCAGAGAATGGGTCCCCCCACGGGCACCAAGAGGGGATGGCTCAGCCTACTAATAGAGTTCATCACAAGGGGCCCTGAGGAGCTGAGCCGTGCTTGGCAAGGGCCTCAAATCCCGCCTCGGGCTCCTTGAAATCAGGTGACCTCCAGGAGACAGGACACGGACTCCACAGAGACGGCCCTCCCTCTCTGCTCCAGCCTCCGCCACACCACCCCATGCCCCAGCTCCGCATGCTCTCCTACCGCCCCAGCCCAGACCTCCGGGGGAGCCTTGGAGCCACCTCTGGAGGGGCCTGAGGGTGGGAGTGACAGGCTGGGCTCTCACCTGCAGGATCACACTATCTGGCTGATGGAAATTAGGTGCACTCCAGCGGGCACTGGGACTTTCCTGTGTTGCTGGCCATAAGCCCAGAAGCTTCCGGCCACAGGTCAGGACTCTAAGGGAGATGAAATGGGGGGTGAGCCAACAAACCCAGTGGCTAAGGACATGGTTTTCCTCTTGCTTCCCCATCCAAAAATCTGCCTTTTCTGCTCGAATCCACTGCCCAACTCTTCTCTCTCATTCTCTCCCTAGACCACCACCTGTTCCTTCTTTCAAGCCCTAAAAAATCCCACTCTCTCCAGGAAGCCTTTCTAAGCCCACCACACCTGGGGTGGATGCCTTCATGAGCTAGAGAGGGGGACTGGAGGACCTCTGAGATCCTTCCAATGATAAGACCAGATGGCATGACATGAGCACGCATTTCCCTGCCCCTTCCCACCAGTCCTGGGCCACGAGTCCTGCCCAGTAGCTTCCTTGGTCACACCTCTGCCTAGGCCCTCCTCCACCCAAGGCCAAGCTGGTGCCCTGGGCCCACATACTGCCTGAAGTTGAAGAGCGGAGCAGTGACCCAGCCCAGGGCTTCGGGCACCCGCCTCTGCTTGTTGGCCTCCGAGGAGCTCCCCGGCGGGGGCACGGGCAGAGCGTAGAGGGTGGCACACAGCAGGGTCTCCCGAGGCAGCCGGTTCAGCTGCACAGGGAAGCAGATCCTAGGGAGGACAGGAAACCAGATCAGCCAGTGCCGCCCCTGTGGCCTCCAGGGCCAGGCGGCAGGACGGCAGGCTGAGGCTGAGGGCTCCGCCTCCCACGTGCTCCCTGGGGAAGCCTTCCTGCAGAACCAGGACAGACCCCAGACTGGAGGCAAAACTTCCCTCAAGGCCCTCGGGATCACAGTCCACAGATCAGTCTCTGCAGCCTCTGGGGAGAGGCAGGCAAACATCTTCGGACTCTGAGGCTCCTCATTGTGACCAGACAGAACTCACTGAGCCAGAGCCACCTAGAGTTCAGGTGATGACATGACCCAAACAGTCTGCCGCACTCCTTCCTGAGTTTCAGGACTTCTGCAGAGGGTCCCCAAGAACCCACTTGCTGAAACGGACCCACAGTCCTTTTCCACTGAACAATCCCCGCCACCAGGAAGCAGCAGCAGGATCTCTTCCTCCCGCTGACTCCCCCCCCCACCGCCACAC
>NW_011494910.1:2008972-2012108 GCF_000754665.1 Bison bison bison
CCCCCCGCCTCCCCCACCCACCGCCACACAGCCCTCCCCAGCCCCCTCTTCTCCTAACCCACCAGGCCCAAATAATTTGTTCTCACCCCCAACATTTTGAAAACCAAAAGGATAAAAAGAAGCGGCTCCTCCCTGCCCCCGGGTAGTGAGAAAGCAACCGGCAGGGTCCGAAGAAGTCAGGCACAGAAGCCCTGGGGGACCCAGATGGTCTCCGCCTGCTCCCCTTCTGAGTCACACCACACCCAGCCGCGCCCTCCAAGTTCAGGAGCAGGCCCTGGGGTGGGGTGAGGGGGAAGGGGAGGGGAGCTGTGGGAAGAGGGAGGACCTGCATTACCTTTCGGGGAAGCTGTCCCGGGGCCAAAGTCCATGCTGTCACACCCTTCTGGCCAGCCCCGGGCCCAGCAGCTTCTATGCCCGAGGACACAGAGGCAGGGCGGCCACCCCCGTGGTGAGCAGCTTCATGACCAGCAGCTCCCCCCACTGTGCCCCTCACTCCTGGGGGAACCTCCACCTAAGCGGAGCACTCCCACCTCCCTGCCAGACACCGGCAGGGCCCTGCCCCGTCCCTACCCCGGGGGCCCACAGCTATAATTAGGACCCCTCCAGGAGCCAGCACACATGCCAGGCCAGGCCAGGGGCAGAGCCAGGCTGCTTGGCCTATTTTGAGAGTTAGCTGATCCCCACACTACAGTGGGGGAGAGGACCGGCTGGCCCCACAGCAGAGAGGAGACGGAGCTAGTCCCGATCCTTTCTTTTCACCCAAGAAGAGGCTTCCAGCTGGGCACCCAGAGGAAAAGTGGAGTGTGGAAACTTTCTGAACTGAAACCAGCAAGTCTGGCCCCAGCCAAGGCCCCCTTCTCCTCGCCCCTTGGGTATATCCGGTGTTCTGAAATCTCCCCATGGACTGTCACCTGGGGTCAGTCAGGACAACCAGTAGGTGAGCTGCAACCCGTCCCTCAACAGCATGGCACAGGGGCCAGCTCCCACCGGCTGGGGTCCTGGGATGTGCCCTTCCAGTCCTGGTTCTGCCTCTCCCAACCTGGGCCAGCTATTCACACCTCTGTGCCTCAGTTTCCTTATCAGTGAAAAGGGGAACAGAGCTTCACGTGTGCGACGTGTGTAGACTATGTGCTTTTTTCTGTGTGACACTGTGGTTACCGCATTGGAACTGAGTTACACATTTAGTCCTTTCACGCACAAACATCTTCATGTGTCAGTCACTGCGCCAGTCACTTGGAACAGAGAAACTGGAACTGAGAGGGCTCCCCCAGCTCAAAACACGACAAAGATGATAAAGAAGAAAACGTTTATCGTGCACTAGGTATCATGCCAAGCAACTACTGGCAATGTCTCGACTGCTCTCAAACAACCCTATAGGGTAGGCCGTATCACCATCCATTTTGGATTCAATGACCTGCCCAAGGTGGGACCTGCAGGGAGGAGAGGATGGTGGCACCCCAAGCCAGTGCTCTGAACCCTACACTGTAGCACGCCTTCCCACGCACCTTGGTCTTAATCGGGAAGGTGCCCAAGGGCGACCCGGAGGGGCAGCACTGAGACAACCCCTTCCACAAGGCTCTAGGCAGGAGACCAGCCCCCTGGGGTCTGAGGCAGAGACTCAGGAAGCGGGATGAGGCCACAGGGCACGCAGCCCAGGGCAGGACATGCTGGGCTGCTTCCACGCCTCTGACACTCTGCAGGGAACGGCTCACTGTGGGGTCTGCCTGGGCCAGAGCACTGTAACGCACCCCTCCCTTAGCAGCAGTGGTAAGTGAGTCAGAGAGTCCCAAGGGGATGATGGAATTCGGGAGCCTTTTAATGCAGCCATCCTCCACCTCCAAAGAGACTTTCCTGCCCTGGTGGTTGCTTAACCAGAGAACTGTATTTCCCCCTTTATTGCTCTAAGAACCGTAAAAGTGTGACGACAGGAGACAGGGGCTGCCCTCCGTGCTGCTTGTCCCCCTTCAGCCACCCGTAAAATGGCCCACCTCTCCCAGACCTCCAGGCTCTCCATGCACCTATTTCAGCACCCCGTGGCCTCACCGAGGAACCTCCTCAATCTCTTAAATCTTCTGCTTTGTACATAAGGACTCAGAGATAAGTCAATCTGGGAAAGTGAAGCTGGGGGAGCAACAAACTCCCTGAGCGGATGGAGCACAGCACAGAAAACACACAAGGCACACGAAGCTCTGCCCTGTTGCGTCGAGGCGCCCGCACCTCCATTTCCTTCCTGCTTCGCTTGGCTGATGCCTACCTTCCTGACAGCAAATTACTGTTAATAGCACGGTGCTGCTATCCTGTGCTTGTGGTTTCATGTTTATATCTGTAGCCTATCTCATTTCAGTGCCACAACTGCCTCTAAGTTAAACAAATGTCCCCACTTCACAGGTTGAGAAACTGAGGCCTCGGAGAATCTAGGACTACAGGCAGAGCTAGAGACAGAGCTTCACTCCTAGGGCTCCAAGGCCATTCTTCTTCCCCATAGGCAGCCTTTCCCCCCGATATGTAAGGGAGAAAGCACACAGTCCTGTCTCCCTCTTCTACAGGAAATTTAGGAACAAGGGAGATGAGACTCTATCAGACTAGTTAAACCTTTTAAGGGAGACAAGATTAAAATGATGAATTATTATTAAGACTAATGTTTATATGGTCCTTCATGGTTTACAACACGCTTTTATGGTCACTTCTCATTGGAGACTCATAACCACTTTAAAGGTAGAAATTACACCAGTCCTCATTTAAGAGCTCTGGAAGTGGAGACTCAAGAGTCTAAATGGCTCTCCTGGTTGGTCAGTGAGAGAGCCGGGTTTAACCTGGGTCTTCAGAGGCTGAGAGAGGGTCTGCAGTGGGCCCTGGAGCCTCGGGGGTAGGTTGGCGGGGCCGGGGTGCTTACTGCTGGTCCCAGATGACGAGGTGGAAGAGGTACTTGGAGAAGTGGACCCGTCGGGTCTGCAGGGGGCTGCACAGCTCCTTGCCTCCGTGGCTGAGGGAGCAGGAGAGGTAGAACTCTTCATAGCTACAAGGGAAAGGAGGCAAGTCAGGGCCCTCGGCTCCCAGAGGGCATCTCGGCACCGAACCACGCCAAGCTCCATTTCCCCCGGTTACACTCCTCTCGGTCTGCGGGACTAGAACACGC
>NW_011494910.1:2012791-2012950 GCF_000754665.1 Bison bison bison
ACACAGGGGGGTCCCTGCGCCGACAGGTGCCTGACAGAGGAGGGCAGCGAAGGCCCAGGCTCCCAGAGTCGCCCTTTGTTCTCCGCCAGTCGCCCAGAGGAATACATTAAGCGGGGAACAAAAAGAGCGGGGAAGGGGGCGGGGGTTCGGGAGGAGGGC
>NW_011494910.1:2014161-2014476 GCF_000754665.1 Bison bison bison
GTCCACCCAAATGAGCCAGGATACAGCCATCACATCCACCCAAATGAGCCACGATACAGCCATTATGTCCACCCAAACGAGCCATGGTACAGTCCTCCCGTCCACCCAAACGAGCCAGGGTACAGTCCTCCCGTCCACCCAAACGAACCAGGGTACAGTCCTCCGGTCCACCCAAACAAGCCAGGATACAGTCCTCCAGTCCACCCAAATGAACCAGGATACAGTCCTCCCGTCCACCCAAACGAGCCAGGGTACAGTCCTCCCGTCCACCCAAACGAGCCAGGGTACAGTCCTCCTATCCACCCAAACGAGCCA
>NW_011494910.1:2014576-2018593 GCF_000754665.1 Bison bison bison
CCCCGGCCGGCCTTGGGGGGGAGGGGCAGGGAGGCCTCTGCAGCCAGCACCAGGCGGGAACGCCAGCCCCGGCCACTGCTGCCCCTTCCCCCCCTGCACGTCCCTCTTCTGTGTCCCTCTCAGTGGGCGCATGGGGCATCACCGTGCCACAGATCCTGAATTTAGGGCCGTGGCGTCCCATGCAGACAGAAAGGCATCTGAAGTGACACTCGGTTTGCTCCCTAGTCCCGGGCCAGCAGCCCGCGCTCACCTGGTAGCCCAGGTGATCGGGATGCGGTGGGTGGCATAGACCGTGAAGGCCAGCGGCCCCGAGAGATGGCAGGCCTCCTGAACCAGGGTGTGCTTGCGGCTCCCAGGCACCGCGGGCTGGAAGTCTGCGTTGAACGTGTTGCAGTACAGCTCCACCAGGTCCAAGATGGCAGCCGTCAGGGCTTCCACAACCTTCTCTGTTTAAGGAAGGGGTCGGGAGGAAGAGCTCTGAGGGTCAGTGAGCTCCATTCTGTGGGCAAGGCACTGCCTGGGACCGCGGCCCTGAGCGCCAGTCACGCGTCTGTGCTGAAATGGGGAAAGCAGGGGCACAGCACATACTGCTCATAAAATGAAAGATGCTCAGTTCTAAACACCGTCCTGATTTATATGTGCTGCTACTTATTTTGTGTTAAATGTCCTTTCTTTTAGGAAACAGTAGGAATAAGAGTTATCAGTTACTAGGAAGTCACTGCTTAGCAAAATAAGACCAACAATTGTATGTCGGTCACCAAAATAATACTTTTTGGTCCACAAAATCTGAAAGATTGGGAATCACTGACCAAGAATCCTGGAGATATGAGCAACATATTTCTAGGATATGGGCAACATTCTGCTGGAAAGACTTAAGAGGGGATCCTAGGGAAAAATTCTTTATCACTGTCTCCCCAGGCCCTGCTGAATTGGAAACACGGGGGTTATGAGCCTACAACCTACTCAAGTGAAAGTTTTCCCATTTGGAAGCCGGGGCACCATGCCCACTCCCACACTTACACAAACTCATCTCCATCTCCCAGGGACACCATAGGAATAAATAGGAAAAATAATGCAAAAACATTTTGTGGAAAGAAATATGCTCTCCAGCTGTGTCCATGCCTCATATAGGAAAACACACACACACAGGCAGACCTGGACCCATAAATCAAGGGAGCTGGGGAGAAAAGGAATCTGGGCAGAACCTGAGGTTTTCACCTGCCCACTCCTGCATGAAGAGCAGTCCCTTACCTCGGTTTTCCCTCATGGCCAAGACGGTGGGATCCTGTTGGGGAGAAAGGAGGGGAAGGGGAGCTTCAGGACCACAGTCCTTTCCATCACAGCTTTTCATAGCCGCCCTCATCTGGACCAGGCTGGACCGAAATTCAAGGAGCAGAGGTTCCCCAGGGAGGATAGAGTGACAGTCTGTACCAGATCCGTGTGAGGGACAGTGAGCCAGAGCAAGGAGATAGTCCTCGCATCCACCCAAACAAGCCACGATACAGTCATTGTGTCCACCCAAACGAGCCAGGATACAGTCATCACGTCCACCCAAACGAGCCAGGATACAGTCCTCCCGTCCACCCAAATGAGCCAGGATACAGCCATCACATCCACCCAAACGAGCCAGGATACAGTCATCACGTCCACCCAAACGAGCCAGGATACAGCCGTCGCGTCCACCCAAACGAGCCACAATACAAACGAGCCAGGATACAGTCCTCCCGTCCACCCAAACAAGCCAGGGTACAGCCATTGTGTCCACCCAAACAAGCCAGGATACAGTCATCATGTCCACCCAAATGAGCCAGGATACAGTCCTCCCATCCACCCAAACGAACCAGGATACAGCCATCACATCCACCCAAACGAGCCAGGATACAGTCATCACATCCACCCAAACGAGCCAGGATACAGTCGTCACGTCCACCCAAACGAGCCAGGGTACAGTCCTCCCGTCCACCCAAACGAGCCAGGATACAGTCCTCACGTCCACCCAAACGAGCCAGGATACAGTCATCACGTCCACCCAAACGAGCCAGGATACAGTCCTCCCGTCCACCCAAACGAGCCAGGGTACAGTCCTCCCGTCCACCCAAACGAGCCAGGGTACAGCCACTGTGTCCACCCAAACGAGCCACGATACAGTCATTGTGTCCACCCAAACGAGCCAGGATACAGCCCTCCCGTCCACCCAAACGAACCAGGATACAGTCGTCACGTCCACCCAAACAAGCCAGGATACAGCCGTAGCGTCTACCCAAACGAGCCAGGATACAGCCATCGCGTCCACCCAAATGAGCCGGTGCAGCCCTTGGGCCACTCGCGTTTAGATCACAGCACCTGCCACGCAGCTGGCCCTGTCTGCACAGCATGCAGCCCCTGCGGTGGCGCCTCCAGTCCCTGGCTCGGGGAGATTCTGGTCTTGCACCCCAGTGGGTATGCAAACGGCCAGGCAGCGCCTCAGTGACTGTGAGCAGCCTTTGCCTGCGTTCCTGGCCTCAGTCCTGGTGGCAGGCCCCGGCCGCGTTCAGACTCGGGGAAAGGCAACACACTTGGCCTCCATTTCCCAGGAACTTTGTGACCGAGTGTTCAGACATGAAAGATGCAGGTGGAGGGAAGAGCCCTTCAGTAAGTGAACACCCCGCCACCTGATTCCCGGGGCTACTCCCCTCCTCCTTCCCCATGCTAGCACTCCATTACCTTCTGGATTTTAGGCTTCACTCGGGAAGGGCAGGGGGGCAGCTGGTTGAGAGCGCTGGTGATCTCAGGGGTTTCCACAGCGGCTAGGGCGTTGCAGATGGCCTTGACGGACTGGACCACCCTGTCGGCCTTCAGTGGGAAGTCCCCCTGTGGGAGGCAGCTCAGTGAGGCCGGCAGGCACGTGCTGCAGGGGAACGGGTTGGGAGGGTAACCTGTGGGGCCCATGCTTTATTTTCAGACACCCAGCATTAGCGAATATCACACAGCTCCTGATGAATTAAAGGAGCCGTGCCCACGTTCCCCAATGCTTTCAGCCATCCTCACTGAACCTCGTCTTATCTCCAGCCTCCCTCTGTCCACTCGTCTGTTTATACTACACAAACACATGCGGGGTCTCACCGGGGTGACGTGCAGTTTTAATAAAATCAATGCACAGAGAATGAAGAGCAAGGGAACCAAATGCATTGAGGGTGCATTTGCACACGCAGCTTTATGTCTCCCGCTAGTGTCAAGCCTGTCCCGGAGGCCTCATCTCAGCCCCACAGCCATGCCATGCCCTGCACCATGGCTCCAGCGGTTTTCTATTCTGGAATCCCTTCACCTTCCCTGCCCTGACTACCTAAGTAAATGCAGATCACAGACGAGCTAAATACTCACTTCCTTCCCAGAGCCTTCCCTAGCAGTCCCCCTCTACAAAACTCTCCAAGAGCTCTTGATTACCCAATACCAACCTGTTCTGTCTACCAATAGCTTTATGTTACCATTTCATTCTTTTGGCAGGAACACAGGTTCCCGGAAGCCTGACACAATTCTTACGCTTCTCCACCCACAGCGGCCACTAACATAGGGCCAGACTAGTACAAAAAAGGCATTCGGAGAACTCATCTCTCATCACAGTAAAGGTCCAAGCAGAGGCTGCTAGAGCAGGGAGTCTGGCAGTCGGTGGAGGGGTGAGCTAGATACAAAGCTATATCCAGCTCCCCCCAAAGGATGACCACCATTTAAACAGCATCAATGAGACACGGATTGTTTTTGAAGACCACTATGTGATTTTGCCGGGAGAAATATCAATAACCTCAGATATGCAGATGATACCACCCTTATGGCAGAAAGTGAAGAGGAACTCAAAAGCCTCTTGATGAAAGTGAAAGTGGAGAGTGAAAAAGTTGGCTTAAAGCTCAACATTCAGAAAATGAAGATCATGGCATCCGGTCCCACCACTTCATGGGAAATAGATGGGGAAACAGTGGAAACAGTGTCAGACTTTATTTTTCTGGGCTCCAAAATCACTGCAGATGGTGACTGCAGCCATGA
>NW_011494910.1:2018693-2019963 GCF_000754665.1 Bison bison bison
CATGCGAAGAGTTGACTCATTGGAAAAGACTCTGATGCTGGGAGGGATTGGGGGCAGGAGAAGAAGGGGACGACAGAGGATGAGATGGCTGGATGGCATCACTGACTCGATGGACGTGAGTCTGAGTGAACTCCGGGAGTTGGTGATGGACAGGGAGGCCTGGCGTGCTGCGATTCATGGGGTCGCAAAGAGTCGGACATGACTGAGCGCCTGATCTGATCTGATCTGATGTGATTTTCTTCAACTTCACAGCACATGGGACACATGTTTATTCCTATGGTTTTGAGGCTTAAAACTCCATGTGAATCCAAGTGGGGAGAGTCCTGGCCCTTCCCTACCTTTGGGATCCTGTGACTCAGCACATAGGAGGTTCCTGGCCTTGTTCACAGGACATTCAAGTTGTGCAGCAGGGCAGCAACTCTATGTCTCTTAGCTTTGGAGATGCTGTGCTCCAGAGAGAGGATCCGGGAATGACTCCTGACCTGCTCCCACAGAGGAACAGAACCCTTCTGAACACACGTGCCAGCCGCCCAACAGACGGCAGTCTTGGTGTGCCCATGTGCTAGAGGAATGAAAAGTGCTCTGCTAATAGATTTCAGTGTCCGCTCCAGATCCCTTTAGTGCTCACTGATCCCGGGAGGACTAGGGGAGAGGCAGGAAGAAGTTTGGGGCTGCTGGGCCAGCTCCAGAATTTGTACTCACGTCAGCCAACAGGAAGGCATCCACCTCATTGTGGTAAGTGTCGAACAGAAGACTCAGGGCCTGCCTGGGGAGTTGGGGACAGGGAAATGTCATAGGAGAAGTCAGGACAGATCCAGTGTTCTGGAAGACCCATTTTCTCCCTCCTCCTCCTCAGCTCAGGAATCAGGCTCTGGTTTAAAGGGGTTTCTGCTCTTCCCGTCAGTCCCATGCAGACTGAAGGCCAGAAGTCCCTTCTGTGGGCCCCCTCTTACTTAGAGAACGTAGTAAAGTACTAAGGGAAGGTACGTCACACACCCTGGAGTGGGGATCTTCTCCTGTGAGACTCTGGACCCCCATGCCCGACACGTGCAAGAAGTCCGGGCTGTGGCAGAAAGGCAAGCGGGGGTGCCTCTAGGGTCCCCTCATGGTCTCTGCTTGGCCCACACCCAGGACGGCACCCGCTCTCACCTGCTGATGGTCTGCTTGACTGGCCTCTCTTGCAGGTGGACGAGGTAGTTCAAGGTGGAGGGGCTCTGGTCGTCATTCACCTGTGTGAGGAGCACCCTGTTCAGAAAAGGCGGTTGCCTCC
>NW_011494910.1:2020197-2025732 GCF_000754665.1 Bison bison bison
CCTCCACCGCAGCCCCGCGCTCCTGCCCCAGGCCCACGCAGCATGTTCCGCGTCACTGTCTGCCCACCCCCGCCCCGGCACACACGAACCGTGCGGGCCAGGTCACCGCGCACGGCCTTCTGCTCCATCAGCTGCAGCCGGATATCGACGCCGAACTTCCGACAGTACTGAATATACTCGTGGCTGCCCAGGGCGTGCTTGCTGGAGGGACAGAGGGACAAGGCCGTTAGCATCCTAGAGACTCAGTGGAACTTTCGAGGGAAATGCACACCTCAGCCTAGGGGCGAAAGAAACAAGAGGAAGGGGAGGCAGGAGAGGGGCTGTATTCCTGTGCTGTACCCTCTACCTTGGCTGCTGGGAAACGTCACAGTAGAGCTCAGGCAAGAAACAGAGGTGTGTCTAAAGAAAAGCCGCCTAATACAGTTAACCCTTGGTCTGTACAAACACTGACTGTGCTAGGTATTTATTACCGTTATCCCTGGTTCAACTCCAGGAGTGGGAACTTCTGGAGAGGGGGGGAACGGAGATTTCTCAGGGGTAGTGTTTAAACTCCATCCTCCCTGGCGGCTCATACGGTAAAGCGTCTGCCTACAATGCGGGAGACCTGGGTTCAATCCCTGAGTCGGGAAGATCCCCTGGAGAAGGAAATGGCAACCCACTCCAGTACTCTTGCCTGGAGCATCCCACGGACAGAGGAACCTGGTAGGCTACAGTCCATGGGGTTGCAAAGAATTGGGCACGACTGAGCAACTTCATTTTTCCTCTTGGCTTTGGTATATATGTGTGTTAGTTGCCCAGTCGTGTCCAACTCTGCAACCATGGACTGTAGCCTGCCAGGCTCCTCTGTCCATGGGATTTTCCAGGCGAGAATACTAGAGTGGGTTACCATTCCCTTCTCCAGGGGAATCTTCCCTACCCAGGAATCGAATCTGGGTCTCCTGTACTGCAGGCAGATTCAATACCAACTAAGCCACCAGAGAAGCCTAACTTTGGCATATAGGACAGATCAGAAGCCAGCGTAAGCACAGGTGGTCTTAAGTCCCCCCACACTGTGGTCTTAAGTCACACACTCCTCACTATTACCATCTGGGGTGCCAAGGCCAACCAAGCAAACCCACCAAGATTCCGGGTGGAATTATCCCCAACCAAACTCCTGCTTCTCACCTCCCTCTGTGGGTCGTGTGACTGTGAATAACAATATAATCTCTACAGACGACCTGCATGCCATTACCCCTGCTCAGAGGACAACACACAAGACCTCTGTGCCCCTAACCCAGCCTAGGCTCCAGAGAAGGCGCTCTAGGGGGTCCCCAGCTGCTCCAGCCCCAAGTTGAACCGTGGTCAGAAAGGAAGCCCGGGAGAAGGGCAGACTGAGTCCCCCCTGCAGGCCAGCTCAGCAGGCCTGGGCCAGGTCCCAGCAGCTGGGGAACAGAAGCCGGAAAGGGACTTCCTTCCTCAGCAGAGCCGGGAGTCTAGGCCAGAAACAGCAAGGAGAGCAATGCAGAGGGCTCTGTGCAGAAGCCGACAAAGGGGTCCAGGCCCATGGCCAGGACAGGCTGCTAGGACGTAAGTGGGTTGTCCACATCCAGAGGGGCCAAGCCTCAGAATTGGGCCCCCCCTGCTGAGACTGGGTGGCAGCCGAAACCTGGAGGTGGGAGAGGCTGGGCCATGGGGCAGGGCTGGCGGGAGTGCCTGGGAGGAAGGAAGAGGTGGCGGAGGTGGGGGAGGCGGCAGGAAACCCAGCCTTCCCCTGGGACCATCTCAAGGTTCTTATCAGGGCAGCCTGCATCCTGGACTGCCACTCCCCCTCAGCGTCAGCCCCTCTGCTAGACAGGGGAGGAAACCCAGGGCCTCCTGGGAGCCAGCAGCTTTCTGGAGCTCCCAAGGGGCCTTCCCACCTCCACTCAAGGCAGATGCTCAGGGGCCTGGGCTTTTCTGTTACACGAGAGGAAAGAGAAGAGCCCTGGTGGAGGAGGGGCTCCTGGACCAAGAGCAACGGACACAGTCCCCGGGGAGCGTGCCTGACTTTCTCTGTGGAAGGCTTTCTTCTGGGTGCATTCAAGGTAGGGGGAGACAGGCCTGACCCTAGGACCAACCATCCTGTTCCACCTCGCCTGCGACATTCCCCTTGCATCTTGGCAAGAAGTCAGCACCTGACCGCTTATCCACCACCTCTGGACTCAGGGGCTGAAGGACTAGGGGCCGTAAAGGAAATGGCAGTATCCAGCTGACCTGGATCCTCTCTTTGGACTGGTCCTTCTCTGGGAACATTTAGGGATTGCTCATCGGGGTGTTCTCATCTATAACCCTTGGCGCATTTTACAGAAGCGGCTGAGGGCCAGAGTCTCACAACCCGTAAAAGGCAGCCAGACCCCAACCCGCTGTGCTCAGGTGCCCACAGTGCCCACTGCTCCTTCCGACAGTGGCAGGGGCTCTCTGCCAGGAGCCCCTGAGTCTGGGGCCCCTTTTATTCTTCTGGGGGAAAGTAAGTATACATTGAACTTCCCTGGAGTTGTGCCACGCAGGGCCCTGCCCTCTTCTTTTCTCTGTTTTCCTGTTGAGGGCACAGAGACAGGAAGGGCCCACAATACCCCTGAGAAGCCAGCCAAGAATGGCGCTAGTCACAGATCAGGCATCCTTGCCTCTCGACCTACGTGGAAGGGAAGGAGCAAGTGGCGGTGTTCCCCGCGTGCCCCTCAGCCCCTCAGCCCAGAGAGGCAGCCTCTTCTCCCCGTTCCCAGCATCGGCTGCACCAGGCAGCCAGGGACGAGGGCAGCATGCGGCTAAAGCTTGAGGGGGAGGGCAGATCTCTCTGTTTCCTGATCCGCTGACCTCTGGCTGATTCTGCAGCCCGCCACACAGCCATGCCACCCGAGGGGTGCAGCCCCCTCTCTGCCAGCCCAGCCCCCCAGAGCCCAGCACAGTGGAAAGAAGACTGGTCCCCATCAGACTTTCCAGTGAGGCTGTTCACTGCAGAGGGCGCTGAACGGACAGGCGCTGGAGGCGCGCCTCTGGTGGGGAGGACAGCCAGCCCCACATGCCAGCGGGGCAAGGGCTCGCCGGCAGAGGAAGGGGGAAGAGAGCAACTGTGGTTCTTACCCCTGGTCCCGTGGGGCACTCTGCCCAGTCCTCCTCCTGCCCCCGGCCGTAAAGACACCGCACAAGATCTAGGGCAGGAGCATAGCCCCCCACCCCCCCACACACATCTCTCCACGTGCACAAGTCTGCAGGCAGATATGCTCTTTGCCCAATCCCAGTTCCAAGCTCTTTCCACAGCAGATTTGTCTCAGGAAGCCGGCCAAGCCCTCTGGAAGACCGAGCTCCTGGGGAAAGCGCGACGTGGCTGAGAGTATGCCCAGAAAGCAGGAGTCCTGCCTGTGGCCAGGCCTCGAGCCCAGCGTGCCCCTGCAAAGCCCTCTCATGACCCTGCATCCCAGAAGACACGTGCCACCTCCTGCCCGCTTGTCCCCACCCGCTCACTCACTTCTGCAGGAACTCCTCCAGCCCACAAGGCTTCAGCACAAAGTCACCCACGTCGACATCCCTCAGTTCATCACGGGTGTAGCACAGGGTCTGGTAGATGAGCAAGTCTACAGTGGAGGAGCCTGAAAGGGGTGAGGCGGGGGGGCAAGGAGGGGGTCACTGCGGCAGGCGGGGCTCAACCTGAGCCCCCTCGCCCTGCAGGCCCAGCACCAGCCAATGAAGCAGTTTGGGGTTTCAAAAGTCACCCCTGCCCCACCTCTGAGGATGCCCACGCAGCCTCCCCCCAACTTACAGTTGCAGGTAAAAGTGAGCGGCTCCCGCAGGCTGTCGCACAGCACGGTCACCTTCAGGTTCACCTCATCCCCGAGGTGCTCCGGGCTCGGGGTGACAGCGCTCCAGACATACCCAGTGAGGGCGTAGTCCTGGACATCAGAGCCGGATCGGAGGCTGTACAGGAAGAGAGGGGAAGACCTGTGCCTTCGGGAGACAGTGGCGGACAAGACGCCTGCTGGGACCTCCGTGCTGAGGCCCAAGGGCCCCTCCACGCCCATCCCGCCTGCGGCCCTCCAGGTCTTCAGGCCAGGATGGGGACAGTGGGGAAGCATCTCTGCGAAACCATGTTCTTGACACATTTGTTACAGTTGCAAAACGTTTCTCAAGCTGAGTTGAACATTAGGGACAGTTCTAAACAACACAGCTTTCCATAATAAGTTCCGAGGAATATTTTTCTGAATCCATTTCCTTTCTCTTTTAGCTCCAGATAAGATTACACCCTTTATCTCCATCTGGGGTATATTTGCTCCTAAGGGCAACTGCTCCTGAAGTGATTGGAAATACTTTGTTAGAGCCAAGTTTCATGAATTTTGTCCACAATGTGAAAATTCTAAGACTCCAAAACAGCCTACAAACACCGGTTTCAGGAAGCACCCCATAGTTATAATTGAGATCTATTACAGATGGCTCTTCTTCCTCCCTAGAAAGTTCTGCAAGGACTGAGTCTCCTCCCCGCCCCACAGCCCTCCCTAACCCCGTCATTAACTCTTACACATCCAGCATGTGGCAAAATGCAGCAACTTCCTCATCTCTCTCCTCTGAGACCTCAAACAGCTCGTGGCCATTGGCGACGGTGTGGGGCCGGGAGCCCACCTTTAAGAGAAGAGCAGCTGACTCAGAGCCTCATCATCCCCTTCCCACAGGCCGCTCCTCGATCTAAACTCTTAACCTCCAGGTGTAAAGGCTTCCTGGTGAGAGTGGCATATGTGGGACTTTCAGGAATATATTTATCTTCTGTTCTGGGAGACTAAGCGCCAAGTTGAAAAAGCAGTTGAAGCCTTGGCTGAGTTTGGAAGCCTGGATGAGATGGACGTGAATGTGGCCAAACCTCCTTCCGGAGACGCCAGTGTCTAGTAAGCTCAAGCCTGCAGGTCAGGCAGCGCCCTGCTTGCTGGACCCCGGGGCTGACTTTCTGGAGGGTGCTCACAGAGGCGTGGCGGGAAGCTGAGCGGACAGCTGTTTCCCCTATCCCAGAACGGAAGCCCATGGAAGCAGGTTGCCCAAAGAGTCCCCAAGGAAACGGGGCCCTGGGCAACACTTCAACATCCACAGCAAGCCCCAGGGACCCAACACAGAGAGAGACTAAGAGACCATAGATGGAGGCGATGACTCAGACACACGTGCCTTCCCGGTCAATGCTGTTTGAGGAATAAAGTGTCAAAGCAGCTTCCTGGGCAGGAAAGGACCTGCTAAAAGGGTTAGGTCCTTCTACTCTGCTGGTCCCCCACAGCTGCAATGTGAGGGAGCCTGCCTGAGCTCCACTTCCAGTCCAAGAAAACGTGTGTGCCACCTGAGATTCTCAGCAGGACCTCCACCACGGGGCTGTCCAGTCATCCACGGAGAGTTTTAAAGCAGCCCTCCAACAAGACCTGTAGCACAGCCCCAGGGGGACGAAGTGGAGGAGGGGCTGGTGCCAGTCTGGTCTGACAGACCTGCCCAGAGCCCCGGGGGAGGCTGCCCCCAAGGAACGAAGTGATGGCTCAGATGGAGCACCAGCCG
>NW_011494910.1:2025832-2033295 GCF_000754665.1 Bison bison bison
GCCGGCATCGGGTAAAAGCGCCATTTCCGAGAAGCCGCGCACCAGTCTGCTTACACCAGCCTTCACCTCTCAGCCTGCCTGCCCCGCCCCGGGGCAGACAGCAGCAAGTGAGTTCCTCGTTTGAATAACCAGATCGCTTCCTCTGAGTGACCCTCGCTCACTGGCCTCGCCCCCTGGGCAGGCGTGGAGGGTGTGCAGAGAGGGGAGGGCAGCGTGGGGGCAGCTGGCATGGGAGGTCCCGGCCCTGCCAAGTTCGTGCTGTGTCCCAGTCAAAACAATAGTACCACTGTCAGCAGCTCACCCACAGAAGTGAGAGCAACAGAGCGACAGAGACAGGGAGGGGAGGGCAAGGCAGGGGGCAGAAGACAGAGTGGCCAGTGAGGGCCACTCAGGCCCTTTCAGTGCCACTCATGGGCTCCGTAAGAAAACAAAACAAAGCCACTTACGTTTGCCCGGCCGGCAGGCCCTGGGGGCATCGCCTGATGCTGGCCGGGGGCACCTGCAAGGCAGAGGCTGGCAGCAGGGATACCGCACCGGCACTTGGAGCCAGCCGTCTCCTCAGCTGGCCCCGCAGGCCTGGGATGAGGAGGGTCGCTCCGGCTGGAGGCCCGGCGAAGGCGAGGAGGTGGTGTGGGCCGGGAGCCGGAAGGGGCCCCGGTCCTGGAGTGAGCCCCCGCACCAGGCTGGGGTGGGGAGGACCAAGGCCGCATGTCCCCCTAAGAACGGGCAGGAGCTCTGCTTGCCCTAGCTTCTTCAAGGAGACACTGGACCAAGTTTCCCCCCAGAATTCTGATAACACACAGGGGATGTGGGAAGGATGAGAGCTGGGGAGGGGGAAAGGGAGCCACAGGGGTGCCCACCTACCAGGGTGGCCTGACTCGGTGCGAGCAGGCCCGGCTGTGTGAGAACAGACTCTCCCTGTCCCTATAAATAGCAGGAACAGCCCCACCTCTCAGAGCAGCGCCTTTAAAGAGCCTGGCGCCCTACAGCTTATCCCAGGAGCTGCCTCTGCTCTGGGGGACTCTCTTAACCAGCACAGGAAGGAAGGACCACGTGGCTCTTCCAGAGTCGTGGAGGATCCCAATTACTGGGACGTAACGTGGGAAAGCCCCAGTGTCCATTAGACAATGGGCTAGGAGAAAACAAGGATGGAATGAAGTGGAACGCCATTAGCACAGAAGGCATCTGCCAAGGGGTGCCTCTTGGCTCCTCCGGGGCCAGGGTTTCCAGGGCCCGAGGGTGAAACACGAAGCAGGCTTCAGGTCCTGCCCTGAAGGGGATGCTGCTGACACTTCTTAAACCAGAAAAAAACCTACCCTGTGCTTCTGCGTAAATGCTTTGCTATTGTATACTATGCACTGATAAAAGTGAAACTATTATGGTCACACTGCATACTTTTTCTAAATATTTTCACTGCAAAATGAGATGGATGATGGTGATGATGGCACAACAACATGAATGTACTTAATGCCACTGAATTGCATACTTACGACTGGTTCAAAGAGATTTATGGGATGTATATTTTATCCCAATGAGAGAGAGGCATGCGTGTGCGCGCACAGAGGACAGGGAGGAGACAGACAGCGGGGCAGAGAGGCAGAGACCTGGAGAGAAGTGGGGGAGAGAGCACAGAGAGAAAGGGAGCGAGCACAGTGGAGCTTTGGGGTGAGAGGCAGCAGGGCTCTGCACCAAGGCTCATCACGCAAGACACTGAGAGGTCTGGCCAGGACGCGCTCCCCGAGCGCCGAACATCGGTCAGGCTCGGGACTCAACCCCATCGTCACGCAGCACTTTCGGCCGAGCAGAAAGTCAGAAAGCAGAGGCCATTCGGCCATGGAGTCAACGCTGCATCTCCTCAGCCCAGGTCTCCCCTTATATCACTAAGCGGGCATTCAGAAACGCCCACACCCACAAGGGCCGCTTGGCCGGGACACACGAAACTTGGCCCTGAAAAGGAGCTCCCTCTCCTGGCGCCCCTCCTCCCTTCCCCAGCCCGGCCTGGGGCGCAGAGGCAGAGGCAGGAGCACACTGAAGGGGTGAGGGTGGAGCAGACCCGCATTTGGACAGTGAAGAGGAAAGAGGGACTGTTCTGTTTCTGAAGGACAAGGGAACGGGCACAGAAGAAACACAGAGGTCCTCACCGGGGCTGCAGAAATGCGGCGGTTCTTGCCGGGTGTTGCGTTTTTCCGGTTGGCGCAGCGGGAGGCGTATGTGCGGGGGGGCACCTGTGGGGGCATGGTCTTGCTCCGGGCCACGGGCTTCCCAGGAGTGTCCTTGGCAAAGTCCAGGGGCCCCCGACCCTCCTTCCAGCCCCTGGTGGCATCCCGCAGCATCTCTGCGTCGTAGGTCGACTTCAGGTTCAGCCGTGTGATGGCATCGTTAATGCCGTCGTAGTCCACGGAACCCAGCGGCCGCCCCGGACTCCCACCTCCCAGCTCCTCCTCCTCTTCTAGGATCCCGGGCCCCAGCAACTTGCCTGGAGGTTGTTCAACTGAAGAGAAAGTGTTGATGTCACTGGGCTGGGAAACCTTGGAAGAGGAGGGGGACCCCTTTCTGGGAGGCAGGGGAGGAGTATCCCAGATAGAGACTCGGGGAGGCAGAGGAGGCGGGGACAGTTTCTTAGAAGAGTCTTCTCTGTGCCTTGGTCCTGGGGACAAGGAGAGCCCCCCATCTGAACCATCAAAAATGTAGAGATAGTCTTCGGCCAGGGAGCCTTTGGGCCAGGGATCTGGGCCAGGCTGGGAGCCCCGGGAGGTAGAGTGGTTGGGCAGCCCTTCCTGTGGGGAGACTGAGTTGTAATTGAGGGTAGGATCGGAGCCAGAAAGACCGCGTAAGAGCTTGAGGTCCTTCCGCCTTCCCGCTGGCTTGCTGTAGAAGTCCAGAACAGGCTCATCCCAGCCGATCAGAGAGGGGTCTGCGTTCTGCTTTGCCCTGCTTTCCTCCTTGTCGTGCCGAAGCCGGGACAGCGCGTCGTACTCCATCTGCAAGGCTTCAGCCATGGCCAGTTCTTTGCGGCTGATGCCCACCGACTCCAGGGACTTCCAGTGTTCCCCACTGCCCTGAGTCGAAGACATGGTGAGGACGGGGGACAGCGCAGACGAGGAAGCCGTCTACTTCATGGCAAAGTCCGGTCTGCAGGGTTGTGGCATGGTGTCTGGGCACCTGCAAGGCATGGGTAAAAATATCAGTCATTAGGTCTCAAAAACAGATGGGTCAGCAATCTGACTGGGCGCTAGAATCTGGGCCACTGCCTGTTTCTTGAGTGCCTACAACAGATGGAAAGAAACAGAAAGATGAAGAAAAAAATAGAGAGACACCAGGCCAACTTTATGTATCTATTACACCCATCCACCCTTCCATTCATCCATGCTATGCTATGCTATGCTAAGTCACTTCAGTCGTGTCCGACTCTGTGTGACCCCATAGACGGCAGCCCACCAGGCTCCCCCGTCCCTGGGATTCTCCAGGCAAGAACACTGGAGTGGGCTGCCATTTCCTTCTCCAATGCATGCAAGTGAAAAGTGAAAGTGAAGTCGCTCAGTCGTGTCCGACTCTTGGCGACCCCATGGACTGCAGCCCACCAGGCTCCTCCGTCCATGGGATTTTCCAGGCAAGAGTACGAGTGGGGTGCCATCGCCTTCTCCGTCCATTCATCCATACATTTTGCTATCTCTGGTCCCTAAATCCCATCCTCATCTCGCTTACAAGTTCCCCAAGGAAAGAAGGAGGCACCTTGCATCAGCAAAGACAAAAAGATAGAGACAAGGGCTCTTCAGTCGATTGAAAGACAGCTCTCCAATATGAATGGACCTAGAGATGACCATACTAAGTGAAGTATGTCAAACAGAAAAAGACAAATTCCATAACGATATCACTTATATGTGGGGTCTAAAATATGACGCAAATGAACATATCTATGAAACAGAAAGAGAGGCACAGACACAGAAAACAGGCTTGTGGTTGCCAAGGGGGCGGGGTGGGGAAGGCTTAGGCGTTCGGGATTAACAGACGTATCAAAACCTGGAGACAACCCAGTGTCCATCAGCAGGTGAGTGGATTCAAAAATGTGATGCGTCCACACAGCTGAATGCCACTCAGCAACAAAAAGGAATTCATTACTGATACATGCAGTAACATGGATGAATCTCAAAATAACTATGCTGAGAAAAACAAGTCAGACCAAAGATTATGGGTATGTAGCGTTCCATTTGTATAAAATTCTGGAAAAGGAGAACTAATCTACAGTGAAAGTGCAACTGTCAGTCGCTCATTCAGTTGTGTGGACTCTTTGCGATCCCACGGACAGTGGCCCGCCAGGCTCCTCTGTCCATGGAATTCTCTGGGCAAGAGTACCGGAGTGGGGTGCCATTCCCTTCTCCCAGGGATCTTCCCGACCCAGGAACTGAACCTGCATCTCCTGCTTTGGCAGGCAGATTCTTTACCACTGGCCATATATATGTATGTCAAAATTTATAAAGTTGCACACTTTAAGTATGTACAATTTACTGTATGTACATACATACTATATGTATATGTACATACTATATGTACAATTATACTTCAATAAATCTATAATGAAAAGTACAATAAAGCCCTATGAAACAACTAGTCAGACTGCACTGAGATCCTCCCAAAATACATCAATACAAGCAATAAAACAAAACTAGCCAACAGGTAAGACCCGGGTGCCTGATGAAGGGAAGGTGTGCCAAAATCTTGATTTCCCTCAGCCCTTAGGAAACCAGACAGGAAGATCACACACACACACGCCTGGCCAGCTGCCTCTGCCATGAGAAGCCCTGTTCATTTACTCCAGCTTTGTCATCCTTCTCCTTCAGGTGCCGTGGGATGACACGGCATGAAGACATGTTCGTGATGACAAGGTTAGCCTGGCCCAGTGGTTCTCAACCCTGGCTGCATATTACAAACACTGGGGGAATTCTTAAAAGTACTGAAGCCCAGGTACTTTCAAGAGATTCTGATTTAATTGGTCTGCAGTAGGCAGTGGTATTTTTAAAAACTCCCTAGGAGACTCTAAACTGTAGCCGAAGCTAAGAACCACAGACCTGTGTGTGTATGTGTGTTTCAGATTAGGTTGGGACAGCTGAGTGTGAAGTAAGTCACTTCTGAAGCTTCTCACCAGCAGCTGAGTTCACCATTTCTAAAATTATCAAAAATCCTTCATTTTATTGTACTGCTTTGCCCAGCAAGTTACAGACATACGAAGCATGTCCTTCATGATAAGAAAATTGAAAACATCAATAGAAAGTAAGTTCAGATAGGTGCACGGTGGCAAGTTCCATCACACCCCAAATGAGTTAGGGCAAGAGCATCCTTTACATGCAGCCCCCTCCCAGATCCTGGAGCACCCCTTAGGCACAGGCTGGCTCCATGAGTCTTGGAATGTATTTCCCCCAAAACTGAGTAGCACAAGCTCAGTTTCAGGGTATGCAAAAACAGCTCTCTGCTGCTTCCTGTGTCTGTTGCGTTTCTCTACCCTTCAACATCTCCTTATAGACTACGTTTTATCCACAGAGGAAGAGAGTCATGCTATTTAAAATTCCAAGGAATCGGATGAGCAGATGGAGATACCCAGAACTTGGCTGCCCAGAGACGGGACACTAGACCCAGGAAAAGGAGGCCCATGCTTTTGATAGGAGACAAGAGATAAACGCTCAAAGCTGAACTGAGCTTGTGCTGTGCTTAGTCGCTCAGTCATGTCCAACTCTTTGTGACCCCGTAGACCGTAGCTCGCCAGGCTCCTCTGTCCATGGGGACTCTCCAGGCAAGAACACTGGAGTGGGTTGCCATGCCCTCCTCCAGGTTTAATCCAGAGAATGGCTGTATTTTTAGCCCCACGCTGGAACAAGCATAGTAGTAAAATGGCCTGGCCTGGCGCCGCTGTGAAGAGAGAAACTGAGGCCATTGGAAATAATCTCTCTCAGCGTCCTGCCTCTCTTGCCCACTAACTAACTGATCCACACCTGCATTCAGCCTCCTTTTCTCCTGTCGGCCTCTGGAGAAGCAGTACCCCTCCCGCTGACTTAGAAGCCTCCTGGGCACTTGCCCCACCACTGGGTCTCCTCCACACACGCTCCACAAACTCCCCGCCCCTCTTCTTGACTTTCAGCTCTTCCCCTTAACTGGCTCACTCTCTTCAGCACTTAAACATGTTCAAGCTTCTTCTGGCCTTAGAAAGAAAGAAAGAAGAAACAAAAACCAGAAGCCTACACACACCCTAATCACCTTGGCTTCCTGTCCTTCAGCTCATGCCCTCTCAGTGCTCCCTTCCCTTCCCAGCCAAGAGCAGAAGACACACGGCGCTTCTCAGGTCTCCATTATTGGCTCCTCAGTTCACTGCCACCTGCCTTCTGCCCCCGGCATTCCACTGGAATGCCCCAGCAATAACGCCCAGGCTCCCCGCTTCCACAGAGGTTTCTATCTGCCCAGACACCGCTGCTGCCCTTGGCTCGTGGAGCATTCCCCTCTTCCCGTGCCCTCGACCCGCTGCCTCCCATGACTCTCTTTCTTCTCGTCTTCCACCGTTGTCCTCCTCTTCCTGTGTCCACCCCTGCAATGCTGGCGTAGGCGTGGGACTCCATCCTCCACCTCAGTTGGCTGACACTGGGCAGTCTCGGTCTGTTTCCCACTCACACAAGGTGCGTGCTGGTGGCCCCAGATGAGTCTCTCCCCCCTGAAGTCGCTATGGCCACCCATATCTCAAGCCCAAATGCCCCAAATGAACGACCACATCCGCATTTCCTTCCCACAGCCTTCCCTTTCCTGGTTCCCCACCGCCGTGAACAGCACCACTCAGTCACCCAGGCTAGGCAGCTGATGGTCCTCCTGGATCCTACCTTCCTTTTACCCCCGTCCAGTCACCAAGGCCTGTCCTCTGAGTTCTTCCCAAATCGAGTCCCTCCTGCTATCCTAACTGCTGCCGCCCTAATTAGACCCACACCTTCTCAGCTGGGCTATCGTAAGAGCCTTCTAATAGTCCTTCCTGCTAACCTTTCCCTCTTTACCACTTGCTCCCCAAAGCAGCTTGAGGGTTCTTTCTAAAGTGTAAATCTGATCATCTCACTCTCTGTTTAAACCCCTTCAAAGGCTCTCTATTTGATTCCTTAACAAGGCCTTCATCACCAGCCCACATCTCCCTCCCATCTCCAACCATTCATTACTACCTATTTGATACCTCTGTGATTCTATGCAGTATCTTCCTACTCCAAGGTACCCTTCCCAACTGCCAGTGTTCTTCGCTTATTTGGTTCTAAATGCTCAGACTTTGCTCAGACATCAGGTTCTTCAGGAAGCCTTCTCAGGATCCCCAGGTTGAATTAAGGGCCCTATCTTCATGTCCTCAATATGCTAAGTCCCTTCAGTCGTGTCTGACTCTTTGCAACCCTATGGGCTGTAGCCCACCAGGCTCCTCTGTCCAAGGGATTCTCCAGGCAAGAATACTG
>NW_011494910.1:2033395-2034172 GCF_000754665.1 Bison bison bison
CCAAGGGATCTTCCTGACCCAGGGATCAAACCAATGTCTCCTGCATTGGCAGGCAGGTTCTTTACCACTAGCACCACTTGGGAAGCAACTTATATATACCTCAAATATCAGCTTAAATTATTTATCCAAAATTAAATGTATATGATTCTGTTATCCCCCAACTAAGCTCAAGTTCCAATATCACCTCATTTCCACTGAGAAAAAATGCTCCTGAACTGGAACATAAGGGTAGAGCTTTCTGATGGTAAGAATTTTCAGACACGGAGATAGGTGGTCAGGATACAGATGGATCCTTCCTTGAGGATCCTTCAAAGGAAGGACTGGGCTTCAACTAATAGGACCAGGTTTAGCATCTGTAAATGCAGGTGGGCAAATGGACAAGACCACCGCACAAAATGCCCTCCAGCCCTGGGACTCTTTGATTCTGACCTATTGATTCCCTTCAGTCCTATTGATTTCTCTTGATTCCTCAGAGGACTCCAAAGTTAGCCCTAGAAAGAAAGAGAAGAAAGCCCCAAGGGGGAACTTCCTGGCAGCCCAGTGGTTACAGTTTGGCGCTTTCACTGCTGAGGGCCCAGGTTCAATTCCTGCTCCAGGAACTAAGATCCCAGAAGCTACGTGGTGTGGCCAAGGGAAAAAAAAAATGCCCGAGGGAGATCCAGCAGGCCCAGCTCCTACAGCTCTTTCCAAACTGGAATTCAAATGCAGAAAGCTGAGCTACCCCTCTCTAACCACCAGCCCCTGATAACCACCATTTAATTCTGTTTTTGCAAACCT
>NW_011494910.1:2034272-2038418 GCF_000754665.1 Bison bison bison
CGGGCTCCCGGCCAGGACGCCACCAGGCCAAGCAGAGGAGGCCCAGCCCGCTGACAAGTCTCGTGTCCAGGGCCACACCGGCAGCTGCTCACTCTACTGCGGACGGGCACGTGGTGCGCAGGCAGGACCGGGAGAGCCATCCCCCAAGGTGGAGTGAAGGTTCAGAGCTGCAGCAGGCACGGGGGAAATCTAGGGAAAGAGGGAAGGCAGGATCCCAACCACCTGGAGCTAGAGGGAACTGGCTTCCACTGAGAACTCGTTCCTGAATTTCATCCTCCAGGAGGGGTGTGGATACACAAAGTATTTTAAGAATCAGAGTCTCATGTTTCTTGCCTCCCCCATTCTCTTTCCAATTCAGTTCCCTCCCTGCCAAACTCTGCTGGGTTGACAAATTCCCTATTCCTTGAGTCCTCAAGGGCTACTAAGGATTCTGTTTTAAAAAAAGAAGAAGAAAGAAATATACATGATGAAGGTCCCAGGAAAGAGCTGGGATAGAGGAGGACCAGGGGCTTTGCTACTCTGCAGCTCATCCAGGAAGAGAAGTCAAGGGCCAAGACCACTCTGTCACAAACTGCAAGGAGCACCCAGACACTGTACTCTATGAGACTGACATCGTCTACCACATCAAAGAGAGTGGTGCCCCTGGAGTTGTGCGCCGTGGTGGCCCCAGCTGTTTTCTCTTCCAGTATCCATCTCTCAGAAAGTAGATGAAAACCATCTGAAAGACCATTTTTAGCCAGTTACCCTTCACCTGCATGCACTCATTATTAACATTTCCCCACATTTGAACACACTTTCTCTGCTTAACATTTGAAAGTAAGATGCAAGCACTTCACTTCTAAATACTTTAGCCTGAATCTCTACAGAAGACCTAGGCCACTCTCTGAGGTAAACACAATGTCAGTTAGCATACCCGCAAAATGTTAACGCTGACCCGATAAAATTACCTAATATAGGGCCCACATTTGAATGTTTGTAATTGCCATCTGGTAAGTTTTTCAAACATACAAATTCCTGGCCCTTCTCCTGGAGGGTTTGATTTAGTGGGGTGAGTCCCTGGACTCTGAACATTTCAAAGACCCTCAGGCAATTCAGATGTGCAGATCTGACACCAAAGACTAAGGTTTCAGAACCACCAGGAGTACAGGAGGGAACTGGGGAAAGGGACCCGGAAGAGCACCAGGCAGTCAGCTGGTGAAGGGAAAGGGGTTTATGGCCAAGCGGGTCGGTGCCAGGGTCTAAGCAGCACCAGGCACCAAACTCAGTTCACACAGCTGCCAACAGATGGCTGGAGGTCAGGGGGGAGGAGGCCGGTCCGAGCAGAGCCACACAATGGTTCAGAGTCAAAGGGTGGGGAGAAAGGAGAGGGCACTCCCTGCAGCGAGCTGACTCTGTGTAGGGCCTGTGCCAGAGAGGGCGGGGCCCCAGGGGCCAGCAGTGACTCCAGCTCTGGGTGGAGAGGGCTTCCTGTTGCCTCGATGGGGGGCATTGTATCAGAACTGCCCTGCTTGGGACAGACTAATGAGCCTGGGTACTCTCCCCACATCCTGGGCCACAGAGTGGAATCTAATGGGTGTTGAGTACCAGCTATGTGCCAGGCGCCATACTAGACCCAAATATTCAGTTGACAATGGCACAATTCCAGGAAGCTTACGATCTAGCAAAGGTGACAGATGTATCATAAATAATTCAATCCCTGCCTGAACCTTGCCCATCTTGGCCCATCTTCACCAAGCAGGGGCAATGGACAGTTATCAAGAAAGGGTGAAAAATGTGCAGTCTCAAGCCCCTGTCTTCCCTCAGATGACTCAGTTCTAGGGCTGCCCTAGGAGACCTTCCACACCACCTCTTGGGACAGAATGGGTCAAAGGGTTGGAGGCCATTAAGGCTTAATCCCTTTGGCTCACAGAGTTTTCTTTTCTGAGAGGACCTCCCCCTAGCCACGCCCAACAGCCACACTTATCCAGACCCCCATTCCAGTGGTTCTGCAGCCAGGGACCCATCGCCCACCCCTCAACCCACACCCTGCTGTCCTGCTCCACATCTCCCCGCCCACAGCTCCAACAGGGAAGTCAGTGTGCCCTGTGCCAGGAACCTGACTCCTCCAGCAGGGAGGTATAACCAGAAGTCAAGTAGGTCAGCTCTCCGCCTCAAACAGATATGCAGCCGATCCCTGCTCCCGTAATGAAAACCTACAGGTTTTATACAACTCTACAGGCTGCTTTGAAGTCAGGCCCAATCACTGAGTAACACACACCAACAAAGTCTTTCTCATTAACCGTGTTCTCTCAGGGTGGTTCTCACTCAGTTCCAAATGTGGAAGAAAGAGACTTGCACTTTCTTCCTACTCACATAGCCCCTCTCCAGCACCCTCTTAGCCAAATTAAAGCAGTCCCATGTAGCTCAGTCTTTGCTACTGGACTTACTTTCCATCTCTCTCTCTCCTGGGCCTACCATGAATTCTCCACCAATCTGAAGCCAAAGTGGACCCAAGAGCCCTAATAAAAGGCTCTCTGGTCCTAAGAGAGCAGAGGGTCAGGAGGCCGTGTGACCCAGTTACATCCGTCAGGTTTGCATTCACAGTCCCCAGTCCCTGCTCAGAAACTGTCTGTGCAGCAGGTTCCATTCAAACACACACACATATGTACACATGCACACACATGGAATTCCTGGGGCTCAAAGCTCCTGGCACACACCCTGTAGACATGGGGTCTTGGTATTAAGAGAGTCAGGGATGGAAGAGGTGAGGTGGCAGCTCATGGCTCATCTCAAAACTTTCCAAGAGCTGCACTGTTACAGACGGCAGGGCCCGGGACCAGGAGCTGGCAGTCAGCTGAATGGAACATTTGGCAAAAAGGAAAGAAAGGTCTTGGCAGCATGTGAGTTTCTAACCCAGGAACCATCCCAGGAGCCAGAGCAGCCACACCTCCCCTCTGGGCCACGTTTCCCACTTTCTCTGCTGCCTGCCCTCCGCTCCAAGGACCAGTCCTTCTAGTTCAGATCAGTTCCCACCAAAGTGCACTCCAACCTACCTACAAGAGAAAAACCACCTAACGTTTCCAAAATCTAGGAAACCTCAGCCTCTCTGAATCTACTGTAGGCCCCTGAAGCATAAAGGAAGCCCCTCAAGGAGGGGGATATAACAAAGTGGGTGGAGGTGGGCACGGGGACACAGCAGCCTTTCCCAGTGCCATTTGCTGGCTGCAGCTGAGAGCTCCTGCAAGATTAGACTGTTGCCTGACACCTCCAGCTGAACCTCCAGTCTAGCTTCCCCAGCTCATGCCCGCCGGAATCCAGTTCTCCAGGATTCTTGCGTGGGCTGGGAAAACTCCCTAGAGGAGGCCAGCCCATTAAGCAAAATCCAGAAAGCAGGTCACAGCTGTTCCCATCCAGCCAAGGCACCGAAGTGAGGACCCAACACACCAGCAAGGCTCTGCTCTGCTTGGAGGACTCACTGGAAGGGAGAGATGACAGGTGGTGTCACTCTGGCTCACGGCTCCAGTGCAGACTCCTCAAGTCCTCACAAGCTGGGCAGGGCCAACCCATCAGAGTCTGCAGGGAAGAAGAAGGGAGCGCTGAGCAGCATCGCAAATGACGGCCCATGCCCACAGCAAGAGGATGGGGAAGTATCTTGGGGTAACCACCGAGGCATCAGACTAGCCAGAGTCAACTGAATAACGCCAGTGAGACCATCCTCCACAAGAATGGCATCTTTGCGGCGGATCAACTCTCTGATCTGCAGGGAGTGTCTCCAATTCATTCACTTATAACAATTCTTCAGTTGTTTTCTGGTAGCACCTTTCCTGGACATCTGAAAGGCTGTCTCCCATCTCCATGACAGGATCCGCCTGTCTAATAGAAATGAGTCGAATGAGACCCACGAACAGTCAGTGCATTTGCCCCGGCTCTCACCGCAGAGTGGGAAGGGCCCGTGACCCAGTGTGGAGAGGCCACACGGTGCTGTTGGTCCTCAGAAACAAGCCTGCCCCAGGCCCGTGCACCTCCCCATGAGGACACGCTTGGCACTGATGATGGCCAGAGCCCGGGACGAGAAGCACCTGGGGGCTCGGTCCCCAGAACGAGTCCACAAAGTAGAGAAGGGGAGCCAACAGCCCCCACGCCGTGGTGCCGCCTGTGGGGAGGGGC
>NW_011494910.1:2038518-2040585 GCF_000754665.1 Bison bison bison
AGCGGAAAAAGCCTGAGCCAGTCACCCATGGGAACCTCGGAGGAGTGAAGACCGGCCCCCCACGCCGTCCCCAGGGAGAGCTCCTTCCCGCCCTCTCGGCAGGGAGGCTCTGCACCTCCCTCCGCCAGCTCTGACCGCTATCTCTCTGCCACCACAGTCCCTAACCCAGCAATCCTGACAGGCTGTCTGAATATCTTCCATTAGTGCTAGTTCCCCAAATCAAGAAAGTCCCCGATAGACTGCAGTCACTCCCAGGGGCCCAGAGCCACAGTAACCACACAAACTGCACACGTCCCCACCCGCACGCTCCCACCCACCACACACCCTCCGACTCACCCCCCGCCCCCAGCAGCTCCCTGGGGGCAGAAGAAGCCAGCCTAGACGGCTGAGGGGACAGTTCTAGTGCCACTGGCAAAGAAGCCTAAGAAAAGCAGCAGGAAGTTGAACCCGAAGAAAAGGAAAACGGGGCCCCTAGGTTCCAGGGCCCTTCCCTGTCCACATTCCAGGGTGCGGGGCCAGGCTGGGCCAGCCAGCAAAGCTCGCAGGAGGGCGACGCCAGGGAAGGAGACCCCAGACACAGAGCCCCGGAGCGCCTTTGCCCAAACAAACCTGGTCAGCCTCAGCGGCGGCTGGTTATCCCCTCAATCAATGGAGAACCCTGGGGTCCTCACAAACCAGGATGGGCAAGGGAAGGGGTGTCAGTTCCCAAGTGGCCCCCTTCTTTCAGGCCAGAAACACACACACACCACACACAAAACACCACCAAACATCTGATACTAATTTATTCAGGAGTGTCAGAGGGACGTCTGTAGTTAAAAAGCAGAGTCTGGGGAGAAGGTGCTCAACCTAAGGGAATCTGGAAGTGGAAAAGGAAATTGCAAGTGGCACTGGAAGAAATTATCCGTGAGAAGGTGGAGGATCAGATCTCTGACACAGGCCTTGCCAGTCCTCCCCCGGTCCCAGCTCCCGACCTCTCCAGGGCACAAGTTCCCCTAAGCACTGTCCAGGAGGCGGCCTGACCCTTTAAGTCACTGACCCCCCGATTCTTGGCCTTGGCTGCTGTTAGCCTGGCCTCACCCCGCAGCCATGAAGTCCCTCTCCCCTCTTCCTGGTAGCAGACCGGAAGGATATCCTGCCCCGGGTCAGCCAAGGACACAGAACCCAGGAGGAGACCAAGGGTTCCGTCTCACCAAGGTCAAAGGAGAAACCCCACTGCGGATGCAGGGCCCTAAGAGGGAACTGGGAGATGAGATCCATCCCCAGACGGCCTCCCAGTGTTCAGAATCCCCAAACCACAGTGAAGGGGACACCAGGGAGGGGGCTGGGAAGTGGGCAGAGATCCTGATGGTGCCTGATTGCAGGGGATCCCAGCCGGGCCTCCCCTCCACCTGGTCACCCCGTCCCTAGCCCTGTCACAGTGGAGGCAGCTCCAGTGCCCGGGCCCTACTGGTCCCACCTGACCCTTAGGGCCTCAAAAGCCATGAGTGCAGCTGGAGACGCTTTTACTCCTGCTTTCTCTCTCCTCTTTTCACCCCAACTCAGGATCCTCAGAAACCTTCCCCGGTCAGCTGTTTCAAACTTGCCTTAAACATTCTGATGCTGTGTACATGACATGACATTAGAATGGGGCACGAGAACACCACCTTTGTCTTAGATGGTGTTACAACCACCATTCTGCATCTCTGCACATGGAGGGGTCAAGATTTCTTTCCTAAGTAGGAAGTAACCCAGGCGGTGGGGGAGTAGAGGAGGAGTCCTGTCAGTTTCCGCGTTGCTCTGTACACGCCCTAATGCCTTTTTCCCATCTCCTGTGTCTGCAGGTCAGGAAGCAACAGTTAGAACTGGACATGGAACAACAGACTGGTTCCAAATAGGAAAAGGAGTATGTCAAGGCTGTATATTGTCACCCTGCTTATTTAACTTCTTTGCAGAATACATGAAACAACAGACTGGTTCCAAATAGGGAAAGGAGTACATCAAGGCTGTATGTTGTCACCCTGCTTATTTAACTTATATGCAGAATACATCATGAGAAACGCTGGGCTGGAAGAAACACAAGCTGGAATC
>NW_011494910.1:2041259-2041881 GCF_000754665.1 Bison bison bison
AGCCTCTTGATGAAAGTGAAAATGGAGAGTGAAAAAGTTGGTTTAAAGCTCAACATTCAGAAAACGAAGATCATGGCATCTGGTCCCATCACTTCATGGGAAGTAGATGAGGAAACAGTGGAAACAGTGTCAGACTTTATTTTTGGGGCTCCAAAATCACTGCAGATGGTGATTGCAGCCGTGAAATTAAAAGACGCTTACTCCTTGGAAGGAAAGTTATGACCAACCTGGACAGCATATTGAACAGCAGAGATATTACCTTGCCAACTAAGGTCTGTCTAGTCAAGGCTATGGTTTTTCCAGTGGTCATGTATGGATGTGAGAGTTGGACTGTGGAGAAGGCTGAGTGCCAAAGGATTGATGCTTTTGAACTGTGGTGTTGGAGAAGACTCTTGAGAGTCCCTTGGACTACAAGGAGGTCCAACCAGTCCATTCTGAAGGAGATCAGCCCTGGACTTCTTTGGAAGGAATGATGCTAAAGCTGAAACTCCAGTACTTTGGCCACCTCATGAGAAGAGTTGACTCACTGGAAAAGACTCTGATGCTGGGAGGGATTGGGGGCAGGAGGAGAAGGGGACAACAGAGGATGAGATGGCTGGATGGCATCACCAACTCGATGGAC
>NW_011494910.1:2041981-2050340 GCF_000754665.1 Bison bison bison
TAGTCAATGCTATGGTTTTTCCAGTGGTCATGTATGGATGTGAGAGTTGGACTGTGAAGAAAGCTGAGCGCCAAAGAATTGATGCTTTTGAACTGTGGTGTTGGAAAAGACTCTTGAGAGTCCCTTAGACCGCAAGGAGATCCAACCAGTCCATCCTAAAGGAGATCAGTCCTGGGTGTTCATTGGAAGGACTGATGCTAAAGGTGAAACTCCAATACTTTGGCCACCTCATGCGAAGAGCTGACTCATGGGAAAAGACTCTGATGCTGGGAGGGATTGGGGGCAGGAGGAGAAGGGGACGACAGAGGATGAGATGGTTGGATGGCATCACCAACTCGATGGACATGAGTTTGAGTAAACTCTGGGAGTGATGCAAAAGGAGGCCTGGCGTGCTGTGATTCATGGGGTCACAAAGAGTCGGACAGGACTGAGAGACGAAACTGAACTCATGTCCCACTTTGCACAGGAAGTTCCAAGGGAGACAGAGGCCAAGGCTATACCCAGCGTAGGGACTCAGTTGCCCACCTGGTTCAGTGAGGCACACTCACATCCCACCAGCCCCACTGTCATGGAGCCCTTGCTCCTGTGACCCTCACCCAGGGTCTACAATAGGGTAGCAATAGTCAGAGGCTGTTCTCAGCAGAGATTAACTGCATGCCTGCAGCTGGATGAGAGAAGCCAGAACGTGGCCATATGTGCAGGCACAATGGAGCTAACCATCCATAGCTACCTTGCTGAAACACCATTGCAATGCATGTAAACATTATAAATCCGTCAAATTAGTACCCCAAGGATATGTCCACTGTCCTGCCTGGAGTGAGGTTATCATACTTTATTCTGGTGAAAACAAAGCAAAGGTGGGGGGGGGGTTGTACTAGGGGTTGACAGAGAGGAAGGCTAAGTGAATATGTACATGCATGTTTGCATGCTAAGTCGCTTTAGTCGTGTCTGACTCTGTGCAACCCTATGGACTGTAGCCCATCAGGCTCCTCTGTCCATAGGATTCTCCAGGCAAGAGTACTAGAGTAGGTTAGGACCTGACAGCTTCTACACACTCCTATACCACAGGGCTCCTAAACAAATAGTTATTACCATCTCCCTAAGTTGTGGGCACTAATCGATCTAACAGTTGTGTAACAATCTGATATATGTTACTAACCTGGTGACTGACTATGCCATAAGGGTCACAGTCAGTGAATAAGGTCAGCAGTTACTCTTCAAGGACTCTAGCACACTAAGGCAACAGCTGATACCCAAATGTGACCCTAGCCTCAATAAGTGAATATAAGTATCAAAGAAATGGAAGGAAGGAAACAGATCTTTCCCCCACCCCCACCCTATCTGGCATTCTGTGCCAGGTATTGTCTTGTTTCATCCTTATAACAATCCTTAAATGTTTATATTATTATCCTTACTTTACGAAAACAGGAAATGAATTGAGTAATTTGCCTAAGGTCACACAAGTAGTAAAAGAGACTAAGTCAAATGGTTATAAATCAATTATACGTCAATAAGCAAATAATAAGGAGAAGGCAATGGCACCCCATTCCAGTACTCTTGCCTGGAAAATCCCATGGACGGAGGAGCCTGGTAGGCTGCAGACCATGGGGTCGCGAAGAGTCGGACACGACTGAGCGACTTCACTTTCACTTTTCCCTTTCATGCACTGGAGAAGGAAATGGCAACCCACTCCAGTGTTCTTGCCTGGAGAATCCCAGGGATGGGGGAGCCTGGTGGGCTGCCGTCTATGGGGTCGCAGAGTCGGACATGACTGAAGCAACTTAGCAGCAGCAGCAAGCAAATAATAAAATAAAATTTAAAATAAATGAGTAAAAGCTAAACTGAATCTTGTTTGAGGCCAAAATTGTTCGAGATCTTTTTCCCATTCTGTTATGGAGACCCAGGAATATCACATTTTACCAAATGTTCAAGCTGATATTGGTGACTATTCTGGTATACTGCAGTGCCAGGGAATCCTGGAGCTCTGGTCATGTCATTCGTCCAGTGAGAAACTCTGTCTCTTCCCTTCCCCACACCAAGTCCCAGCCCAGTCCCCTGCATGCCCCCCAAAGCGCTGATGGTCATTAACCATTCTCCAGGGCCCCACGCTCTCCCACAAACTGTCACTCATGTGAGTGGCCTCTGGAACACTCCTTCACTCCTGTGAGCGGCCTCTGGAACACGCCTTCACTCATGCACGTGCCCTCTGGAGCACTCCTTCGCTCACGCGAGCGGCCTCTGGAACATTTCTTCGCTCACGCGAGTGCCCTCTGGAACACTCCTTGGCTGATGCGAGTGCCCTCTGGAACACTCTTTCGCTCACGTGAGCGCCCTCTGGAGAACGCCTTCCCTCAAGCGAGTGGCCTCTGTAACACTCCTTTGCTCATGCGAGCACTTTCTGGAACCCTCCTTCACTCAGGCGAGAGCCCTCTGGAGCACTCCTTCGCTTAGGCGAGTGCCCTCTGGAACATTCCTTTGCTCACGCGAGTGCCCTCTGGAACACTCCTTCGCTCACGCGAGTGCCCTCTGGAACACTCCTTCGCTCACGCGAGTGCCCTCTGGAACCAACTACTTCCCTTATGCAAGTGCCCTCTAGAACACTCCTCCGCTGACGTGAGCGCCCTCTAGAGCACGCCTTCGCTCATGCGAGCGCCCTCTGGAGCACTCCTTCGCTCATGCGAGTGGCCTCTGGAACAGTCCTTCGCTCATGCGAGTGCCCTCTGGAACACTCCTTCCCTTACGCAAGTGCCCTTGGAACACTCCTTCGCGCATGCGAGTGGCCTCTGGAACACTCCTTCGCTCAGGCGAGTGCCCTCTGGAGCCCTCCTTCCCTCACGCGAGCGGCCTCTGGAACACGCCTTCACTCACGTGCGTGCCCTCTGGAACACTCCTTCCCTCACCTGAGTGCCCTCTGGAACACTCCTTCCCTCACCTGAGTGCCCTCTGGAGCACTCCTTCGCTCATGCGAGCGCCCTCTGGAGCACTCCTTTGTTTATGCGTGTGCCCTCTAGAACACTCTGGCTTGCCCGACCTGCTCTTATGTTAGAGCCTTCTTTCATCTCCTATGACTGAAAGTGACTTTGCTCTCTTTCAAATGTCTGTAAAAATTTTAATGCATCCCGTTGTATTTATATTGTTTGGTATTACCCTACTGGTGATTAGAATAAAAATAACTTGTCCATGTAGGCGGGGCTTCCCTGGTGGCGCAATGGTAAAGAATCCGCCTGCTAATACAGGAGACGCGGGTTTGATCCCTCCGTCAGGAACATACCCTGGAGCTGGAAATGGCAACGCATTCCAGTATTCATGCCCGGGAAATCCTATAGTCCATGGGGTTGCAAGAGTCAGACACGACTTAGTGACTAAAAACAACAACAAACATCCATGTATGTGGTTTATAACTACAAAACACTTTATAAATATAAGCCCATTAATCTTAAGGAAAAAATTACCTCCTATTTGTCTTTGTCTTCCCCACAATGCTCAATACAACGCTTTACACACAGGCAGAGTTGTTAAACACGGTGTTCTGAGGGTGCTCTGACCAACCTAGAGAAGAATTATCACTTTCCTGTTGTAGCATCAGGGATTCTGAAGCTGGATAAGGAAGGCAAAATTGTAATTGATTTTTCCAGGTTGATACCCAATAGCATGTATTAGGTTCTCAGAATTCAAGTGTCCCCCAAAATGTTAAGTACTCTAGTCTTAGTTTCTATACTTTTTTAAGAAATGCTGCCTTGGGACAACCATAGGACAACTGACTCATATTGAGCTTACAGAATTACCTCCTACATAAAGCTCATCTGTTCACTTGAGTTTTTTGGAGTATAGTGTGGTTACCCCAAAGTCAGGGACCATGTTGAACTCGTTTATATTCTGAGGGTTTAGCACAAACCTGCTACTGGAAGATGATAAAATTAACTGACCACCACCATCTACTGAGTCCTTGCCATGCATCAGATACTACTCCTGGAAATTCATTTGGTCTGTCTTCTTCCCTGCTGTGCACTCAGGTTCACCATGTGCATTCAATGCATAATGGGTGATGGATGAATAAAAGATAAAATGCAAGCTCCTCCAATGCTGCTGCTGCTGCTAAGTCGCCTCAGTCGTGTCCGACTCTGTGCGACCCCAGAGACGGCAGCCCACCAGGCTCCCCCGTCCCTGGGATTCTCCAGGCAAGAACACTGGAGTGGGGTGCCATTTCCTTCTCCAATGCATGCAAGTGAAAAGTGAAAGTGAAGTCGCTCAGTCGTGCCCAACTCTTCACGACCCCATAGACTGCAGCCCACCAGGCTCCTCCGTCCATGGGGTTTTCCAGGCAAGAGTACTGGCCAAATTAAACTACACTTCCTTTACCTCTCTCACCACTTGTTTCACTCCCCATTCCACCCCAACACCTACTCATTGTTCAGATCTCAGCTAACATTTCATTTCCACCAGGAATTCTGACCACCCTAAACGCCTCATTTATGAATTCTTTAAGCATCCCATACTATAGTCTACTCACTCGTCTATGTTCTCTACCCAGCAGTAAGTTCTGGAAGGCTGTATGTGCTAGACACTGAAAGCACCTAAAGTCATTAGTATGCACTCAAAAAACATCTGTGAATGAACAGATGAGCTCTTTTTAAACATTAACTGACAAGCTTCCTTGCCTCTGTGATCACATCTTCTTCCACAGATGACTTTAAGAAGAACACTTGCTGCTGTCACCTGACTCTTGCGGAAGCCCCATCTCATTCAGAACCTGGGCCTCACTGACATTTTTTCCTCACAGGTGCCTCCAGTGCAGCATAGAAACAACCCAGGTTCTAGAGGCATCTTGACCTACATTCAATCTCTGGCTCTTTTCTCATTAGTTGTACAACCTTAATCTTGGTTTGAATCTAAACCTAAGCTGAACCTCAGTTCTCTCATCTGCAAAGGAGAATGAGACAATTTCATCATCTATTTCCTCTAAGGATTGCAGTGGGGGTGGGAATTAAGGTAAGGTTTGAAAAGCTACAGGAAGACAGACACTCAGTGCTGGAGGCTATTCTTTTTTATCATGCTTTGCTTGGTATTTTTATCATGCCTTGCTTGGTATTTGAACTTTTTCTCAAATGGCTCCTTTTTGCCTTCCTTGTTGGGACCACCTACAATAGCGTAACCAAAATTGCACTTCAGAGAATTGACAACCCTCAGGGAGCCACTCTTTCAAAATCGCTTGTCAGGGAACTATATCCATCTTTTCTCTTAATTTAAAAAAAGAAAAAAAATCTGTCTTTCTGAATTCTAAAGTGTAAATCTGACATCCTAGTTATAATATTTTGGGGGGAAATACAGTTGCGTTCTCCCAGGTGCCCATAATATCCAATTTGCAAACAATCTCTCCATTTTGGGTCAGAATTAAATGAGTCCTCCAATGCTCCTCGTACTTTAACTTCTTTTACCCTCTGGAAGACACTCGAGCGTGACAAGTCAGGGATGGGGCAGACACTCTGCTTTCAGAAACACGGGGCCCTCAGAGGTGTCTCAACGGTGGCTGGACACCATCAATCACTCCAGTCTGGGTTCTAGGTTTGGACCTGAGATGAGAAGAGCTCATATCTGTTTCTTCACCTGGCAAGGCAAACTGTACTATCTCCTCGGCTCTCTATCCCGTTCCCCTCACTGTGCCTTCTGGTCTGCTGTCAAGGGTACTAAGCAGACTAAGACAGAAAGAGAGAAAACCTTGGCAGGAGAGGATGCCTCCATGCAAGCTTATTCCTGGTGGGCCTGGGGAACCAGAGTGTGTGAGCAGCTCTCAGGACTGGCACCCATCCACAGTGGGGAGGATGCAGAAATAGAAGCTAACCTCTAAGACAGGATCCACGGGTCGAGATTTGGAATGAGGCATTAAACATAGTGGAAAAAACGCCAAGGAGAAAAGAAGCCACTGCCCAGGAAACTAGTCTCGCAGTGACTAGGGTTGGCTGAGGTTAGGAGAGAAAGGTCCAGGATGAAGGGTGTCGAACAATGTTTTCAAAAAGAAGAGTGGCAGGTGCAAAAGTTAAGGAGGAAGGAAAAAAGTTTCCAAAGAGGTAAATGATTTTTGGCCTCTTGTTGAAACACTATGGAGCCTCTGCTAGGTGAGACTTCCTACAGGAAGTTCTCAAGAAGAGGAAGGACGAACTGCTAAAGATCCCTTGTCACAGATTCTATATTCTGCCCCAGGACTATTGGGACTGCTCTCCTCTTCCTCCTCCATACCTTGTGGGCTTCTTCCCCAAAGCTCAAAATATGTTCTGTGTCATTAATCCCTTTAACACTATGGAGATTTGAGGACAGTGAATTCCATCACCGATATCCTGAGAGAAGAAAATTTCCCAGCAACGATAGGGTCAACTGATAGGTACATTCCAAAGTGCTAAAAGACAGGTCCTTTCATTGGTAGTAAAATGATCTGTGGAACAAGTTCCAGCATTGTTAAGAATCGCCTGACCATGGAAGAGTCATTTCTTTGTAGAGAAATGACTTCCAATTCTAAAACTATATGTGATCCTAGGAAATGCAAGAATTAAGGAGGTGCTATGCTGGACTAGGGCTGGGTGGAGGAAACTTGTCCCCCAGGATCTGTGTCCTTGAGAAGTGAGTTATCTAAGGTATGTCCCAGTCCGGTAGCATCTCACTGGCATTCAAATCAAGGAATCCAGTATGAATGAATTCTGTAACTCTGCTGCTCCTTTCCCAGGACCCAACATCTCCCTCAAAGGGGCACCCAACTTATGAGCACAGGGTCTGGAGAGGGAATGCCCGCTTCAAATCTCTCCTCTGTATTGACTAGCTAGCTGACATCAGTGTGAGCTACAATATTATTTGCCAGCTCAGTACTACCCTAACTATAGACAGCAGTCAGCCTTTGGGGGTGTATATATCCCCCTGATTCCCTAGAAATATCATTAAGTGGACTTTCCTTCTCTCCTAGTTCCCATTCTAGCAACCCTATTTAAAGAGAAATACCCAAAGAATAGTTTACCTGGGCATTGTCACATTACTTTCCCTTAGCCAGAAAAGAAAGTTTCCAGAACATTCTCTATTTCATATCCCTTTCCTCCCATCCCTCTCCCCCATCCCCACCAGCTTTCCCTCCCTCATTAGTGAGACTAAACTCAGATGTATAACCTACTTTTGTATAGCACTCTGTACTTTTTAGAGTGCTTTTGCATACATGATTTTATTCAGTTCATGGTAAGCAGTGTTTTTCATCCTTAAAACAATCCTATGACCCAAAGGTATTTTCCCCCCTTTTATAGTTATGCAAACTGAGTCTTAGGCTCACAAGCTGTTCATACTCACACAGCTAGGAAGCCAGGCCTCCTGACACTGAACCCACCCACTGCGTCTCTACTACTCCGCACTATTGCACCCAAGTTCACGTCCTGGGAGCACGAGGAGCCTGAAGTTTAAGGCCAGTTACAAACCCCCAAAGGGAACAGAGTTCCCTCATTTTTATTCCTGTTGGCCAGCAGGGCTGTCCAGGCTGAATGACCATACACATGAGATACTTCAAAATGTCAGGCCTAGGTGGGGTGGAGAAACCAGAGAGGAGACCTAAGGCTCACAAGAACGTGGGGTATCTGTTAGAGCATCGTTACATCCCGGCCAAGTACGCAGGTATTCCAGGTCACTGGACAATCCAAACGAGCACTCCAGGGAAAGGCCTGAGGACCCAGATAAACGGAGCCTCCCTCACCAATCTTTCCAGGAAGAGGGAAATGGACTAACTCCCTTCTGGCCAGGGCTGAGAGTTTGGTCAGAGTCAGACACACACACCCATGCACACTCAGCAGTAAGTTCAGAGCCATGGAAGTCAAACCCTGGGCTCACCCAAAGGCCAAAGGGGAAGCAGCCACACTTCAGTCCAGGGCTCCGGCTCCGAGCCACCACCTCCTCAGACGCTGGCTGCCAGGCAGGGCTATAAAATGTGCCTCGACTTAATTTTTCCATGGACACAACCCCAGAGGGGACCGCCAGGCTCTGGAGGAGCTGCAGTTCTGAAGCCTGGTAACTTCTGTGTTCTGGGATGCACAGCTGGAGTCCGGGAGGGATCAAGTTTGCCACCCCCTGGACCATTTCTCTTCCAGTATCTTCCTGAGGCCTTGTGTGGCAACAGAATAAGTTTTCATTCAGCGGCTGATACAGGGTTGGAATTCAGTGCAAATTACTTACATCTGCTTGGCCACAACCCATACAGTCAGGTAGTTTAGACAGAGAAGGAGGGGCATGTTGGCCCACTTCTGGAAGCCTGGGTAGTTGTGTGCTAAGGGATCTGGTGCCACGCTCGGACCAGCCACCCAGGGTACAAAATTCTCTAAAAGAACCGAGAAAAAAAAAC
>NW_011494910.1:2050440-2051156 GCF_000754665.1 Bison bison bison
CGCAGCCAGGCTGGAGGGGCTGGGAAGCCATAAAGACCCCACAAGGGTGTGGAGACCAAGAGAATGGAGGTCGGCCTGAAGAGCGCGAGCAATGGCAGGGTCTTCATACGCGCCCCGCGGCCAACCAGGGTGTGTGCGCTAACCTCACACGTTAGTAACCTCTTCTCACAACCCGGGAGCCTGCCGAGCCCCTGGGCTTCCCACCCCACCCTACCCGGGCTTGGCAGGCTCCCCGGGGCTTCCTGCTGCTGCGATTGCGCCCCAACATCAAAGCCACCGCTGTCGGGAGCTGAAAACCAGAGACAAGTACAGGCCGGGGAGCTGCGCCTCCCCCCAGGGACCGGGAACTCCGGCATGAAGGCCCCTCTCCCTCTCCCAAGCTTTCCCCTTTTGCTGCAGTATCCTTATAAGGCAGAAGCCAATTTTCCTATCTGTCCGCCTAAAAAATGTATATCTATTATATATTCCCTAGGCTAGATGCTGACTTTTCACCTACCGCAAGAGAAAGCACCACCCCACCACTCTCACTCCAGGGCAGGTTTTGCCTTTTATTTTCTCATCTTCAACAAACCAAAACACCAAAACCATTGGCTGATTCAGGGCGCCTTGCCGCTGGGAGCCAGGAAGTGTGTTCAGAGGGAAAGGGGTGGGGAAGAGGGCGCCCGGGGTCCGAGACACTCGGAGACCCCAGGAGCGGGGAGGCGGCGGGGCCTCCC
>NW_011494910.1:2051710-2052022 GCF_000754665.1 Bison bison bison
AGCCCGCAGCGCCCGAAGCGCGGAGGAGGGCGGGCCCCGAGCCCGGCCGCCTGCCCCTCCCGCTCGGCTCCCCGCCTCCCCGGCCTTTGCGCGCGGGGAGGGAAAATCAAGGCGTCGAGTCGTGCTTCGGAAACCCAGGGGCCGAGATCTCCACTCTCCACTCACGTGAGGGTGTTTGCAGATGGTCATTACCTTCCCCTGCTGGGACCCCTTTGCTGTGTGCCGGACGAATGCCAGATCATTCTACTGCAAATGACAGAGTTTTGAGGTCCGGGTATCAGTGGATGGAATTTCCTCCCCCCCCCCCCCCAC
>NW_011494910.1:2052122-2055704 GCF_000754665.1 Bison bison bison
TTGAGGTTGGAGGAGACGGCGTGGGGAAGCTGCCTCTGCCTTTTGCACTTTTCTGCTTCATCGGTTTTTCGGTTCGCCCTAGTGGGTCGTGTGACCCGAGCCCCGTTAAATAGCAGTCTACAACCTGAAGGGGAAGGGTAGTGGTTGATCCTCCAGCCCAACCAGCGCAAGGGAAAATCTTTCATACATTACGTTCTATTTAAAATTTTGACTCAGTACCTTTGTTTGAGCAGTGGTCTCTAGAAGAATTTTCCGAAGGGCTCCACCCAAAGAAACCCATAGTTGGCCCGCCCCTCATTTGCGTTTGTTTTGCATAATAACGATGCTATGTTGTCTCAAAGTGCGTTTTCCTCAAAACTTGAATCTTGCTCTCCACCAGGGTCCTCCTTGTTTCTTCCTTGCCAGACTACGCTCAGCACCTGGTTCTCAGAGTCCCTCCCCTGCCGTCCCCTTCAGGTATCTAGGGCTCAGTACTCCCAGCCTGAGGTCAGAGGCCCAGGACTCCCCTGCTAGGGTTCTCAGGGAAACATCTGCAAACCCGTGCCTTCTCTGGTCTCAAAGAAATGTTTGTTAAAATGCTACTCTTACAGTCTGTTTGGGGTTCACTGGAGTTCTGTGGATTTTTTTTTAAGGGTGTCAGAAAGGCCTTTTAAAAAAGATAAGGGCGTTTTAAAATTTCCTAAATGGAAGAGACTTTAGAGCTCAAAGGAGGATAACTATTTTGGGAAAGGAAATTTGAATAGCCAGATGAAGTCCTATGTAGAGGGAGAAAGCAATTTAAAAAGTGAGATCATGATTTGGAGGTACCTCTTGGGATATTGTTTTGTTCTCATATAAGGTGAAATCTGGGCCAGTGCAAAGAACCATTAATTGCAGGCAACCTTGAGTGAGACAATGGGAGGAGAAGCTCATGAAAGGAGAAGGGACAAAGGCTTGTGTTTGTTTTCTACTCACTGCACTGTGGCCTTGGGTAGCCCACTTCACCCTCTGAGCATCAATAGTTCTATCAGCTTTGCTTCCCACTCAGGCCTGTTGTGAAGATCAAAGGAAAGAATGTAATGGACCATTTTGATGACCACAGCCTGTGTGTTCTGTACATATAACATATGTATGACACTATTCCTAATGCTCAAGAGCCTCGGGGGATAAAAACATGCACTCATTCACTCATTCACTGCGTGATCACAGCACACATTTATGACCCCTTTCTGTGTGCTCTTAGTCATCAGGCTAAGCTCGGAAGCCTGAGAGAACACAGTAGTGTGGGGCCCTCAGTGGTCCAGGGTTGCTGGAGTGGAGAGTCTTAAGTGAAGAGCTAACAGGAAATAGGCCTGCCCGAGTTGCTGGGCTGAGGATCATATTAAAGGCTTTTTAATGCACCTTGGTAGGGAGAAAATTCTGTATTATAAGAGAAACCAGGGCATGTCAAAAAATTTAGGTTTAGCCCTGTAGGCAACAGAGAACCCAGGGTGCAGACTGGGAGTGGTGTGATCAGTGATGCGGCCTATTACAGAAGGATTTGGAATACATACTGATGTCTTCCCTTTGCCCCTGCAGACCCACTCTGGGCCCTCTGGTTTCCTAGAAGCGGTGGGCCAGTGGGGAGCCTCCTCAGAAGAGCAGGAGGAGGGAGGTCAAGAGGTCTGGACATTTCTTCCTTGGGCTCCTTCTCTTTGGGGTCACTGTGGGCTGGCTGCCACGCTCAACAAAGCTTCCTCCAGGTGTTTCCCCTTCCCTCTCAGCTCCTTTCCCTCCCTCTCCCTTTCCCTCTTCTCTCTTCATTTAGAGAATTGCTCACTCCCTTCCTTCGACTTTCAGGCCAAGAAGTGGGAACTCCCTTTTCTGCTGGCCCGGGAGACTGCACACTGTTGCTTTTGGCTTTCTACACCCTGCTGGCCCTTTGTAAATTGTTCCTTCAAATTGGAGTGTGCCATTTGCACACTTAGGAGTACCGGCTGGGAACTCACAGGGAGGCCATGGCTGTATTCAGGGTGCAAGAGCAGAGAATCTCGAAGCAGGGACAGAAGCGTGGGATGGGAGGGAAGGACAGATACAAGAGAGTCAGGCAGTCAAGTCAGTAATACTTGGTACTGTACTGAATATAGGGATCATCAATGAGGGGGAAGAGTGTAGAATTACTCCCCACCTGATGCCTTAGGAACTGGGGGCAGGTGGTGCCATTTACTAAGTGAGGGACTGTAGTAAGACAGGGCCCGGGTATTGGAGGTACAATCATGACTCTGATTTTGGACATTAAATTTGGACTTGCAGTGTCTCTGGAATGCTCAGGTGGAGATGTCTAGTAGACTTTAGATTTATGAAACTAAATTGAAAGTAGAGGCATGGACACGTGGTTTCAATTTTGGACTCTTCCATTCATAGATGATAAACAAAGTTACATATGCGACATCACCCAAGTGGGCAAATAGAGGCAAGAAGAGGCCTGAAAGGAAGAACTGAGACTCCAGAGTGTCAGAAAGGAGGAGGAGAGAAAGTGTCAGAAAAGAGGGATGCGAACACAAGGGCGGCTGAGGCATCCAGGGGTGCGGGGCTGGAAATGCCTTTTGGATTGACAAGAAGTCAGTGGATTCTGAATGCTAGAGGGGTTCTTGAGTTATTAGCCTTTCTATCATAGAGAGGAGTGTGGTGGGAGAGAGCTTGAAGAGCCTACCAGAAACCCAGGCTGCTCTCAGTTTGGAGTTATTGGGCCAAAAACACAAAAGGAAACTTTTCAGAACAATTCCTCTGTACCATGCATCTCTGCACCTTGTAATGATCTCAACTCAAAGATGATGATGGTGAAGCACTGGGTCTCTGAGTAGGTACATTCAGCATTGGTTTGGGGACCCATTTCTTCATCCACAACTTTCCTAGCTCTGATACAGAGTTGATGGAAAATTTCAATGACCAATGAGTCTGATGAGTAGAAGAGCAAAGAGCATGTGTTTAATAATTAGTGGGGAAATTTCAGTTTGAGAAGGGTTGCGGGGGGTGGGTGAGTTTGGGCCACAAATCTAGAATCTGTGAGTTTAGACTGCCCTCCAGTGGGAGAATTAAGTTCAACAGTCAATGTGAGTGAGAAGCTTGGTAGCACTCCAGGAAGATTTCATGCTTAAAAAGGAGAAAGCGCTACTGATGGTATTTTGTAACCCAATATAGAAAAAGCAGATTCAGTTCATGCTACTTCAGATGGGACTTTACAATGTTAACAAGCCAAACTTTCAATTTGACTTTCAAACTTTGCTGTTGCCTATATGATAAAATTATTCTCCTCTAGCCTGAAATAAATCCCGTCAGCTGTCTCCAATCCCACACTTTCCCTGTCTACCTCCCTTTATTACAGCCAGATTAATTTATTCACCAACCCCAAAACACAATTTTCATTTCTCATTTTCCTTCCAGACTTAACTGTTTTCCTTCCCACTGTGCCTGTCTCTTTGCTGTGGAAATAGTAGGTGCTCAATAAGCAATTCATGAGTTAGTCTATTTAAACAGCTGGTTTATTTTCCTGGAGCAAAGGCAATATGATGTAACAAATGAAGCCATTGACCAGGGAAAAAAAAAAAAAAAAACTTTATTTTT
>NW_011494910.1:2055804-2070651 GCF_000754665.1 Bison bison bison
AAACAGGACACGACTGAGCAACTTCACTTTCACTTTTCACTTTCATGCATTGGAGAAGGAAATGGCAACCCACTCCAGTGTTCTTGCCTGGAGAATCCCAGGGACCGGGGAGCCTGGTGGGCTGCCGTCTATGGGGTCACACAGAGTCGGACACGACTGAAGCAACTTCACTTCACTTCACAGGGACACTGGACAGCTACTAGTTCCCTTCCTTAAAAAAAAAAAAAAAGAAATTAGGTATAATACATTTTCACATCTCATTCAAACAGAGCAAACAGTTTTTCCTTATTTCACACATGAGTGCTCAAGAAATACCTGAATAGATAAATGTCTGTCTGGCTCACTACAGTTTCCTCTGCATACCTCTGACAGTTAACTTGTTGAAACTTAACTTTGATCCTGTTTTCCTTGCTGAAAACTGAAAGACCCCTTGCCCTCATTTTGTACACCCTTTCTGTCTGTCCATTCTCATCTCCTGCCTCTTCTTGTACTTGAATTCTTAATACTGCGTTTATTACTTTGTTTAAATTAACTGCTTAAATGTCTCCCTTCTTTCCTAGACTGTGAACAGGATCCAGGTCCTATATATCTCTGACTTTCATCACAGAACCTAAGCCATAATATCAATAGATGATCAGTAAATGTTTGTACAATTACATTATTTCTTCCTGTTGCGTTTTGAGTCTTCCTTCTAATCTTATCCCCCGCAAAAATAGTAACAAGAGTGGTAAAAATTTTTAATTTAGAAAGTGTCTTACAGGTCATCTCGGAGAAGGCAATGGCACCCCACTCCAGTACTCTTGCCTGGAGAATCCCATGGACAGAGGAGCCTGGTGGGCTACAAACCATGGGGTCGCTAAGAGTTGGACATGACTGAGCGACTTCACTTTCACTTTTCACTTGCATGCATTGGAGAAGGAAATGGCAACCCACTCTAGCGTTCTTGCCTGGAGAATCCCGGGGAAGGGGGAGTCTGGTGGGCTGCCGTCTCTGGGGTCCCACAGAGTCGGACACGACTGAGGCGACTTAGCAGCAGCCGCAGTACAGGTCATCTAACCAACTTCCCTCGTTTTATTGATGTGGAAACTCAGGCCTGTGTAGGATCACACAGTTTGTTGGCCTTTGTTTTTAAAGAATCAGGCAATTGTAGGAAGCAAACTCCTGCAACTGAGGCTGGGCAATTTAGTTCATTGTGTCAGAAGCCTCAGGTTCCCAGAAACAAAAATGCACTCCCTTATCAGTCTTGAAATTTCATAATCCTGTTTTCCTTACCCTATGCGTCACAGTTGATGAAGTTGATTTTAGGAAAAGCCAGGCTGATCTGGAGATTTTTATTCTTAATAATTTATGTTGCTTTCACTGGTACACACTAATACTGCTTTAGAAGGACTCACCTTGGGAGTCTGATTTGAAAATTGCAACTTGTCTGGAAGAGGGAGAAAGGGAAAAATTCAATCAAAATCTAAATTAAAGGTCTAAACTCCCTTTCTCTCAATCTATATTCGGATCCACCTTTCCACAGTCACTTATCTTTTCCCATATTAGCTCCTCTATTTATGAGTCAAATGTGTCTTTCCTTCTTCTGTGCTAAGGAATGCCTGTTTAACAGCTATATCATCAAGTGAATGGAAATACATTGTTCTTTAAAAATATGGGGAAAATACTGTAACCTGGGTCAGTAGATATAACTGACATTCAGAGGTCCTATTGTTCATTAAAGATATGGGGGAAATCCCTGAAACCTGGTTCCGCAGAGTATAACCGACACTCAGAGGCCCTATCAGGGAAGCAGTACACTGAAGACAGAAGGGTAGTAAAAAGAGGTTGCAGCTTTCTGAATTGTTAATGTTCGTCTGCGTTTCCCATTTTTCTGTCATTTACTACCACGTAATTTTAGAGAGCTTAGTGAATATTAGAAATTCATCAGACATTAAATATGAAGGAACTTGAAGAAAACACGTATTAAGTGAATGGAGAAAAACACAGAAAAATGAATGTTTGTGTTTCCTTATCTTACTGGAAAAAATAATACTAACTAAAATTTAGGTTTGAGGGCCAATTAGAATATTATCAAGTAAACAGAAGAGAAAAAGGTTTTCGAGAGAGCCCGGATAGCTCAGTCGGTAGAGCATCAGACTTTTAATCTGAGGGTCCAGGGTTCAAGTCCCTGTTCGGGCGCCTTCTGATTTTTCGAAAATTCCAAGGTTTGTTTAGTTGCTAAGTCTACTTCTACCTCAAGTCGTATCAACTTTATTTTTCATTGATTTCGGAGTATGATAGATAAACGTACAGTCAGGGAAGAAAGAAAAGCGGCTACGCAAAATGACTCAATTTCTTGGTGAGTGCGGAGGTTTTGCGCGGTTTTCGGGAGGAATTTTTTTCCTTCAGATTTCTAAGAACTGGGGAAGAAAACAAAACTGAAGGTGAAAAAACGCAAAGCGCCCGAACAGGGACTTGAACCCTGGACCCTCAGATTAAAAGTCTGATGCTCTACCGACTGAGCTATCCGGGCTCTCACGAACAAACATTGCTCCTGCGGCGTCTTACTTAAGGACGACGAGCGCCGCGGACCCGCCTCCTCCGCCGGCATTTTGTGAAACTGTGGTAAACCCGGTCAAGCACTGGGTTCGTGCGCCAGGGAAAACAGAACGCGCCTCGTGGACCTTTCGCCAGCATTACCGGTTAACTCAGGATTGCGAGATTCTTCTGTGCCCAATAACCATTATTGGGTAATAATAATAATAATTAGGTAATCTCTCTGACAAGTCTAAGATGAACAGAACGGTGACGTAGGCCACTTTTGAAGATCTGTACTGACAAGATTTATTACACTCTTGATAAAAGGGTGGGTATCTAAAACGTTCCCGACCAAAAAAAAAACAAAACAAAACACACACACACACAAAAACCTCTCTAAGAGAGAATACAGATACGCTGTTCTGAAGCTGTTGAACTGAACTGTGTAGTGTGGAGCGGGAGAAAGGACCCCGCAGAGGGATGGTGGGATTGTCCTGCAGGTCCCATCATGGGGTCCGAGTCATAGTTTTACGTGACACAAACCCCAATGACCTTCCAGTCAGAAATCCCAGGAAACCAGAGTGGAAAGCTGAACATGCCAGCGGTGAGACATTTTCTCGATCTTGGCATCGGAGGCTCTTCTCTTCCACAGCCGCCAGTACTCTGAGCGCTGCCCTCTGCAACAGGGCTGACGTGGAGAATTAACCCTCCGTGGGGCTTAGAGCGGGACATGGAAGGGTTTTTCTTAGCTGACGTTGCTTTCCCTTAATTCCAACTGCTTTAAGTGATTGCCCTGGTCCAGCAATTCCACTCTGAGGAATTTGTCCTAAAGAAATAATCAGCGATGTGCAAAAAGATTTGATTACAAGAGAGAAAAGAACATCAAGGCATTTTAACTGGAAAAAAAAACTGTAAATGACATAAATGGCTATATAAATTATGGTATAGCCTATTAAGAATGAGCGACTTCACTTTTATTTTTCACTTTCATGCACTGGAGAAGGAAATGGCAACCCACTCCAGTGTTCTTGCCTGGAGAATCCCAGGGATAGGGGAGCCTGGTGGGCTACCGTCTATGGGGTCGCACAGAGTCGGACACGACTGAAGTAACTTAGCAGCAGCAGCAGCTATTAAGAATGATATGTAGCCATTAATAATCATGTAAAAGAACACAATTTGGGAATAATTGTAAGATAGTGTTAGGCTATATTTCAAATATAAAAATTAAGCAACAAAGATATATTGCACAGCACAGAAAATTACAGCCATTACTTTGTAATAACTTTCAATAGCAGTATCTCTAAAAATACTGAATCACAATGCTGTTCATCTGAAACTAATATAATATTGTATATCAACTATACTTCAACTTGAAACTTTCTAAACGATGCATGTAAGTACCTTCAAAAATTGAAAGGATCCGTAAAGACTGGGTACTGAAGTTAGGTGCCCCTTTTTGAAACCTTACTACCCTGTGTGATCTAGAGTAAACTATTCCTCTGTCTCAGGACAATAAAATGATTGCAAGAATTAAATAAGATTGTTTATGTAAATTGCTTAGAATAGTGTCTGACATATAATAAGCATTCACAAAGTTAGATAAAAATATAACAAGATCAGACTCCATGATTCTGTTCTTTGGTTCTCTGACACTATCCAACCTTCAACAAGTGCTTAACATATTTTTTAAATTAATTTTTATTGAGGTAAAATTGACATGTTACATCATTTCAGGTGCACAACCTAATGATTTGATATTTGTATATGCTGCAAAATGATCGTCCTAATAAATCTAGTTAACATCTGTCACCACATACAGTTACAAAAAATTTTTTTTGTAATAGAACTTCCAAGATTACTCTCTTAGCAATACAAATATATAGGACACTATTATTAACTATAGTCATGCTATATATAAACTTTAACACATTTATTTTTTTATTGAAGTACACTTGCTTTACAATGTTGTGTTAGTTTTTGGTATATAGCAAAGTGATTCAGATACACACACACATTCTTTTTTCATGTTCTTTTCCATTACAGTTTATTACAGGATACTGAATATATTCCCCTGTGCTATACAGTAGAACCTTGTTGTTTATCTATTTTACATACAGTAGTGTTCACCTGTTAATCCTGAACTCCTAATTTATCCCTCCTCTTCTCCTTCCCCTTTGGTAACCACGTTTTCTATGTCTGTGAGTCTGTTTCTGTTTTGTAAATAAGTTCATTTTTTCTTATTTTAGTTTCTACATATAAATGGTATATGATATTGGTCCTTCTCTTTCTGACTTCCTTCAGTGAGTATGATAATCTCTAGGCCCATCCATGTTGCTGCAAATGGCATTCTTTCTTTCTTTTTACGGTTGAGTGGTGTTGCACTGTATATGTGTACCACACCTTCTTATCCATTCATCTGTCAATGGACATTAAGGTTGCTTCTATGTCTTGGCTATCCTAAATAGTGCTGCTGTGAACATTGAGATGCATATATCTTTTCAAATTATAGTTTTCTCTGGATATATACCCAGGAGTGAGATTGCTGGATCATTGTTGTTCAGTTGTTCAGTCATGTCCAACTCCTTGCGACCCCGTGGACTGCGGCATGCCAGGCTTCCGTGTCCTTCACTATCTCCTGGAGTTAGTGGCAACTCTATTTTTAGTTTTTTGAGGAACTTCCCTCCATAGTATCTTCTATAGTGGTCGCACCAATTTACATTCCCACCAACAATGTAGGAGGGTTCTCTTTCTTCCACATCCTCTTCAGTATTTATCGACTCTTTGATGATGGCCATTTTGACTGGTGTGACGCATATACCTCAATGTTATTTTGATTGTATTTCTCTAATAATTAGCAAAGCTGAATGTCTTTTCATGTGCCTATTGCCCATCTATGTATCTTCTTTGGAGAAATGTCTACTTGGGTCTTCTGTCCATTTTTAGATTGAGTTGTTTGGGTTTTTTGTTATTGAGTTGTATGAGTTGTTTGTATACAATTTTGGAAATGAACCCCTGGTCTCGTGCTGCAAATATTTTCTCCTAGTCTGTAGGCTATCTTTTTGTTTTCTTCATGATATTCTTTGCTGTGCAAAAGTTTCTAAGTTCGATTAGGTCCCAGTTGTTCATTTTTGCTTTCACTTCTATTGTCTTGGGAGACTGACCTAAGAAAATGACGCTTCAATTTAAGGCTTAACATGTATTTGACTGGAGTAGAGGGAGACATAGAGAATTTAGAAAGTTGACAATATTAAGTTAACTTGAAAGAATAACTGTCCCCTAAGCAATGGGGAACTACTAAATTTTGGCTCATTAATGTTCCAATTTCTCACTCAAGGAATACACATTAGATTTGCAGATCAGGAAGCAACAGTTAGAACTGGACATGGAACAACAGACTGGTTCCAAATAGGAAAAGGAGTACATCAAGGCTGTGTATTATCACCCTGCTTATTTAACTTCTATGCAGAGTACATCATGAGAAACGCTGGGCTGGATGAAGCACAAGCTGGAATCAAGATTGCCAGGAGAAATATCAATAACCTCAGATATGCAGTTGACACCACCTTTATGGCAGAAAGTGAAGAAAAACTAAAGAGGCTCTTGATGAAAGTGAAAGAGGAGAGTGAAAAAGTTGGCTTAAAGTTCAACATTCAGAAAACTAAGATCATGGCATCTGGTCCCATCACTTCATGGCAAATAGATGGGGAAACAGGGGAAACGGTAGCTGACTTTATTTTGGGGGGCTCCAAAATCACTGCAGATGATGATTGCATCCATGAAATTAAAAGACACTTACTACTTGGAAAGAAAGCTATGACCAACCTAGACAGCATATTAAAAAGCAGAGACATTAGTTTGTCAACAAAGATCCGTCTAGTCAAGGTTATGGTTTTCCCAGTAGTCATGTATGGATGTGAGAGTTGGACTATAAGGAAAGCTGAGTGCAGAAGAATTGATGCTTTTGAACTGTGGTGTTGGAGAAGACTCTTGAGAGTCCCTTGGACTGCAAGGAGATCCAACCACTCCATCCTAAAGGAAATCAGTCCTGGGTATTCATTGGAAGGACTGATGTTGAAGCTGAAATTCCAATACTTTGGCCACCTGGTGTGAAGAGCTGACTCATTTGAAAAGACCCTGATGCTGGGAAAGATTGAGGGCAGGAGGAGAAGGGGACGACACAGGATGAGATGGTTGGATGGCATCACCGACTCAATGGACATGAGTTTGGGTGGACTCCGGGAGTTGGTGATGGACAGGGAGGCCTGGTGTGCTGCAGTTCATGGGGTCGCAAAGAGTCGGACACGACTGAGCGACTGAACTGATGTCCTCATGAGAAAAGGAGATTAGGATACAAAGTACACAGACAGAAGGGTAAACATGAAGACAAATTTTTTTAAAATTTGAAGTATAAAATATTTGAAAGGAATATATACAGGTATAAATCCTAAAAGACTAAATGGTTGCAGGGGTAAATACCAAACTCAGGATAATGGTTCCCTCTTCAGATGAAGGAGGGAAATGTCATCGGAGAAGAGACTGAAGGGGAACTTTTAAAAATACTTATTTTTATTTATTTATTTGGTTGCACAGGGTCTTAGCTGTGGCATGTGGGAACTAGTTCCCCAACCAGGGATCAAATCCAGGGCCCCAGCACTGAGAGATCAGAGTCAGCCCCTGGATCACCAGGAGAGTCCCACATGCAGGACTTTTTTGTACAGGTAATGTTCTTTATGAAGAATTGTGGGGGAAAGGAGTCATATTCTTCATTACACTTTTTTACATGTCTGAAATAGTTTCTTACAGCTTTTCAGAAAGGCCAATAACATTGGCTTTTAATTCCTTTAAAGCTGCAGTAGGCCTTAGAAAATTTATTCAATTCACTCCTTTTACATTACAGATTGGGGAAACTAAAGACCTGTGGAACTTTCTGGTTTCTAGAATAGTTAGACTAAACCCAGATTTCCTGTTTATCAAATACATGGTTTGTGAGCACAGTTCTTAGAGAAGGAAGCGGTGATCACTGAATCAGTTATGATCTTGTTAACCCAATTTTGTTTTCTTTTTTGGCAAGTTTACTTGACTGGTAGAAGAAATACTATAGATACGATTTGTTTTCATTATAGCAAGTCATTTATTTATTTATTTTTTTATGGACTCCTTGGGAAAGGTCAGAGAAATGTTGCCAAATGTTGACCTTTATTAGGTGGGATAATTGGTTTAAGAACAACTCTGGAAGAGAACTCTGGAATCCTGAACCAGAGTCAACTATGAGGGGTAAGCTCTATTCTTTTTAAAAAATAACTTACTTATTTTTGGCTGTGCTGGGTCTTCACTGCTGTTCAGGCTTTTTCTCTAGTTGTGGAGAACAGGAGCTATCCTCTAGTTGTGGTCTGCAGCCTCCTCACCACACAGGCTTCTCTTAATGTGGGACACTGGCTCTAGCACAGGTGGGCTTCATTAGCTGCAGCACATGGGCTCAGAATTTGCTGCTCGTGGGCTCTAGAGCACAGGCTCAGTAGTTGTGGTACATGGGCTTAGTTGTTCTGCAGCATGTGGGATCTTCCTGGACCAGGGATTGAAGCTGTGTTTTCTGTATTGGCAGGTGCATTCTTTTACCACTGAGCCACCAGGGAAGCCCCAGCTCTATTCTTAATAATTTCCTACTCAACATATTTATCAAGGCTTTAAATGAAAATAATTTGTATAATTATAATAATTTGATTATAATTGTTAATCAACAATATGCAAAAGTGAGAGAGCTAATCCCTCCTGACTCTCCAGGCAAGGCCAGCTGCAGCTCTCATTGCACTTAGCACGTTCTCTTTACCTGGACATTCTGACGGCACCTCCAGACTCCAGGCGTCACTCCACTCCAGTTGAGTGACGCCCCCACAATCCTGGGCTCGGCGGAAAGCGGCTCATGGAAGGTTGGTGCTTGGTACATAGTAGGTGTTCAACAAATACTTGTGGACCTTAAACTGAATTGCGTAACAGGATCATAATCCAAAAAGTCCAGTAGACAGTAGGAAAGGACCTAAAATAACCAGGTACTAGTTAAAAGATATAAGACAAATTTCTGTTTGGGATTTTTAAAAATTAAAATTAATTGCAGAAAAAGAGAGGAGAAATAGTTAACAGTTCACCTAGAAAAGCCTTCTGGGAGCAAGTGTGAAAAAGGAATTAATTCTTCAGCTCATTTACAGAATTCTGATTTCTACCTAAGTCGGAGGTGATGCCAGAAACAGAGCAAGGTGCAATGTGCAAATAGAGGTCATTGCCTCATTTTATTTTGCATAGGTGTGTATCTGGTTCCGGGAGGCACATTTTAAATAGGACAAACAGGTTCTTGAAGCCACAGCAGATAAGTAATTGAAAGCTCTGAGGGGATTTTCAGCAAGCAGGAAAACGAAAGGTTAGAGATGGGACATGGTAGCTGTCTGCAAAAAAAAAAAAAAAAGAAAGAAAAATAGTATTTATGTTAGAAAGAATGAAGCCTTAGTCTTCTCCAAAGTGCAGAACTAAAACCAGTAGAGGTGGTAAAATAACATATTTCAGCTCAAAAATTCCTCGACTATCTAGACTCATCCTACAGTAAACGAAATGAAGTATTGGGAGGGGTCCTGCCATTTGGCACCGGCAAACAGCATGCCTGAGAAGTTTGTTGAAGGCACTTGTGTGTTGTGAGAGTAGGCTAGACGACTTGATTATGTGATCCAAATAAGCTCCACCTCATTGTCCTCTGCACTTCTCTTTTAACATTTACCACATATTTTGTAGTAATCTGTGTCTGTACTAATCTTATCCTCGCCTAATTAGCGTCAACACTAGCGTGCCGCTCCACCATGTCTGGGGAGTAGGAATGAATAATCTAACACCGAAAAGCAGAGGGGCTGGCTTTTCAGCTTTCTGAAGAGCTGAAAAGGTGTCTCTGATGGTGCTTTTAGCTTTCTCCCCTTCCTGTTTTTGTTTTGTTTTTTTTTTTAACTCTCCCAGGACACGTTTATAAATAGCATTAAGCCCCTGCGATTTCCTCAAATGGAAACCTCAGAAGTCTTAGTTGTCCAGGCCCTACTACTATCTTTCCCCGGACTGGCATCCCCTCTATGGTAGGGCCGGCTCAGCCTTCTTGCTCTCTAGCCCTCCCACTGGCCCATCTATGATTTCCGGAGGCCTCACCGGAAGCTCCTGTGGGCGATGGGTTGGGGAGGCCGGAAGTTGCGTCTTCACTACTCGCCGTTTCAAAATGCTGCTAAGACCTTAGGGACAGTTGAGTGACGCCCCCACAACCCTGGGCTCGGCGGAAAGCGACTCATGGAACGGCCGTGAGGTGTGGCTTTTGGGTTTTGTTGGCGAGGTGCCGGCAGGCCGGGGGCGGGGGTGGGGGGTGGGAGAGACGCGGCCAGGTGTGCGGCCCGGGGCAGGGGGTGGCCGGCGGGAGGAGCCAGAGGAGTGGGTGGCGGCGTGCGGAAGGTCGCCTGGCGAGGCCGGGCTGGTGGGGTAAGCGCCACGCGACGCGAATCCGCCGAGGACGATGGTGGGAGTGCAGTGACTAGGCGCAGGTCTGCCGGCGGGTTACCGACCGGAAGTCGGGATAGATGGACGGTGCTCGATAGGACGCAAAGTGTGGGGATGACTGAGGCACTTTGGAGGAAAGGCGGGAAAGGGAGGAGAGAATGACACTGCAGTGTCTTCAAGATTTTATGGTAGTGATTTTCAGGGCCACGGACCATCTGTCTCAGAGGCACTTGAGTACTCGTTTGAAGACTGCTCATTTGGGGGCCACACCCATACTTCCCCTAACAGAATATCAGGAGCTGGAGCTCGGGAAGGTGTATTTTAATCAGCGCGTTCTCCTGTTGGTTCTTGTACACGCCCAAGTTTGAAAACCATTGTTATAAAGCGACACACAGAGAAAATGCTGCTGCTCTTTTCCTTCATCTCGGAAGCTCCTCTAGGAAGCTCCTCCTTGCCGTGGGATGTTGGAATGGGAAACAAGTATCGAAGGTCCTTGGTACTTTTTGGTATTAAGTATCACTACATCTCAGTTTGGATTTGGTCTCCTCCCTCTTACGTGGGCTCCCCGGGTGGTTCAGCGGTAAAGAATACGCCTGCAATGCAGGAGTCGTAGGTTGAATCCCTGGGTCGGGAAGATCCCCTGGAGGAGGGCATGGCAACCCACTCCAGTACTCTTGCCTGGAGAGTCCCGTGGACGGAGGAGCCTGGCGGGCTACTGTCCATGGGGTCGCAAAGAGTCGGACACGACTGAAGCGACTTAACACGCGTGCACGTACTCCTCATTCATTTCTGCCACGAAAAGTTCATTTCGTTTAGAGTATTTACTTAAGAATATTTTGTTTCACAGTATAGTCAGGATCACAACTTTTTATTTTATAGTTTTTTTAAAAAATCAAAATACTATTTGCGTGTTGTTGAAGAAAACCACACAGTACAGAAGTGTGTAAAATGAACTGTCCATTAACCTGCCCCCTCCTCAAGCTAGCTACCCTTAACTGCTGGATATTATGTTCTTCCTGACTTTTTCCACATGTATTCTTACTTTTAAACAACAATGGGGTCATTCTGTATCTATTATTCTGCACCTTAAATTTTTCAGTAGCAACATCAGAGAAAGCTTTCCATAAAGTGTACATATAATATTTTCTTTTAAGGACTTGAGTATCGTGCACAAGAATTTCTTCAGGGGATTTTTAGGTTGTTTCCTAAAGCATATTGTTTGTTTTGCAAACTGTGCTGGAGTATATTCTTGCTACACTCTTCACTTTTTTAGGTGTGTAGCAGATCTGGTAAGAACTAAAACAATATCTGAATGGTAGTTGTTTTTTTTTTTCCCCCTAAAGAAAAAAGTTGGTTTTATTCTTTTCAGGTATCTAGCTGAAAGGGAATCAGACAGTAGTGTTTAGTAGAGGCACTCAGGACTTCAAAGAATTGATAACAATGATTAGTTTTGCTAACTTCTGACAAAAACCTTTTATTTTAGTTAGTCTTTAAATTATAGTTGTGTTCAAAGGTAGAGATCAAAGATCAGATATAAGAGTCTCTTGGACTAAGTGTAGGGTAAAAATCACTGTTCCATTATCCTTGAGAGATGTATAAGACTGTTCTTGCACTCTGATTTCAGTCCAGGAGGGGACACACATAAAAACATAAAATTAGTATTGTGGGTATTTTAATAGAGGTGCTTTAGTGTCATCATCTTCTTTGGGGAGTCAGAAAAGCCTTGACTAAGGAGGTGACTAGAAACCAAGATGAGTAGTTTTTTCAAGCTACAATTGGCAAACACATGGGGTTTTTGTGATTTCTTACAGGAAATGGCAACCTACTTCAGTATTCTTGCCTGGAGAATCCCATGGACAGAGGAGCCTGCCAGGCTACAGTCCGTGGGGTGGCACAGAGTCAGACACGATTGAGCACACTCAGCATACATTTATTGTGTACCATTCAATGGGGTAATAAAACCCACTGTTTTAATTCAGTATTGCTTTTTCTTTTTTCCCACCTTTGTGGTGAAATATTTTAAAGTTTCACAGCTGTGTCATTTTATTTACCTTTAAATATGTCATGATGTAGCTCTTACTAAGTTGTTCAGTCACTGAGTCATGTCTGACTTGTTGCCACCACATGAATTACAGAATGACGGGATTCCCTGTCCTTCACTATTTCCCAAATTTCCTCAAACTCATGTCCATTGAGTCGATGATGCCATCCAACCATCTCATCCTCTGTTGCCCTCAGTCTCCTCCTGACCTCAGTCTTTCCCAGCATCAGCGCCTTTCCCAGTGAGTCTGGCTGTTTTGCATCAGGGGCCAAAGTATTGAAGTTTCAGTTTTAGCATCAGTCTTCCAATGAATATTCAGGATTGGTTTCCTTTAAGATTGACTGGTTTGATCTTCTTGCTGTCCAAGGGATTCTCAAAAGTCATCTCCAGCACCACAATTCAGAAGCTTTGGTGCTCAGCTTTCTTTCTTGTCCAGCTCTCACATCCGTATATGATTACTGGAAAAACCATAGCTTTAACTATACAGACCTTTGTCGGCAGAGTAACGTCTCTGCTTTTTAATATACTGTCTAGGTTCGTCATTGGAGAAGGAAATGGCAACCCACTCCAGTATTCTTGCCTGGAGAATCCCAGGGACGGGGGAGCCTGGTGGGCTGCTGTCTATGGGGTCGCACAGAGTTGGACACGACTGAAGCGACTTAGCAGCAGCAGCAGCAGCAGCAGCAGGTTCGTCATAGCTGTTCTTCCAAGGAGCAAGCGTCTTTTAATTTCATGGCTGCAGTCACCACCTACAGTGATTTTGGAGCCCAGGAAAATATAATCTGTCGCTGTTTGCTCTTTTTCCCCATCTATTTGCCATGAAGTGATGGGACCAGATGCCGTGATCTTAGTTTTTTAATGTTGAGTTTTAAGCCAACTTTTTCCAGTGTCTTTCACTTTCATCAAGAGGCTCTTTAGTTCCTCTTCACTTTCTGCCACTGGGTGATGTTATGTGCATATCTGAGGTTATTGATATTTCTCCCAGCAATCTTGATTCCAGCTTGTGAGTCATTAAGCCAGGCATTTTGCATAATGTACTTGGCCTAGAAGTTAAATAAGCAAGGTGATAGTGTACAGCCTTGACGTACTGCTTCCCCAGTTTTGAACCAGTCCATTGTTCCGTGTAGGATTCTAACTGTTGCTTCTTATCCTGTTTACAGGTTTTTCAGGAGAAAGATAAGGTGGTCTGGTATTTTCATCTCTTGAAGAATTTTTCAGTTTGTTGTGATCCACACAGTCAGAGGCTTTAGCAAAGTCAATAAAGCAGAAGTATATGATTTTTTTGAATTTCCTTGCTTTTTCTGTGATCCAGTAGGTGTTAGCAATTTGATCTCTGGTTCCTCTATCTTTTCTAAATCCAGCTGTACATCTAGAAGTTCACGTACTGTTGAAGCCTAGTTTGAAGGATTTTGAGCATGATCTTGCACGTGTGAAATGAGTGCAATTGTACGGTAATTTGAACATTCTTTGGACTCGCCTTTCTTTGCGATTGGAATGAAAACTGATCATTTCCTGTCGTGTGACCACTGCTGAGTTTTCCAAATCTGGTGGCATATTGAGTGCAACACTTTAACAGCATCATCTTTTAGGATTTAAAATAACTCAGCTGGAATTCCATCACCTCTACTAGCTTTGTTCATAGTGATGCTTCCTAAGGCTGTGAAGACCCTTGTCTTCACAGTCCAGGATGTCTGGCTCTAGATGTGTGACCACACTGTGGTGGTTATCTGGGTCATTAAAACCTTTTTTGTACAGTTCTTCTGTGTATTCTTGCCACCTCTTCTTAATATCTTCTGCTTCTGTTAGGTCCATACCATTTCTGTCCTTTATTGAGCCCATGTTTGCATGAAATGTTCCTTTGGCATTTCTAATTTTCTTGAGCAGATCTCTAGTCTTTCCCATTCTATTGTTTTTCTCTATTTGCATTGATCACTGAGCAAAGCTTTCTTATCTCCCCTTGATATTTTCCTGAACTCTACATTTAGTTGGTTAAATCTTTCCTTTTCTCCTTTGCCTTTCGCTTCTCTTCTTTTCTCAGCTGTTTGTGAGACCTCCTCTGACAACCACTTTACCTTCTTGCATTTCTTTTTCTTAGGGAAGGTTTTGGTCACCACCTCCTGTACAGTGTATGAACCACCATCCGCAGTTCTTCAGGCAGTCTGTCTACCAGATCTAATCTCTCAAATCTATTCGACATTTCCACCATATAGTCATAAGGGATTTGATTTAGGTGATACCTGAATGGCCTAGTGGTTTACCCTACTTCAATTTGAGTCTGAATTTTGCAATAAGGAGCTGATGATCAGAGCACAGTCGGCTCCAGGTCTTGTTATTGTTGACTACGTAGGGGGTCTCCATCTTCAGCTGCAGTGGATGTAATCAGTCTGATTGCAATATTGACATCTGGTGATGTCCATGTGTAGAATCGTCTCTTGTGTTGTTGGAAGAGGGTTTTGCTATGACCAGTGTGTTCTCTGGGTAAAACTCTTATTAGCCATTCCCTTGCTTCAATTTGTATTCCAAGGCCAGATTTGCCTCTTTAGTCAGTTCAGTCACTCAATCGTGTCCGACTCTTGGCGACCCCATGAATCGCAGCACGCCAGGCCTCCCTGTCCATCACCAACTCCCGGAGTTCACTCAGACTCAAGTCCATCGAGTTGGTGATGCCATCCAGCCATCTCATCCTCTGTCGTCCCCTTCTCCTCCTGCCCCCAACCCCTCCCAGCATCAGAGTCTCTTCCAGTGAGTCAACTCTTTGCATGAGGTGGCCAGAG
>NW_011494910.1:2071384-2071936 GCF_000754665.1 Bison bison bison
CAGGTGGTCTGGTATTCCCATCTCTTTCAGAATTTTCCACAGTTTATTGTGATCCACACAGTCAAAGGCTTTGACATAGTCAATAAAGCAGAAATAGATGTTTTTCTGGAACTCTCTTGCTTTTTCCACGATCCAGCGGATGTTGGCAATTTGATCTCTGGTTCCTCTGCCTTTTCTAAAACCAGCTTGAACATCAGGAAGTTCACGGTTCACGTATTGCTGAAGCCTGGCTTGGAGAATTTTGAGTATTATACTTTACTAGCGTGTGAGATGAGTGCAATTGTGCGGTAGTTTGAGCATTTTTTGGCATTGCCTTTCTTTGGGATTGGAATGAAAACTGACCTTTTCCAGTCCTGTGGCCACTGCTGAGTTTTCCAAATTTGCTGGCATATTGAGTGCAGCACTTTCACAGCATCATCTTTCAGGATTTGAAATAGCTCCACTGGAATTCCATCACCTCCACTAGCTTTGTTCGTAGTGATGCTTTCTAAGGCCCACTTGACTTCACATTCCAGGATGTCTGGCTCTAGGTCAGTGATCACACCATCATGA
>NW_011494910.1:2072036-2074072 GCF_000754665.1 Bison bison bison
TCTTGCCACCTCTTCTTAATATCTTCTGCTTCTGTTAGGTCCATACCATTTCTGTCCTTTATCGAGCCCATCTTTGCATGAAATGTTCCCTGGTATCTCTAATCTTTTTGAAGAGATCTTTAGTCTTTACCATTCTGTTGTTTTCCTCTATTTCTTTGCATTGATCGCTGAGGAAGGCTTTCTTATCTCTTCTTGCTATTCTTTGGAACTCTGCATTCAGATGCTTATATCTTTCCTGTTCTCCTTTGCTTTTCGCTTCTGTTCTTTTCACAGCTATTTGTAAGCCCTCCCCAGACAGCCATTTTGCTTTTTTGCATTTCTTTTCCATGGGGATGGTCTTGATCCCTGTCTCCTGTACAATGTCACGAACCTCATTCCATAGTTCATCAGGCACTCTATCAGATTTAGGCCCTTAAATCTGTTTCTTCCACTGTATAATCATAAGGGATTTGATTTAGGTCATACCTGAATGTGGTTTTCCCTAATTTCTTCAATTTAAGTCTAAATTTGGCAATAAGCAGCTTTTAGAAAGTTACCACAGTGCCTTTTGACTACCATTAACAGCTTCTTAGTAGTATCTAAAACCTAGTACATAATGCAGAATTTCTTGATTGTGTAGGAAAAAATGACACTTTTGCAGATGGCTTTTTTGAACCAAGACTTGAACAGGGTCCATCTATTGTATTAGGGTAATGTTTTTTAAGTCTCTGTGAACAGTCTTCCACTTAAGCAGTAACCGAAGGTGCTGTAGAATTTCCTACATTCTGGATTTGGCTGATTGCCTGCTTTTAATGTTGTTTCTTCTATCCTCAATTTTTTTCCCACTACAAATAAGTAGTAGTTAGACCTAGAGGCTTGATTAGATTTGGACTTGAGGCCGGGAGGTCAAGGAAGCGTCATAGGAAGTACTGGCTGCTTTCCTTTGCTTCACACAGAAAGCGCGTGATGTGTGAATGCCTCTCCCTTTTAGAGATGAGTTTGGTCAATGGGTCAAGTGCTGTAAGCCTGCTCAGTGTGTTTAAGTTTCCCCTTCCCCCAACCTTTCACGTAAATGATTTTTGAGAAGATGACATTTAACCCAGAGACTGGAAATTTTAGGATGAGTCAGTCTGGTACAGAACTCAGTGTTCAAAATGCAGGGACAATGTGTGCAAAGGCCCTGTTTTAGAAACAGAAAAGATCAGTGTGGACAAGGTGCATGCAGTGTAGGGTAGAGCAGTGCAGGCTGCAAAGAGGAAAGGTGCTGTTTTTAAACAGTACCAAGCAGTGGAGTAGGGGCTGGCAGGGTAGGGTTGTTTGTTTTTTTAATCCTCTGGCTGTAGTGTGGAGTTTGAATTGAAGTGGGGTTAGAGACAGTTACGAATCTACTGCAGTGACACAGGCAAGAAGTAATATTTTTTGATGTGAGGAATTGGTCATGAAAATGAAGAGAAGGGGTGGTTTTAAAAGATTTTTAGGAGTCAAAATCCATAAAGTTTGATGTGATAATGGAGAAAGAGGGCTAGAGCAAGATGATGACTGAACTTTCTATTTTGAGAAGTGAAAGTGAAAGTCACTCACTTTCTGACTTTTTGCCACCCCATGGACTATACAGTCCATGGAATTCTCCAGGCCTTTCCCGTATCCAGGGGATCTTCCCAACCCAGGGATCAAACCCAGGTCTCCTGCATTGCAGGCGGCTTCTTTATCAGCTGAGCCGCAAGGGAAGCCCCTGTTTTGAGAAACTGAATGTAAAAGGATAAGCTTTAATCTTGGACAAGTTATTTGACTTATTTAAGCCTCAGTTTTCTCTTTTAAGGAGCGAGTAACGTACCTAACTCTGTTGCACTCAAAAGAGATTCCAGGTGGGAAAGGAAGAAGATCCTGATTTAGGTTCAAAGCCCATCAGCTGAATTCATTTCTCATATATGTCCTTGAGTAGTGCCATTGCTCAAGGTATTTTCTGTCCTATTTTTTCCAGTATTCTCCCATTTAAATATCCTTCCACTGCTGTCTATTCCCTCTCATTCCTCCTCTGTGTAGTCAAAAGTAATTTC
>NW_011494910.1:2074172-2089356 GCF_000754665.1 Bison bison bison
TTTTTTTTTTTTTTTTTTTTTTTACTGAGGCTCTGTTATAATTCATGATTTCAGTTAACTCATGTATGACAAACAATATGTAGTAAAAGCAAAATAATAGGAAGTGATAGATAATGAGATTTCATAATCAACTGTTACATGCTGTTATGGATCTAAGTACTTTGTAAACTCCAGTTTTGTTTTGGTTCTTTTTTTGAATAATAATTATTGAAGATATAACTGTGCAATATTGAGACATAGAACAAAATACAATCATTAGAGGACAGTTGCTCTACAAATCTACCATATGTCCTGTCCCTCCTGAACCCTCCTCCGTCTCCCTCTCCAGTATCTTTTTAATGGCACACTTTCTGCCAGATGTTAAACCCTTATTGAGGCTTAGATTCTTCAGGTCCTGTTCCTGCTAAGTTGCTGGACTAGCATGACTGCTGACTCCATTCTCCCAAGTTATCTCTAGAGACACTATAAAAGGAAAAGACTGAGAAACAAGTGGGTGATGTGGGCTTTTTTGAATTGCTGGGCAGGTGGGGGTGGGGGGTGGCTGGGTGTTTGGCCTTAGACAGGAGTCAGCCAGGCGTGGCTGTAGGAGAATAAAATCAGGGGAGAAGAGAGCTACTGGAATGCCCTAGTTTCTTCCCTGCCTCATTACCTTGGAATTACCTTTTTCCACACTTGGGTGTGACTCAGCTCTGGTCTAGCTCTCCTCAGAAGTAAATCAGGGCATAACAGAAGTCTATACTTGGGAGGAGGGGTTGAGAAAAAAAAAAAAAGTGATGGCTGACTTTAGACAGTCCATTCTCTGTCCTTTACCTCCTTATTTCTTGTTGTTCAGTTGCCCAGTCCTATCTAACCCTTTGCAACCCCATAGACTGCAATACGCCAAGCCTCCCTGTCCTTTACCATCTCACAAAGTTTGCCCAAGTGCATGTCCATTGCATCAGTGATACCATCCAGCCATCTCATGCTCTGATGCCCTCTTCTCCTCCTGCCCTCAATCTTTCCCAGCATGAGGGACTTTTCCAGTGAGCCAGCTCTTTGCATCAGATCACCAAAATATTGGAGCTTTAGTTTCAGCGTCAGTCCTTCCAATGAATATTTAGGGTTGATTTCCCTTAAGATTGACTGGTTTGATCTTGCTGTCCAGGGGACTCTCAGGAGTCTTCTCCAGCACCACAGTTCAAAGGCATCAATCTTTGGCATTCTGCCTTCTTTACAGTCCAGCTCTCACAACTGTACACGACCACTGGGAAGACCACAGCCTTGACTGTGTGGACGTTTGTCGGCAGAGTAATGTCTCTGCTTTTCGACACACTCTCTAGGTTTGTCATAGCTTTATCGTCTTCGCATTTCATGGCTGCAGTCACCATCTGCAGTGATTTTGGAGCCCAAGAAGAGAAAATCTGTCACTACTTCTACCTTTTCCCTTCTATTTGCCATAAAGTTATGGGGCCAGACGTCATGATCTTAGTTTTTTTAATATTTAGTTTTAAGCTGGCTCTTTCACTCTCCTCCTTCACCCTCATCAAGAGGTTCTTTAGTGTCTCTTCACTTTCTGCCACTAGAGTGGTGTCATCTGCATATCTGAGGTGGTTTTTGTTTCTCCTGCCTATCTTGATCCCAGCTTGTAACTCTTCCAGCCTGGCATTTCTCATGATGTGCTCAGCATATAGGTTAAACAAATAGAGTGACAGCAGACAGCCCTGTTGTGCTCCCTTCTCAATCGTGAACCAATCAGTTGTTCCATAATGGGTTCTGTTACTTCTTGACTCTCATACAGGTTTCTCAGGAGACAGGTAAAATGCTCTGGTATTCTGATCTCTTTAAGAGTTTTCCACAGTTTGTTACAATCCACACAGTCAAAGGCTTTACTATAGTTGATGAAACAGAGGTAGATGTTTTTCTGGAATTCCCTTGCTTTCTCTTATGATCCAGCGAATGTTGGCAATTTGATCTCTGGTTCCTCTTCCTTTTCTAAACCCAGCTTGGACATCTGGAAGTTCTTGGTTCGCATAATGCTGAAGCCTAGCATGCAAGATATTAAGTATGACTTTACTAGCATGGGAGATGAGTGTACTTGTCTGATGGTTAGCCATTCTTTAGTACTACCCTTGGGAATTGGGATGAGGATTGACCATTTCCAGTCCAGTGGCCACTGCTAAGTCTTCCAGATTTGCTGATGTATTGAATGCAGCACCGTGATGGCATTATCCTTTAGGATTTTGAATAGCTGTACTGGAATTCCATTGCATCCACTAGCTTAATTAACAGCAGTGCTTAATCCTTAGGTCTCCCCAAATCCTTATCATAATGCTGTATCTCTCTGGGGAACAAAAGATGAATCCTTAGTTGAGCAGTGATTGTACGGGGTGGAGAGTAATTGTGGTTTTCTGGTGCTTGAGATTTCCTGCTTTAGTGCTTATTTCCTACCTTACTCAGCTTACTGTGACCGATATCGAGTGGAATTTGGTCTTCTCTGTATTGCTTCACCTATTAGAATAGCTTCTGTCCTCTAGGGAAAAAGAACAGAATGTTGAAGAGCACAGGTATTTCAAGAGGAGGACAATGTATAGGCTTCTTGGAACAGAAATAATAGAAGAGATAGATCAAGGGTTTAAAGTTAGATAATCATTCTGAAAGAAAGAGGGATGATATTAGCAACTTGAAACAAGAATAAGCAGAGGCTGAGAGAACCAAGCAGCAATAGCAGGCTTAAAAATACAGTGGTTGAAACATTGAACAGCGCATCAAATGGGTGAAATAATGCAATGGATACAGTTGGACGAATTAGAATTCTAGAGTGAGGAAATATCCCAGAACAAAGGGGAAAAAGACAAATATATATATATATATATATATAAATGAAAAGCTAAAAGATAAGGAGAATAGGTATAGAGATACATCTGAATAATAGGCCTCTTAGAGGAAAAAAGAAGGCAATGGCAGTCCACTCCAGTAGTCTTGCCTGGGACGGAGGAGCCTAGTGGGCTGCCATCTGTGAGGTCGCACAGAGTCGGACACGACTGACGTGACTTAGCAGCAGAGAAAAAAAAAACGAAATGGAGGAAGTACTGAAGAAATAATGGAAAAATAGCTCTCTTAAAATTACAAAGGGAAAACAAAGTCCCTGGATGGAAAGGTTTCTTGGAGTGGTAAATATGAGAGGTCCAGGTTAAAAAGACTTACAATAGGACTTCGCTGGTGATCCAGTGCTTTAAGAATCTGCTTGCCAATGCAGGGGACCCGGGCTCAACCCCAGGTCCTAGAAGTTTCCACATGCGGCAGGGCAACTAAACATGTGCACCAGAGCTGCTGAGCCCACGCTCTAGAGCCCGAGAGCTGCAACTGCTGAAGCCTGCACGCCTAGAGCCTGTGCTCTGCGACAAGAGAAGCCACTGCAATGAGAAGAGAAATGGGCATCGCAACAAAGAAGAGAAAGCCCATGCACAGCACAGAAGACACAGTGTGGCCCAGAAAGTAAAGTAAATAGTTTTTTAAAAGTTCTTCCAGTAGATGAGGTGAAATTGGTAGAACTACCCTGGGATCAGTGGACAAATTCACCATCATGGTGAGAGATTTCATTTTGTCCCTTAATTGTAGGTCAAACCTAGACAGTGTGTTAAAAAGCAGACACATTACCTTGCCAACAAAGGTCCGTATACTCAAGGCTATCTATGGTCTTTCCAGTAGTCATGGACGAATGATTGAGTGCTGAAGAATTGATGCTTCTGAACTGTGGTGCTGGAGAAGACTCTTGAGACTCCCTTGGACAGCAAGAGATCAAACCAGTCAATCCTAAAGGAAATCAACCCTGAATATTCATTGGTGCTGAAGCTGAAGGTCCATTACTTTGGTCCCGTGATGTGAAGAGCCAACTCATGGGAAAAGACCCTGATGCTGGGAAGGAGGGAGGGGAAGGGGATGACAGAGGATGAGATGGTTGGATGGCATCACTGACTCAATGGACATGAGTTTGAGCAAGCTCCAGGAGACGGTGAAGGACAGGGAAGCCTGTCATGCTGCGGTTTATGAGGTTACAAAGAGTTAGAGACAACTTAGTGACTGAACAACAACACAGTGTCTAATTTATGATATCAGGAAATAACGATAAAATTTTTTAAGTTGGAGAGGTAATAAGATATAGTAAACTATCACAAATGGAAAGAAGGATGCATCTGTACACTGAATAAAGGTTAAAAGAATACTGTCAACTGTATGCCATCAATTTTGAAGATTTAGACAATGGAAGAAGAAAAAAGCTTGAATAATATTTATTAAGCTCAAGCAGCGATTAGAAGTTTTCCCAGAAAGGAAACACTGGGTTTTATAAGTTTTGTAGGTGAGGCTTTCAAAGACTAGAACATCCGAGTTTTGTAGAATTATTTTTCTAGACTGTAGACAAATAGCGACTAAACAATTTATTCTGTTAGGCCAGCTAACCCTGACATTCAATAAGACAGAAACTTGACAGTGGGAAACAGATTTATTACATAGAGACTTTATAAGCTGTCCAAAGTATTAGGGAATCAAAGCCAATAGTGCACAAAAAGAATAATATCCAAAACCAAGTTGGATTTATCTCAGATGAGCAGGAATTTAATATTAGAAAATCCATAAATTCAAAATTTTATCACATTAATAAAAGATGAAAAAAATTATGATCATTTCAATAGGTAAAGAAAAAGCATTTTCTAAATCACTCTTCTGTGATACATTTTTTAAAAAAATTTTAATGAAGTATAGTTGATTTACAATGTCGTGTTTCAGTTATCCAACACAGTGATTCAGTTTTACATATATATATAAATATAGATAGATACACACACACACACACACACACATATTCTTTTTCACATTCCTTTCCCTCACGGGTAATTACAAAATACTGAGTATGGTTATATGTAGGTTCTTGTTGATTATCCGTTTTGTATATAGTAGCATGTTTGTCCTTGATATATTCTTCGGTCCAGTTGCTCAGTCATGTCCGACTCTCTGCAACCCCATGGACTGCAGCATGCCAAGCTTCCCTGTCCATCACTGGAGCTGGCTCAAACTTATATCCATTGAGTTGGTGATGCCATCCAACCATCTCACCCTCTGTCGTCTTTTTCTGCTTTCGATCTTGCCCAGCATCAGACTCTCTTCTAATGATCAGTTCTTTGCCTCAAGTGACCAGAGTATTGGAGCTTCAGCTTTAGCATCAGTCCTTCCAATGAATATTCAGGCCTGATTTCCTTTAGAATGGACTGGTTGAATCTCCTTGCAGTCCAGAGGACTCTCAAGAGTCTTCTACAACATCACAGTTCAAAAACATCTTCCACACTTAGCTTTCTTTATGGTCCCACTCTCACATTTGTCCATGAGTACACGGAAAAAACAGCTTTGACTAGATGGACCTTTGTTGGCAAAGTAATGTCTCTGCTTTTGAATATGCTATCTAGGTTAGTCATAGCTTTTCTTCCAGGGAGCAAGCGTCTTTTAACTTCATGGCTGCAGTCACAATCTGCAGTGATTTTGGAGCCCAAGAAAATGAAGTGTGTCACTGTGTCTATTGTTTCCCCATCAGTTTGCCATGAAGTGATGGGACCAGATGCCATGATCTTAGTTTTTTTATTTTATTTATTTATTTATTTTATCTTAATTTTTTTAATGTTGTGTTTTAAGCCAGGTTTTTCCCCTCTCCTCTTTAACTTTCATCAAGCAGTTGTTCAATTGCTCTTCACTTTCTGTCATCATCTGCATATCTGAGGTTATTGATATTTCTCCCAGCAATCTTGATTCAATGAGGAAGAAAAGGAACCCTCTGAAGCCAGTAAGGTATAACTATTAGAAAAAAATAGAGAAAACATGCTATATAGGTAAGCATTAGAAACACTCCCTTTAAAATCAGAGACAGAGATGCTTGATCCAATGCGTGTATTCAATATTGTATTGACAGTCCTAAGCAGTAATGTAAGACAAGCAGAAGAAATTAGAGGCACAGAATTGGAAAGGAGGGAATGAAATTTTTATCCGCAGGTGATATGGTCATTTACATAGAAAACAGAAGATCTATAGACAAAATTATGAGTTTAGCAAGGTGACTGGATATGTTTACTGAAAGTCATTTTTATTTCTGTATATATGCACAACCCACTAAAAACAGTGAACGAGAAGGCATCACAGTAGTATAAGAATATCAACTTAAGAAATCAGCTTAAAACAAATATGCTAGACCTCTAAAGGGAAAGTTGAAGACTTAATAGATATTAAATAAAACCTTAATAAATATAGGAATATGTCATGTTAATGATTGGAAAACAATTTGAGCACGGATTTTCATGGAGCTTGATGATGCTAAATTTTGTATGGAAGAGTTAAGGGCCAAGAATAGCTTGTCACTTCTAAAAAGGAGTGGCTGGGGACTTGCCCTGTAGGATAACAAGACTCATGATAAGATGTAAGGATTAGATGTGGAGTTGTATAGACAGAAAGATCATCTAGCAGACTAGAATAGAGAACTTGTGAACACCAGTACGTGTTGCTACATAACAAAGGTGGCTGTCAGTCAAGAAAGTATTCAGCAGATAGAACAGGAAAAAAAATGGCCATCCATATGTTGGTGAAAATGAGACCTTGAAGAGGCAGAGACCATTGACTAAAAAAGAGAATATTGATAAATATAAATTTGAGTTCATTAAAATTAAGTTTTTGCCCATAAAAGTTTTTTTCCCACCTAGAAAATGGAAAGGACGTTAAAATCAGGAGAAGATATTTGCAGGACATTATATTGACAAAGGGTTAATATTAAAAATATACAAAGAACTATTGCAAATTGATTGACAAAAAATCAATTAGAAAAGTGTATAAAAGAACATTTCACAAAAGAGGAAATATACATGGCTGATAAATATGTGGAGATAACATCATTAGTGATCAGGTAACTAACTATATACCAAACACATACCTATTTGGGAAAATTCCTGGAATTACATATAATGTACTTCTTTTTTGTAAGTTGAAAGCAACCAAACTAAAAATATGTATTTTTTTAGGATTCCATTTTGATGCAGTGAAGTGCTTAAAAAGAAAGAAGAGAAAATCGAAACAGGATTCAGAATGATTGTTTGGAGGAGGCAGGGGATGGTAGGAGAGAACCTTATGGTTAAATGTAGATTGTTGTCAGTCACAGTTTGTGGATGTTTATTGAATTATTTAAATAATCAGGTAAAAGTGGGTCAGGGCCTTTCTGTGTGGTCTCCAGTAGGATAGCCAGTGGGGAGATGTGGTTCATTGGGGGCCATTTTTGGAAACCATCCAAACTATTACTAATATTTATATTCACCATCCTGTTCTACTGTGTATATAGTTGACAATTTAGGCACTGGGGATATATTAGTGAACAAATAAGTATACATTCCTTCCCACTTAGAGCTTATGTCTTACATGATAAAAATTAAACTATATAATAGGTTGATAACAAGGACAGTGAAGAAGAGAGGAATAAATCAGGGAAGGAGATAGGGAATACTGGGAGGTTGGGAGTTGCAGTTTCAAAAATGTATTGTCTTTAGAAGGCCTCAATGATAAACTGACATTTAAGCAGAGACAAAAGGAACAGGTTTAGGAGCCAGAGGGGCAAGGGTGGAGCAAGGAAACCTTTAGGAACTAAGGCAGTTCAGAGATGGGCAGTTTGGTTCAGTTCAGTCCCTCAGTCGTGTCCGACTGTTTGCGACCCCATGAATCGCAGCACGCCAGGCCTCCCTGTCCATCACCATCTCCTGGAGTTCACCCAGACTCACGTCCATCGAGTCAGTGATGCCATCCAGCCATCTCATCCTCTGTCGTCCCCTTCTCCTGCCCCCAATCCCTCCCAGCATCAGAGTCTTTTCCAATGAGTCAGCTCTTCGCATGAGGTGGCCAAAGTACTGGAGTTTCAGCTTCAGCATCATTCCCTCCAAAGAAGTCCCTGGGCTGATCTCCTTCAGAAAGGACTGGTTGGATCTCCTTGCAGTCCAAGGGACTCTCAAGAGTCTTCTCCAACACCACAGTTCCAAAGCATCAATTCCTCGGTGCTCAGCCTTCGTCACAGTCCAATTCTCACATCCATACGTGACCACAGGAAAAACCATAGCCCTGACTAGACGGACCTTTGTTGGCAAAGTAATGTCTCTGCTTTTGAATATGCTATCTAGGTTGGTCATAACTTTCCTTCCAAGGAGTAAGCGTCTTTTAATTTCATGACTGTAGTCACCATCTGCAGTGATTTTGGAGCCCCAAAAAATAAAATCTGACACTGTTTCCCCATCTATTTCCCATGAAGTGATGGGACCGGATGCCATGATCTTCGTTTTCTGAATGTTGAGCTTTAAGCCAACTTTTTCACTCTCCTCTTTTCACTTTCATCAAGGGGCTTTTTAGTTCCTCTTCCCTTTCTGCCATAAGGGTGGTGTCATCTGCACATCTGAGGTTATTGATATTTCTCCCGGCAATCTTGATTCCAGCTTGTGTTTCTTCCACCCCAGCGTTTCTCATGATGTACTCTGCATAGAAGTTAAATAAGCAGGGTGACAATATACAGCCTTGACGTACTCCTTTTCCTATTTGGAACCAGTCTGTTGTTCCATGTCCAGTTCTAACTGTTGCTTCCTGACCTGCATACAGATTTCTCAAGAGGCAGGTCAGGTGGTCTGGTATTCCCATCTCTTTCAGAATTTTCCACAGTTTGTTGTGATCCATACAGTCAAAGGCTTTGGCATAGTCAATAAAGCAGAAATAGATGTTTTTCTGGAACTCTCTTGCTTTTTCCACGATCCAGCGGATGTTGGCAATTTGATCTCTGGTTCCTCTGCCTTTTCTAAAACCAGCTTGAACATCAGGAAGTTCACAGTACATGTAATTGCTGAAGCCTGGCTTGGAGAATTTTGAGTGTTACTTTACTAGCAGGTGAGATGAGTGCAATTGTGCGGTAGTTTGAGCATTCTTTGGCATTGCCTTTCTTTGGGATTGGAATGAAAACTGACCTTTTCCAGTCCTGTGGCCACTGCTGAGTTTTCTAAATTTGCTGGCATATTGAGTGCAGCACTTTCACAGCATCATCTTTCAGGATTTGAAATAGCTCCACTGGAATTCCATCACCTCCACTAGCTTTGTTCGTAGTGATGCTTTCTAAGGCCCACTTGACTTCACATTCCAGGATGTCTGGCTCTAGGTCAGTGATCACATCATCATGATTATCTTCGTCATGAGGATCTTTTTTGTACAGTTCTTCTGTGTATTCTTGCCACCTCTTAATATCTTCTGCTTCCGTTAAGTCCATACCATTTCTGTCCTTTATCGAGCCCATCTTTGCATGAAATGTTCCCTGGTATCTTTAATCTCCTTGAAAAGATCTCTAGTCTTTCCTATTCTGTTGTTTTCCTCTATTTCTTTGCACTGATCGCTGAGGAAGGCTTTCTTAATATAGTAATAATGGAAGTAGTGACACGTTTTATTTTGAAGATACACCTTCCAATTTGTGAAGGGTGAGAGAAAAAAGGAATCACGGATAGCTTCCAGGTCCCTGACCTGCGTAAGTGCAGCCATTGGAGACTAGGACTAGTAGGTTCAGGGAGATGAGGGGTTTTTTTTTAATAGCTTTGAAATGCCACTTAAAAACTAGCTGTTTTAGGGCTTCCCTGGTAGTCCATAGGTTACAAGCCTGCCTTACAGTGCAGGAACACTGGCTTGATCCCTGGTCCAGGAAAATCCCACATGTTCGAGGACAGCTAAGACCATGGTGCCACAACTACTGAGCCCACACACCGCAGCTGCTGAGACCTGTGTGCCCTGGAGCCTGTGCCCTGCAACAAGAGAAGCCCTCACACTCCAACTGGAGAACCCTCGAGCAACAATGGAGAGCCAGCGCAGCCATAAATTCATGAAGAAAAAAAACTAGCTGCTTTAAAATGACAAGTTATGTACCGTTTGACTTCCATTTTATAACAAGGGAAGCTGATAGAGGGTTGAATTTAATTAATTTAGGATAGCACTAAAAAAATATTTAGTTTTGACTGCATTGGATCTTAGTTGTAGAGTCTTAGAATGTGTCGTGGGCTCTTTGTTGCGATGCGCAGGCTTGTGGTGGCTGGGCTCCAGAGCCCCACACCGTGAGGGATCTTAGTTCCCTGACCTGGGTTCAAACCTGTGTCCCCTGTGTTGGAAGGCAGGTTCTTAACCTCTGGACCACCAGGGAAGTCCTGAGGGTTGAATTTATACTTTGTTGTCTTTAATAAGTCTTGTCAGAAGAGTGAGGAGTCTTGTTACCTGCAGGCCGGACTTTGTTGATTTTATTTTATTTATAAATTTCGCTGACTTTTATCAGCTTTTTACTAGAAAAAGTTCTGAGGGTAAACACAAGTTTATTTAAAATTTTTTTCTTTCTCTAGTTTTTTTTTTTTAATAGAAATCTATTTAATTTTGACTGTGGTAGGTCTTGGTTGCTGCATGCAGGCTTTCTCCAGTTGGGGCAGGTGGGAGTGGCCCTTTGTTCGGTGTGTGGTGGCTTCTCTCGTCGTCACTGGCTCTAGGCCTGCAGGCTTTAAGTAGTTGCAGCGCGGGCTCGGTCGTTGTTGTGCATGGGCTTGGTTGCTCTGTGGCACGTGGGATCTTCCTTGACCGGAAATTGAACCAGTGTTCCCTGTATTGCAAGCTGGATTCTTAACCACTGGACCATCAGGGAAACCCCTGTAGGGTTTTTGTTTTGTTTTGTTTTAAAGGACAAGAGATAAAAGGTGAAAAATAATTAAACCTTACTTGTATTTAAATTCCTGTATCTCTCCTTTGATGTTGTATGTCCAGCTCGGTGTAACCCATTTTATGGGTATTCAGTTGCTATATACTCTTCGGGCTTGGCACATTTTAAAAGCTGTTTTAACTGATACTGAATATTTTGACTTTCACTTTTCCTGTGGTCTCTTGCCAAGACATGTTTCAACATGTTGCAGAGGTTTTCCTAGGCCTGCTCTTGGAATCTTAACCCTGTTACTTAATCTTGGTAATTCCCTCAGCCCTGCATCTGTCTCCTAGGGGGTGCTCTTGAGCACTGTCCAAAAGAGGAGGCGATACTAGAGAACTATGTGATCTACAGGGGAGGTAATGATTGTAAGTTTCACTTTCAGCTAAAATAGTGTACTCATCATCATCAGTGTAGAGGTTGGAACATGCCTGAACTGATTTCTCTTGCAGACTTCACTCGAGGGAAGTATAGATGGTTTTTACTCTTAATTATGTTCTTCCGTTTTTTGCAGAATCAACTGGAAAGTGATCAGAAGAACCGCAGCAAGGGTATATTGCACTTGCGTAGGGTGCTCTGATATATGTGTCTTTTTTTACTTCTGCTTGCTGCTTTTCTTTTTGGTGTATCCTAAAGAGAATTTTCTACTTTAGAAGATATTTTATAATTTTTTTTCCGTTTAAACTTAACAGCAGACTTCACGTCACTTCACTGCCAAAATGACATCGTTTTCCACCTCTGCCCCATGTTCAGCATCTGACAGTGCTCGCAGGATCTCTCCAGAACAAACCAATCAGGTAAATTATTTTTAGGCGTTCCTGTTTTTCTTCAAGTTTTTGAATAGATAGGGGCATGTAGCTGACTTCACTGACTAGGATTTTATGTAGAGCAGAAAAGATTACTTTTTAAATGTCATAAATAGCATCAGTGCTCATAAATTTGAATTGATCATCTGTTAAATAAATATTTAAAGGTTACAGATTGCTCAAAATGGCACATTTTAAACACCACCCTGCTTTAGGATATGACTGGCTAGTGGAGAATTTGGGGCCAAGTTATATATTTGTCTTCTTTCTCACTTCATTGTAGCTAGTTTGTTTTCTTTAAAAATCAGTTTTAAATTGTAATTATAGCAAGTGTATTCTTATAAAAAAATTCAATTTATCACATTTTATCTGTAGAGATTCCTGTGACCATCTCCTCCTTTCTTCCCTCAAAGTTCTCGCCCCCTAAGATAACACTGTTACCAATTTGGTGTGTCGTGTTCCAGATTTTTTCCTTTAACATGAAAATAAAAAATTTTGTTTAGTATTTGATATGTATTGCACCATATATAGTATTATGTACCTTAGTTTATGATAAAGCTGGAATTTGGATTTGATAAGGGAAAATGTGGCTTATGTAATAAAGGGCTTTTTCTTAATTGGCCATCTCTAGACGGAAACAAAGGAAGACCTCAAACCTTAAACAAAAAAGAGATAGATTTAATGTAAAAAGTGAAATGATAAAAAATACTAGAAGGACATTTAGGAGATGTTGTAAAACTTTAGAATAAGAGCAACTTTAAGACAAAACCTAAGAGGCTGTAAGAGGAAGAAAGAAACAAATTTAATCATATAAATTGAAAAAAATTAAATTGTTTGACTAAAGATATACTCCACAATCAGACTCAGGAGATGGCAGAGTCACTATTCCTTATATGTGTATACCACACCCTGTCCATTCGTCTGTCAGTGGTATTTAGGTTGTTTCCATATTTTGGCTATTACGAATAATGCTGCTATGAATAGTGGTGTACAGATATTTACTTGAGTCCCTGCTTTCAGTTCTTTTGGATTTATACCTAGAAGTGGAACTGCTGGGTCATACGGTAATTCTATGTTTAACTTCTTGAGTAACTGCCAAACTGTTTTTCACAGTTGCTGCACCATTTTACATTCCCATTAGCAGTGCATAAGGGTTCCAGTTTCTTTATATCCTCTCCAACACTTTGTTATAGCCATCCTAGTGGATATGAACATGCTGTCTTTTGAAAATGTGATTTTTCAGAAAATCAGCAAGTAATAGTCTGATCATCCGTAGTTACTAGATGCTAAATGTCTACCAGGGTTTGTTAAAAAAAAAAAGTTTAAGGTTTGTTTTTCCCTTGGATTTCAGAGACCACTCTGATTGAAATGTAAATAGCAAGTTTATTCTATGTTTATATCAGGTACGACCAAAACTGCCTCTTTTGAAGATTTTGCAAGCAGCAGGTGCACAAGGTGAAATGTTCACTGTTAAAGAGGTAAGCTGGGACTCCCCTAGTGGCCCAGGGGTTAAGACTTTGGCTTCCGGTGCGGAGGGTGTGGGCTCAGTCCCTGGTCACATACTCTTCTGAGGACGTGAGTTATTTAAAGTACTTAGCATTTAAATAACTTTTTTAAAAACAAAAACAAATTAAATTCTTTTAAGTGGAAAAAACTCTATTAAAACAGTCTCTTTGAACTGCTTGGATTTAGTAGGGTAAATATCTAACCCTTCTTAAACAGAGGGAAGGAACAAAATTATCAAGCTTCTTTTGACTTTTCATAAAAGCTTATCAGGGCTTTCCAGGTGGTACAGTGGGAAAGAATCTGCCTGCTAGTGCAGGAGACACAAGAGATATGGGTTCGATCCCTGGGCTGGGAAGATCCCCTGGAGGAGGAAATGGCAACCCACTCCAATATTCTTGCCTGGAGAATTCTGTGGACAGAGGAGCCTGGCGGGCTACAGTCGATGGAGTTGCAAAGAGATGGACACAACTGAGCGCACGCACAGCAGCCGACACCTGTTAGCAGTGCTGTATGCCTGAGTCACTCTACCGCTTTAGGAAACAAATCTGGAGGCGTTTCAGATTTTCTAGAATACTCATATTTCCGTTGTCATTTTAAATTAAGTGTATCATTTTGGACTTTATGTTTAAAATTCTGATAAAACTTTTGCAAACTCTTATTAAAATGTGGATTTTTATATCAATTAAGTTGTAATAATGCATTATGCAGTCTCCTTCGGTAGCATGGCAGTTTGCCTGAGTTAAGACAGAATTAAGTATATATTGTTTCGGGAAACTGTTTTATGGGGGAAAAGTTGGACAGTTTACACAATAAGCTCTTTATTATGAATCTTGACACTGTTTGGTACATAAAGAGGAATTTTCTCATTTTTATTTTTAAATATTGGTTATCATATGTGCATTGAGGCAGTATTGTATAATGAGAATGGTAGTATGTACAAATTCAGAGTAGTGTATTTAAAGATCTTATTTTGTATACTTAGAGTGGATTTATTTTTTTCTGAAAGTTGGATAGACATAAATGTAAAACTTCCTTTTCCTTACGGTAGACGTTCTTTCTCATCTTACTTTTCTCTAGATATTCAATTAGATATGAGAGCTCTGTTAATACCGGGACACATTGCCTGGGATGGAGGACAGCCTGAGAGCATCGTAATTCCTGTATAATAGAAACAGTGTAGGGAAAAGTTTTGTGCAAATATCTAATAATTCTTGGGAAGTCAGGGACTAAAGATAAAAATTGCTGCTTTGATCTGTTTTGTGGTCTGTGATAAAATTCTTACTGTCATCAAGTGAACTTAACTATTAAGCAATTGAAAAAAAAGGACTTTTCAGGTGGAGCAGTGGTAAAGAATCTGCCTGCCATTGCAGGAGGTGCAAGAGATTCTGGTTCGATCCCTGGGTCGGGAAGATCCCCTGGAGTAGGAAATTACAACCCACTCCAATATTCTTGCCTGGAGAATTCTATGGACAGAGGGACCTAGTAGGCTCTAGTCCATGGGATCTCAAAGGGTCGGACACAACTGAGCACACGCTCACACACACACTACCCACACACAATTTTTTTAAAAATCTACCACCTGGAGGAAACATTTGGAAAATTAGATAATTAAAAATTTTTGAATCACTAACTTCTGTGTCTTCCCTTCCATTTTGTTAACTCTGTGAAAAGGTCAGATAGACTAAATTTTTATTTGATAAACACTTAAATTGTTTTATGTACTTATAGTGCTGATGGCTTATTAACCATTGTACTTCCATTTGCCAGAAAGACTTAACACACATCAAAGTCTATAGTAGTTGTGTGCCCTAGAGTTGGAAAACATTTTTATGATCCAGGCAAATTTAAAGTTTATTACTTCTAATAATAGAACAGATTCCTTTATTTGGACTGGTGAGAACATTTTTAAGGGGATACCTGGTAAATTCACCACTTTTCCTCATTATCAGACTGGTATATTTCTGTTCTAAAAAGTAAGGGTCTCTTAGTGTCCAGAATGATAGTAAGTAGATGAACTTAGTAATTGGGGGCAACAATGGCACCCCACTCCAGTACTCTTGCCTGGGAAATCCCATGGACGGAGGAGCCTGGTAGGCTGCAGTCCATGGGGCCGCTAAGAGTC
>NW_011494910.1:2089456-2123251 GCF_000754665.1 Bison bison bison
TGGAGAAGGAAACGGAACCCACTCCAGTGTTCTTGCCTGGAGAATCCCAGGGACAGAGGAGCCTGGTGGGCTTCCGTCTATGGGGTCGCACAGAGTCGGACACGACTGAAGTGACTTAGTAGTAGCATCCTGTTGTAGGACCCCTTACACAAGTACTGATAATCATATTCATAATATGTTATCTCTTTCTCTAGCAAACAAACTGACCTTATCTCCTCATTTAATTTGTATTTTGGGCTGCAACTAGACAAATCTCTTGGTGGTATTTTATTCCCATGTAGGTCATGCATTATCTAGGCCAGTATATCATGGTGAAGCAGCTTTATGATCAGCAGGAGCAGCATATGGTATATTGTGGTGGAGATCTTTTGGGAGAACTACTAGGTCGTCAGAGCTTCTCTGTGAAAGATCCAAGGTAAAAACAGTGAGGGTTTGCTTATCTTTTGGGGTGCTTATACCTAACCACTTAATCCCCATTGGTTATTAATGTTTATTTAATCCTTTAGTCCACAAGTTATTTGTTGGGCCTGCATATATCAGGCGACTGTGAGGTACTGGAAACATGATAGTGAGCCACAGTGTCTAATTTTACTGAGTTTAAAGAGTAGTGAGACAGTAAACACTGTTCCTCATAGTAAAATTATACATGGTGAGTGTTACATAAAAGAGGTGCGTGAGACTGTACTGGGGCATGGGATTCAGGGTCTTAGGGGTTGAGGAAAGGTTCCTTGAGGAAGTGCTATTTGACTTGAGAGCTGGATAATTAAATACTCGGGGGAGCCTATTGAAGGAGAGCTTCTGGCAGATGGAACATTGTGTATAAAGGTGTAGGTAGGAGCTTGATGTGACTAGGTTAGATTTTGTGAAGCAGTGTTACAGAGAGGAAGAATGAGCCAACAAGAGAAATGTAGAATTTCTGGGCAGTTTAAGGTTAATGATGGGCTTCATAAGAATCACACTGGAGCTGTTCTGACCTGTTGTGTGGCATTTTCCAGCTGCACGGGGTATATGGTTATTCACTTACACAATCAGGAGCTATTTAGTAGTTGAGAAGTCAGTGTTCTCTTTCTCTCTATAGCTTTGTGATCAGTTTTTCTAAGACTCCCTTCCTATAAAATATAGAAGGAAGGAGTAGTCTTTAAGGAAATTTCCCTACTTGGATTACTATTAGCTTATGAAATAAAATGTAAAATTTTTTTATGAGGGCAGAGATACAAGGGGTTGGGTACTAACATGCTGATACTTAATAATTTAAAAAAATGTATTCTGGGGAAAAAAATTTGCCTCTTTATATGTTATAGAGAATGTTGGGACATAGCATATGAAAAATATATTTTACATATTAATGGAAAACCATGTGATTATTAATTTTTTATTTTATCTCTTTTACAGCCCTCTCTATGATATGCTAAGAAAGAATCTTGTCACATTAGCTACTGCTGCTACAGGTATGTCACATCATATTTCTTCAGTCCTTATCACAACTTTAACTTTGAGGGGGCAAATCATGGAAAAACAGGGAGGATTTAGATGGAAATTGAATGCTGTCTTGCCATGACTTGTGGGGGATGGCTGTCACACAAAATGTTGCTACTATTTATTTGACTTTTCATTGTGAAAATTTTCAAGTATACTAAAAATAGAGATTAGTATAAGTAAAGCCCACCTCTTAGACTTAGTAATTGTTAGTGTTCTGCCATATTTGCTTCGTTGACACAGGCTTTAAAAGTCTCTCACAGATAAGGACTTTTCTTCAAACATAATTACAGCGTCACTAGTACACCCAACAGAATTAATAATAATAAACAAATAGTAACTCCATACCGTTACCCAGCAGCCAGCTCATGTATGTTAACTCCGGTTATTTCAGAAACATCTTCTACATTGGACTTATTCAAATCAGTATCCAAACAAAGTCCACACTTTGCTTTTGGTTGATATGTCTTGCTAAGTATTTTTAATCTATAAAACTTAACCCTCTTTTCATTATATTATTTATTTGTTGAAGAAATGGATCATTTCATTTGTCTTATAAATTTCCCACATTCTGATTTTCAGATTGTGTCCTTGTGACATTGTTTAACATGTTTCTCTGTCTCTTCTATTTTTGGTGAACAAATAGTGCTTGAACAAATAGTGTTTGGATAGGTTCAAGGTTAAATTTTGTGCCAAGATTTCATGGGTAGTGCTTCATACATTTATTGCATCACATCAGAGCCATGTAAGGTCTATGTATCCCTTTTTCAGCGGTGTTAATATTTTGTGGGCTTTATGTGGTGTTACCCTGACCCATCTATTATAAAGGTCCCCTTCCCCTACCCCCAAAGAACCTTTTTTCCTAAAGGTTTTAGTTTTCTGTTATTTGAATGCCAATTCGCCTGACCTTTTGCTTGATTCCACATATTTTAAATACTGCCCTTTGAGTTTAATTTATTAGTATTGTGCAGGAAACAGGCTGCTTTAGGGTCTGAAGTATGGTGTGTTAGAGATAAGTGAATAAACTGTATACAGCTAAAATATAACCCTCTCACTCATTTACAAATAATGAAACTTTTTTCTTTCTCCATTCCTACATGAAGCCCTTTTGTGAGTTTCAGATTAGATTTTAGGTGACATTGTTCTTTGAAGAAAACTCAAGTTGGTAATCTCTTTAGATTGGGTATTTTTCAATAGTTTACTGAAACAAACAGGTTGGAAAAAAAATCCATTCCTAATAAAGATGTACTCTTTACAGTGAGACCAAAGAGACTCTGCTCTCATACTGAAATGTAAGTGTGAACTTACATTGAATTCTGAAGCCTGTTGGTTTCACTGAGCCACTCACTGTACCCATCTGTAAAGCTCTGTTTTAGAGGGAAGGCCTTGCAGATGATATGACACTGTTTTGAAGTTCAGGCACTCGTGAAATAGTATGGTTTTCCTGGGATAGTCACTATTGTCTTGAAATACACAAGTAATTTTATATTTGCTGATCTATTCTTTCAGTAAAATTTGCTTTCTGGTTGATCTGTTCTCTAAATATCTAGAGTGAGCATAGTTCTCACTTTTTCTCTCATTTTCTTTCTCGTACTTCCTCATCAGAATTTAACATGCTGTATATTAAATGAACTCTCCTCTAACACACATTTCAGTTTATCCTCACAACCCTATGAGGAAGGTCTGGAGATGAAGAAACTGAGGATTTTTGAGTTTTGTTTTTGTTTTTTAAATAGAATGAGTAATTTGCCCAAAATGAGATGCCACTGATAAGAGAGCAGATATTTGTGACTGTCCCGCCCTTGCTCTTTCCTTTATGCCACACAATGATGTCTCTTTAATCCCTGCTTTTAAAAAATTTGCTCCAATTAATTTTTTAACACATTTTTAAAAATCTGAACATTAAATCTTTAAAACATTCTTCGTTCTTTAATTTATCACTTCTAAATAATTTCACTTACAAAAATGTTTCAAAGATACTGAAAAGAGTTCCCAGATTCCCCAATGGTACTAACTTATATAATTGCAGTACAGTGATCAAAACCAGGAAATTGCCCCAAAGTAATTTTGACTGGTTGTTCTGAACTATGAACTTGCATTATTGCTTATGGTTGGTCATCTCTGTTGCTCTTCATAAATTGGATTGCATGTTTTTTATTTGAAAGGACAAATGAGAAAATTGCTTTCCCTGTCAGTTACTTTATACCTTTGCGAATAAAGTAAACCTTTTATTTTGATGGTTGAAAAAATGAAGGTGGTTCTTTATAAATTATTTCTCCAAATTTCCACATGTATTCGAATAAAATGAAATTTATATGACAAATTTTGTATTGAAATTTCCTCGTACATTGTAGTTTTCACTGGTAATTTCTTTTTGCTTCTAATTGTTTTAACCTAAGTAAGGTAGTATTTAGAACTAGAAATGACAGTAATCAAATTACTTCATTGAAAAAATGCTTCACTGCATTATATGTTAATTGATCTTTAAAAACTGCTGTGCTCAGAAAATGCTGGCTCTTAAAACTTTCAGTATCTTCATTTTATCTATAAAAATGCTTCTATAAATAATCCTCTTTGTAATTACAATTTTGAAAATATTTGCTCTGTGCCAAACAACTGATTTGTCAGACCAGTTGTGGGATCTGTATCCTTTCTCTGGAAGTCTTTATTGGATGAGGAATGACATTTTCTATTAAGTGTCTTATTTCTAGACCTAGTAATAGCTGATGAACCCAATCCATGATAGACTTATTTGAGTGGATATAGTTATGTATAACCTTATGTAATGAGTGGTCCAAGCTTATTAAGTTTTCTGCATCTTTTCTTTTCCTGTGGCTAAATTTGCATCTTCTCTTTGGCTTGAAAAATTTGCAAGGCCTTGAAATACATTTTTCTCTGATTATCTAAGAAGTTCTCTCACGTTGTTCTTTCCTTCACTTCTTTTTGTTGGCCTTGAGAGAAACTTTTATCTTCTTCCTCTTTCTTAGGAAATGTTTACAGGAACTGGGAAAAATAAGACTTACTCATTAAAAAAATGTGTATACCTGGTGATGATAGTTTAAACTGTGAAATATCATTGACACTTAGAATGTAACTTTACATGAGGGAGCTATTGTGTCATAAAGCAAACCTAGGTTTTTAGATTTCATAATTCTCTATAGCTTTAACACTTGAAAATAAAAATTAAAAAGTCAAAATTTTATCGTTTAAAAAAGGCAAACTTGGAACTACGCCTATAGGAGTTGATAAAATACTCTCCACTATTCCGTGCTTGGAATCACTGTCATATTACATTTGAAAGCATGATATGGAAGAAGATTTTTTAATTCATTTTTCATTTTTCTTCAGATTATATTTTGGTAATATATTTTGAATAGAGCCTCTTTTGGTCTATGCCATTTTTATTAGTTTTAATTTTTTTCCTTTCCTTTTGGATGAGAGCCTTGGCCAGTCACAATTAGGGATCGAGCCTGGCTTCAGGGTTGTTTGCTGAGGTCCTTTTGGTGTGGAAAGAATGGCTATTACCAGGGAAGGTTTTCCTTTTGTTTTACTTGCTATCCAGATGCTGCTCAGACTCTCGCTATCGCACAGGAGCACAGTATGGATATTCCAAGTCAAGACCACCTGAAGGTAAAATCACCACACGGTGACTTCTTTTGTTGTACAGAGTGGCCCCTTCTCTGTACCTATGATCTTGGACTCCCAAGACCTTTCCTGAATGTGGTAAGAGTTTAATAAGAAAGGTTCTTGGGAGTTCAAAGACTAGGGACAGAGCGAACCTTCTCTGTTCTGCCCATAACAGAGTTCCAGTCTCTGAATCTTTCTTTGGGATGTAGCACTTCCGATCTTCAGTTCTTCCAGTTGCATTTTCTTGGGGCTTGTGTGTGATGTTGTATGTATATAGGTGTTTGAGGAAATTGCTTTATTAGATTTTAACAGACTTGTTGCAGATAAGTTCATGTCAGGCCATTTCTTAAAGCTTCCCTAAACCTGCAAAACCTTTACGATCATCTTGGTATATGTTTTCTGCATTATGCCTAATTTTGTGTAGGCTAGAGGCTTTATATTGATAGCCTGTTTTTAACAGTAGATTTGGACCTTTTGTGCAGATTTTTTTCCCACAGTGGGTTAAGGAGAGGTTGCCTGTATTTGATGACTGTTGTGAACTCCAGCGTTTTCTTTCCTGGTGCGTAACCCATTGTGTCGCACACTCACTGGTGAGCTGGAATGGAACTGCTACATCCCCTGGTCACAGTCATTTCTGCTGCACTGATGGGTGCCTTTCCCTTCCTTTCAGCAAAGTGTAGAGGAAAGTTCCAATTCCAGGAAAAGAACTGAAGAAGGCAATATTCCCACGCTGCCTACCTCACAGTATAAATGCAAAAATTCTAGAGAAGGTAAGTTTTGGATTAAAACCATGTAGACTTTTCTTTCTCTTTCTTCTGTTTCTGGTGTTGACTTTTAGAAATGGCATCTGTTAAGACCGTTAGTTACATCGAGAACCCCAAAAAATACTAATGCTGTCTCTTATGTGATGTAGCAGCGGTGTATGTCATACCTATTTTCACTCTTTCTGAAAACCTTTTCTTTATCCTACTTACTACTGTTAACTTTGAAGAAGATGGTAGTTCTCTTTTAGCAACACATGGTGACCAGGACGGAGCAAGACCATCTTCAGCTAGCATGCTAATAGAAGATAGCCCTGCATTCATCCATTTGCCACCTAGTAACTCGGCTGCCTTGGCGTTTTAAATCTTGGCTCCCCTGTATATATTTGATCTGGTTATTTTTATTTGTCTGCTTGAGGCAAAGGCTGATTTTCATATATTTTTGAAGTTTACAAAGATGGTAAAATGGACCTGATGTCTCAGAGTCAAGAATGAGACATAAGAAGCCTAGTAGTTCCTTTATCCTTGGATGGTAGTCATTAGATGTTTCCCATTCATATTAGGTATAGTACAGTCAGGTTAAGTGAGTTGATCAACGTTTCAGAAGTTTTCCCCAGGCCCTGCTTTATAAAGTACTTCCTAAACTTTTTCCTGCAAAGATAATGTAAAGTCATAAATTTCTCAATTTATGGCCTGATGGTTTCTAGTGTAGGTACCTGACTCATATTTGCACAAGTGGCAGGTTAGACCTTAGCAGCATCCCAGAAAGTTATGATGCTACAGTTGTTGTAAATGATAGATTTTAATCTGTTTATATGCTAGGTTTTCTTCAAATTGCTTTGAATATAAGCTGAATTTTGGGCTATCTAGTTAGCTGGGAGCTTATTTCAGTCTGTATGGTACTAAGTGTATAATTTTGTTTCTTTAAATACAAGCCTTTGCTTATTTTCTACTCAAAGGCTGTTTAATATATAACAACAGCCAAGACAAGAAACTGTAGTTCATGATGTAAATTTTGAGAATTAATAGCTTAGTATTCTCAGGGATGTGTATAGGTAGAAAGTACAGAATTTTTACATGTGGAAAGAATGGCCTTTTTTTCATTCCCTTCAGAAGAAGTTATAGAGCTTGAGTAGTTGAAGATAACTTTAATGTGATACCATTTCAAAATTAGGTTTCTCATAATCAGCAGTGAGTAAGTAAAAGGTAGGTGAAGTTTCCCTGAGCGCAGGTATACCTTTTAATAGTCAGGAACAGCATAATTTGTAAGTAGATAGGGTAACTGTTCTGGCAGGGATCCATTTATTGCAGACATTTTTTCAACTGTATGTACCTTAGCACATTTAAACCCCTTTAGCTGCCATTGGCCTGCCTAGAGTATTAGGAAGAGGTAGAGAAGAGTAAGAAAGTACAACAAAAAAGATTGGACAGTGGGAAAGAATGAAAAGAATTTCATGTGGTAACAACAAACTTATGTTAGTAACTCCCTTGAATATCATTTAGATGTACAACACAAGATCTTTTATTTAGAACGTGTGGGCCCTTACTATGTCCTGGATTTGCAATATTTCTACCTTTTAAATATCTTAACTCCAAAAGAGCCTGTTGATCCAGAAAGAACATATGTGTGTATTTATTTGGACAGCCTAGAGTTCAGTGTTTCATAGTGGTTGTTACCTGCTGAAACGTATGAATTATTGAGAAACATCCAAAAATATGTGGTACCAGTGAGACTGCCTTGACAACCTTGTGATTGCTCAGTATGGTCTGTACACTGAGTTTCTGTCTCAAGGGTTGGGCCACTATGCCGTCACCATTTGCAGTCACGAATCAAGTCATTCCTGAGTTGTTACAGTGGTAGGCATGTTTAAAATGCCACCAGGTGGCCATTTAGAAATCCTTCTAGAACAGTGTCATTGTTTGGATGCTGTCAGGGCTTATGTTTCTTGATGAATGACCTCTAAGTGGCAGTACTTTCTGATGAAATCTAAAAGCAGAGGAAGGAGATTTGGGCTCTGCAACTGATACAGGTATTTGATTTCTGATTCTTTCTTCCTGGGAAGAGGATTTTCTTTTTACTTACCTTGTACAAGAAATTTTAAGCATTATGAAGAGAGTCTTGATTCTTAAGTGTTACATACACAGTTATCATCTTTTCATTTGACTTTTGTAGATGAAGACTTGGTAGCAAATTTAACTCAAGAAGAGACGTCAAGACTGGACCTCGGGTTTGAGGAGTGGGATGTAGCTGGCTTGCCTTGGTGGTTTTTAGGAAACTTGAGAAATAACTATACACCTAGAAGTAATGGCTCAACTGATTTACAGACAAATCAGGTAAATTTCACATTTGAAGAGGAACTTTTTTTCTTTGATGGAGTGACATTCTTGATTACTCTTGAAACATACATTAGCTTGTCTGAGAATTCCCATGCAGTGCTATGACTTTTCAGTGCCATCTATATGCATGTGATGCTCAAATCTATATCTTCAGCCCTGACGTCTCTCCTCAGTGCCCAGCTCCCACATCTAACTGCCTACTCAACACTGGATGGTCTGACATTCTCCATGTTCAAAACAGAACTCTTGGGACTTCCTGGTGGTCTGTGGCTATGATTCTGTGCCCCCAAGGCAGGGGGGCCAGGTTTGATCCCTGGTTAGAAAGTTAGATCCCATACACTAGAACTAACAGTTTGCATGCTGTAAGTAATGATCCTGTGTGCTATAATTAAGACCTGGTGCAACCAAATAAATAATTTTTAATCCCAAAAGAGAGCTCTCGATGCTGTCATTAAACATTTATTATTGTCTGTTTGGCTGTGCTGAGTCTCAGCTGCAGCATGTGGAAGCTCTTAGTCGCCGCATGTGGGGTCTAGTTCCCTAACCAGGGATGGAACCTGGGCCCCCTGCACTGGGAGTGCTGAGTCCCAGCCTCGGGACCACCAGGGAAGTGTGTCCTTTTACTTACGTCTTCCTTCTACTCAGTTATTCTAGCCATGCATCCAGAGATTTCATTGATTTCTCTCTCTGTCATATACCGAATCAGGTTGTCAACTCTGTTTCTAAAGCATACCTGAGATCTAGCCACTTTTTATTACTTCTACAGTCTAACTGCATCACCATTCTGCTCTTTTATATTCTCCGTTGCTCTTCTTACTTTGTATTATTGTATTTTGTTTATGTATCTATTGTCTGTTTGACCCCATTGAAATATAAGTCAGGGTTTTTAATTGACCACTCTTTTCTATTGCTTTTATTGACCACTCTATTCTATTGCTTAGTAAGTAGTACCTGGTTCGTATCTGACACAGAATAGACACTATTTGTTCAGTAAATGAATGGACATATAGAAATAAAATAATAAGTTGTCTCTTATGAATATTGTAGAAAAACATGTCATAGTTTACATAGTAAACATGGATAGTTTACTATCCGTAGATGAATGTGGAAATAAAGTTATATTTTAAATTGTTTAAGAATTAAGAAAGAAGTATTATATACCAGCGTTACCTCAATAAAATAAAAGAATTCAGAAAGAGGATAGAGGTTTGCATTATCATCAGTATCTTTCATATTTCTTTAATAAACATCATTGACTTACAGGGAAGAACATGTCACAATTAACAGAAAGTTTTCTAGGTCCTCAGATTGCCACCTGTGAAAAGGAATGTAGGAGATGGATTTTATTTAGTTGAGCAACTAAGAGTTTTTAGCTTTTAAGCACTTCATTGCTGTTTCTCTAGTGTTACTAAAATAGAAAATTCCTTGCCAAGTACTCTCATATCCACCCATTAGTCTATACATAGTCACTGCCAAATAGATATTTGTTGAATGAATAGATATCTGTAGAAGAAAGGCTAGGCATTCTTTTGAGATGTATGAGGATATGGAGTTTTGGGTTCATCTACTTTGGTTCAACTGGCACCCCACTCCAGTACTCCTGCCTGGAAAATCCCATGGACGGAGGAGCCTGATAGGCTGCACTCCATGGGGTCGTGAAGAGTCGGACACAACTGAGCGACTTCACTTCACTTCACAAAAACTCATGTTTGTTTTTTTCTGTTAGGATATAGGTACTGCCATTGTTTCAGACACCACAGATGACTTGTGGTTTTTGAATGAGTCAGTGTCAGAGCAATTTGGTGTTGGAAAAAAAGTTGAAGCTGCTGATCCTGAACAAACAAGTGAAGAAGTAGGGAAATTGATAGACAAAAAGGTACGTTGTGGAAGAGTTTCACACTGACTTTGGTTATGTACGTGTAGTACAGCTCGTTCAGATCGGTTACCCTGACACTGTGCTACTTCGTGCAACGAATGACCCACGTGGTCTCCCCTTTTCATCTTGTAATACTTTAGCCAGTTTTAAGATTTACATTAAGTTAACCACGCCTGCCTTAAAAATAGGGTAGGACTTTGTGGATCACAGAAGTGAGGTTTTAATTTTTAGAATTTTAAAGTTTAGAAGACACTCCCCACATTTTCTCCTGTGATCCCTTTTTATTCTTATCAATGCCTTCCTAGATTCTCAAGATAAAACATTTCTATATTTACTAATTTATACCCTGATACTGTTTAGTTAAATACATAAATTTGGGAATGCTCTCCCTTCTGAATGCTGAAGAGATCTTTGGTAGCCCTTCTTGGTGCTTTTCAGTCATTTATTCTACTGAAATGTCAGCTAGGTATGTACAGAGTCATGTTTTCGATCTCACATATAAGCTGTCTCATTTTTAAGTGCTAGTGATGGGGGAAGAATGGGAGTTTTAAACTGAAGCTCTGTACTTTTTGCTCTTAGGTAACAACCTCATCTAAAATATGTAAACCTGGCTAATGAGATGTTTTTGCTTTCTCAGGTGACTGAAGTGGGAAAAAATGATGACCTTGAGGACCCTAAATCCATAAGTGACGATACTGATATAGAAGTTACCTCTGAGGTATGAATTTCTAATAAGCTGTTTGACACTACTCACGTCTTCAGATTTTAACGTCCCAGCAGTTCACTTGTGTTGAAGAGTGTCCTTTCTCCCCATTTCTGTCTACTTTTTTTCCTAGGTGTTAGGAGATGTTGGTTTCTTTATATCTTGTTAGATTTTTGTTGGAATTTGAATGCTTTCCCTGCCTTGGAAAGAGATGACTTAAATGCCTCTCTGTGTGCCTTTCTTCCTGCTTTCAAAGCTCTTTGGAAATTGTGCAGTGGGTGCATAGATTCAAAGTAGTCCTATACTGCTTTTCCTGCTAAACACCTCTCTCTAGTCCCAAAGAGACCTGTAAGCTACCTGAAAGTTTTTGTTAAGTATTATACTTTTGATGTTTTCTTAACTAGAAACAAATGGAAAATGGCTTAATTTCCATGTAGGTTTATATTAATGAAGGGTTGATAAATGAATTTTATTAAGCTGTTAGGTAATAGGTACGGATTTGTCGTCAGTTGGCAGCTTAGGTGTGGACTCGAACGTCTTGCTTGTCTCTTTTCATGCTAGCTCCCCATTTGCTCTTACGGTGGTGGAGTAAGGTTAAGGAGGGGATTTTACAATTCGCTGCTTGGGGGTATAAAAACCTTTGGTTGTCTCTAGTGTTCATCCTGTCCCCCAGCTCCCACCCCACCACTGCTGACCATTACGGTAATTCATTGCAAATTATTTGTCTGTGCATGGCTAAGCAATAGCATGGGATATATTGGTCCATTAAGTGTTCTTGACATTATATGAATAGCAAAGATAAGTGTTTCTATCCTAATCAGATTTTTGAGGGTCTTCGGCCCAGAAAACCTGTTAAGCACATAGACTATATTTCATCAGTTCAGAGCCGCCATGGAGTTGAATAAACCCTATCATTTTATATACTACTGAAAAAGAAAAGTGATGCCAATTAGACTACGACACACCATCAGTTATGAATTCCAGTTCTTCATGAAGTTCCTTGCATATTTGTATAGCATTTCAGATGAGATCTGAGGATCTTAAAACTGGCAAGAATGTTCTGAGGCTCTCTGGAGAAACATCCCAGTTTAACAAATGGTCATATCCCTGCCTCCCAGTGTAGGCAGTTGAGTTGTGACTTCTAAACTTGAAGTGCTTGGCCTTTGTTCTGAAAGTAATCAGGTGAGCATGTATCAAATCATCGATCCTGTCAAAACCAGGCAATTACCCACATTTAAATACACTTGACTTGTTCCAGGTGAATTAAGCAAGGCATTTAAAATTCATTGTGCTCTTGGTATCTCCTAATTTGAATGTGGAGAAGTAGGGAAAAAAATTACCTGGCATTCAAGGACAGGAGCATTCATTTTTCCGAGTGTGATTTAGGCATGCAATTACCTGCCTATTCCTGAGAGCAGTGAGAGAAGGAGTAAATGTAGGAATTGTCAAATATCAATTTTAGCTTCCTTTTTGACAAATTTTATAACATTTTTTAATTAGTAGGAAAGAATGACATCTTGAGTATTACCTTTGCTTCATTCTTTAGCCTCTTGCTGGATAAAAGAGTAAGTTGTACAAAGAATTGCCTTTTTGTAAAAAGAAGGCAGTGGGTAAAAGCAAACAATGCAAATTGCACACAAACTAAATAGAAAGCTAAAACAGTTTAACTTTCTTAAAGATAACTACATCACATTTGGCTTGAAGTGGCAGTTATGTCACTATCATTATAAAACTTCTCAAGATGTTCTTACATGTCGCTGTAGACTTTGTAGAAATGCCTGGATGCTTACTATCTTAGTGTGAGATGATGAAAATTTGGCCTACTCTCCCTTTCTCTCAGTCTCATGTTTTCCACTGAGTGAGTACTAATGGGCTGCATTTGTCTTTGTAGGATGAGTGGCAGTGTACTGAGTGCAAGAAATTTAACTCTCCAAGCAAGAGGTACTGTTTTCGTTGCTGGGCCTTGAGGAAGGATTGGTATTCAGATTGTTCTAAGTTAACCCATTCTCTCTCCACGTCTGATATCACTGCCATACCTGAAAAGCAAGAAAGCGAAGGAGTTGATGTCCCTGACTGCAGAAGAACTGTATCAGCTCCAGTTGTTAGACCTAAAGATACATATGTAAAGGAAGAAAGCTCGAAACATTTTGATCCTTGCAACTCGGTGGAATTCTTGGATTTGGCTCATAGTTCCGAAAGCCAGGAGACCATATCAAGCATGGGAGAACAATCAGATAACCTTTTTGAACAGAGAAAAGATACAGAAAACATGGAGGATTGCCAGAATCTTTTGAAGCCATGTAGTCTGTGTGAGAAAAGACCACGAAACGGGAACATTATTCACGGGAGGACAGGCCATCTTGTCACTTGTTTTCATTGTGCCAGAAGACTAAAGAAGGCTGGGGCTTCTTGTCCTATTTGCAAGAAAGAGATTCAGTTGGTTATTAAGGTTTTTGTAGCATAGCTGAATCAGTGAATTACAGACAGATAGTAACAGAGCTGGTCATGTGTCCAAATATCAGTATTGAGCATCTCTACGCAGGGGTGACCCATTTCATACTTTGATTTATTCATGTGAACTTTTATGTTCTAGGTCATTTTTACCTCTAAACTTATAGAATTTGAGAATAAGTTCTTTAGAACTAGATTATCAATTTGGAGACTATTAACATTAAAAGAGAAGTTACTCATTCTGTCTTCAAAGATGAGGATCTGGGAGGGAGCAGTACACACAGAAATACATTCATTTTTATTTAATTTAATTTCTTGCTGTTCTTTTCTGGTGGGGAATGTTCTTGGGCATCAAAATCCAAGGTGGCTATTAGAAAGATACTAAAGCTGTCAATGAAAAAGCATAAGTAAGTAATGTATAATGTAGACTACTTTATGTTGTGTGGTTCAGAGAAACGATTATTTTTGTAAAGTGCCTAGAACAGTGATATCCAACATTTTTGCTAACATACCTCAAAAAACAATTTTGAAAAAGTACATATGACTTTTTGCACCTTTTAAAAATTGAGGTGTAGTTAGCAAGCAATAAAGTGTTCCCTTCTGCTGAATTGTAGACATCTCAGTAGCCACCTGAAGCAAGCAATAGCACATTTCTGTCTCCTCAGAATGTTCTCTTGTATCCTTTTCTAGGTAGTTCCTCCATCATTTCATGACTCTCACCCTCGATTAGTTTTCCTTTTGCACATGTTGAATTTGACTTCTAAATTTTTTAAATAAATTTAAGTACTTAAAGAGGATGTATCATCCAGTATATTGTAGATGTGCTTTAGATATATTTTTGCCAAAACCTTGGAGCTGTAGATTTGGCTGGTTGAATTTATAGAAAAAGTCCTGTCATATATACTGGCAAAGCCTATTCTCATTATAAAACTAATCAGCCAAGTCAGACTTCATTTTCAGTTGAAATGTTTGACTTTATATCAATTTATTTTTGGCCGCACAGTACAGCATATGGGATCCCCGGCCAGCATTCAGACCCGTGCCCCTGCTCAGGAGCGTGGAGCCTTGCCGTTGAACCGCCAGGGAGGCCCTGTTTGGCCTCATTTGTAATCCAGTTGCATGTGTTGCCTGCGTCTATGGCACAGCCGTCTCAATTGCAGTTCTAAGACAAGGCGCAGAGATTGTGACCAAAGCCCTCTGTGCTGTACTCTGCCCTCTTTGTTTCCTGGGAGCCTGCTAGGGGTTTTTGTCTTTTTATTTGATGCCTCTAGTGGTTTTTTTAATGTCCTAAGGCAGTGCCCCATAAGATTCTAGGTGGGTGAGAAGCAGCCTTTCTTCTGAGAATAGGGATTATGGCCATTGTGAAAAGGAAAGTATTTAAAGATAGCTCTGAAGAGGTTTTATCTGAGCACATAAATATTAGGATAATACATATGGAAATTGAAGATCTTAAAGTTGCTTTCCTTATAGATATTCCTGTCTACTTTCCCTATTGGAAAAAATTTTGGTGTATGCTCAGGGGTATGAATATTTTGAAGATCAAGGCCCTAAAATTATTAAATTTAAGGATCTTAAGAATGAACTTGGGTTGCTTGCTATAAGCCCAACTCAACTCCCTGCCCCAAACACACACATGCATGCATTCACAGGCGCTGGTACACACACAGGTACAGACAAAAATCCTTTATTTAGCGTCGTATTTAGAGAAATTTTGTTAAAATCATAGAAATTAACCAGCACGCACTCATATAGTCAACCTCTTATTTTGCACATGAGGCTGAAAGGGTAAATGACTGCTAAAAGTCACAGCTAGTGATAGAGCTTTCTGGGATCCAAGTCTCCTACAGTAAATCTCTAAACCATGCTTTCTTCCTTCTCATTATTTGTTAACTGTTTAAACTGTGGTTTTTGTTGAATTTGGAATAACTGATGGCCTTAAAATACTGAAGAATATGAGCTGCAGCCAAAACAGGACTTCAGAGAGAATACTTAACTGTTTCTCCTCAAAGAGAAAAGGCAGTACATGTCAGCTCCTCGTACATAATCCGATAAGTTACTCCTCCCACTGGAAAGACAAGTAAAGGCAGCAGAGGAACCTGAACTGTCTGTCCAGTGTTTGTCCTCCTTGGGGGATGAAACTTAGGTCTCTAGCTGTGTCCAGGCATTAGGGACAAGGGTTTTTCCCCTCAGTAAATAGAATCAGTCCTTTAAGTTCAGTGTTTCGTTAGACTATGGTAAGTGCTCTAAAAATTTAGGAAGTTAAGTAACTTTATACCCCATTCTCTCCCCACCCCACCCCCATACTACTCTTTTCATGATAGTTTGATAGCTATTGATTTTGTTTTAATTTTGCCAGTTAATTGCTTTTGCAAGTAAAATGAGGAATAGGAGCTGGGATCTGCACTTGTACCCTCTGGTCCCTCTTATATGAAGTTGAGTTTTTGAAGAAAGCTTAATAAAAGTCTAAAATTTTTATTTTTGTATATAGATATTTGCTGCTAATTTGGTGCATCCTTGCCTAGCACAGAATCCTCTTATGCTACTCTACTTACTTTTTTCCCCCCCTTGGATCACCTTGGTTTTTACTGTCCCCATTAGCAGTAAATACTTTGCTTAGAAGATTTTAAACTACACATTTGAGCTGAAAATATTTCAATAAATACATTTAGGTTTACTGAACCCCTATCAAGAGTCTTGAACAACTTGAATGTTACAAAGAACTGTATCTGCAGAAGGAGGTAATATTTCTTTTGTGGCTTACCTGAAACCCAAGATGCTGCTTCTGCAGTTTGTTTTCCATCATCCAGGATCTTTGTTTTATTAATTTTTTTAATTTTTTATTTTATATCAGAGTGTAGCCAATTAACAATGTTATGATAGTTTTAAGTGCACAGCAAAGTGACTCAACCATACATATACATGTATCCATAAGAATTGGCCTGTGATGTGGGAGACCTAGGTTTGATCCCTGGGAAGATCCCCTGGAGAAGGAAATGGCAACCCACACCAGTATGCTTGCTTGGAAAATCCCATGAACAGAGGAGCCTGGTGGGCTATAGTCCCTGGGGTCTCAAAAGAGTCAGACACAACTGAGCAACTGACACTTCACTTCATTCTATCCTAAACTTCCCTTGAATCCAGGCTGCTGTATAACCTTGAACAGAGCTCCTTGTGCTATACAGTGGATCCTTTTTGTTACCCATTTTAAATATAGCAGTGTACATGTCGATCTGAGAGTCTCTATCCCTTCCCCCCACTTTTCCCCACTGGTAACTGTAAGTTCTCTAAGTCTGTGAATTTGCTTCTGATTTGTAATTAAGTTTATGTGTATAATTTCCTTTTTGATTCTGCATGTAAGGGATATCATGATATTTCCGTCATATCGTGTCATATGATACCATCTGATCTCTCTGGGTCCATCCATGTTGCTGCATATGGCATTATTTCATTCTTTTAATGGCTGAATAGTATTCCATTGTGTATATGTACCACATCTTCCTTATCCATTCCTCTGTTGATGGGCACTTGGGTTGCTTCCAGTTTTTGGCTGTTGTAAACAACACTGCAATGAACACTGGGGTGCGTGTCCCTTCCAACCTGTTTTTCTCCACATATATTCCCAGGAGTGGGATTGCAGGGTCCTATGGTAGCTCTATTTTTAGTGTTTTTAAGGAAACTCCATACTGCTCTTTGTAGTGGCTGTACCATTTTACATTCTCACCAACAGCATAGGAGGGTTCCCTTCTCTCCACACCCTGTCCAGTATTTACTGTTTATGGATTTTTTGATAATGGCCATTTTGGCTGATGTGAGTTGATAACCTCATTGTAGTTTTGATTTGCATTTCTCTAGTAGCAATGTTGAACACCTTTTCATGTGCCACTAAGCCATCTATGTCTCCTTCTGAGAAATGTCTGTTTAGGTCTTCTGCCCATTTTTGTTGGTCTTTTAATGAAATTTTTTATTTTTAAGGTAATTGTGGATTCACGTGCAGCTGTAGGAAACAGTACAGAGAGATGCCTTGTAATCTGTAATAATTTGCCCCAATAATAACATCTTGAAAAGTTGTAGTGTAACATCACAACCAGGGTGTTGACGTTGAACGGTCAGGATAAAAAGCATTTCCATCACTGCTGGAATCCTTCTACAATCCTTTATAGACCTGTTAGGTTCCTTATAACCCTATCCGCTCTTTAGCCCTAGAAATTACTAATTTGTTTTCCATTTCTGTGATATTGTGACTTCAGAAATGCTCGTGCATGGAACCATATGGTATGCAACCTTTTGGGATTGGACTTTTTTTTTCCAGCATAATTGCCTGGAAATACATCTGAGTTGTATATATGAATAATTTGTTCTTTTAACTGCTGAGCTGTATTTTAGGGTATAGCTATACTACAGTTTGCTTAATCATTCACTCATTGAATGACATCTAGATTCTTTCTAGTTTTTGCCATTATAAAAAAAGCTGCTATAAGCATTTGTGAACATATTTTGGACAAACCGAAGTTTTAATTTCTCTGGGATAAATGCTTAGTAATACAATTGATAAGAAGGTATGGTAAATGAATTTTAGCTTTTAAGAAGTGCCAAATGCTTTTTCCTTAATGGCTATGCCATTTCACTTTCTCACCAGCAATTTAACAGTGATCCACTTCTCTGCATGATCACTAGAATTTGGTGCTTTCACTCTCTATAATATTTTAGTCATTCTGATAGATATGTGATGATATCCCATTGTGGTTTTAATTACAGTTTTCCTAATAACTGAACCTTTTAATTGGACCTGAAACAAGTGAGCCTGAACCGTGTATATGCCGTACGTCCATCCTCTTTGGTGAAGGGTTCATGCCTTTTGCCCATTTTCTAATTGCTTTCTTACTGTTGAGTTTTGGGTTCAGTTCAGTTCAGTTGCTCAGTTGTGTCCGACTCTGCAACCCCATGGACTGCAGCACGCCAGGCCTCCCTGTCCATCACCAACTCCCAGAGTTTACTCAAACCCATGTTCATTGAGTTGGTGATGCCATCCAACCATCTCATCCTGTCGTCCCCTTTTCCTCCTGCCCTCAATCTTTCCCAGCATCAGGGTCTTTTCAAATGAGTCAGCTCTTCACATCAGGTGGCCAAATTATTGGAGTTTCAGCTTCAACGTCAGTCCTTCCAATGAATATTCCGGATTGCTTTCTTTTAGGATGGACTGGGAGTTCTTTCTATGCTCTAGATATTAGTTCTTTGCTGTATATGCTGTATTTGTAAATATTTTCTCCCACTCTGTAGTTGGTCTTTTTATCCCTTTCAGATGATCTTTCTCAGAAATAGTTTGTAGTTTTGATAAAGTTCATTTTATCAGTTTTTTTGTATATATTTTGTGCTTTGCTGTCAAGTCTAAAAATTCTTTGTTTTAGCCCCAAATCTGGAATATTTTGTCCTTGTTTTCTGTTAACAGTTTTGTGATCTGATATTTTACGTTTAAATCTGTGATTCATCTTGCTTTAATTTTGTATAAGTTGTGGTAATTAGATGAAGATTTTTCTTTTTTTTTGTCTATGATGCCCTATTGTCCCAGCAGCATTTGTTCAAAGACTATTTTTCACTTATTTATTTATTTTTGAAAACTTTTTATTTTATATTGGAGTGTAGTCAGTTAACAATATTGTGAAGTCAGGGAATACTTTGGCTATTCAGGGTCTTGTCTCCATACAGATTTTAAGATTTTTTGTTCTAGTTCTGTGAAGAATGCCATTGATGATTTGATAGGGTTTACATTGAATCTGTAGATTGCCTTAGGGAGTATAGTCATTTTGATACTGTTGATTCTTCCAGTCCACAAAGTGTGTTTCATTTTCCCATTTCTTTGTGTCTCTGACTTCTTTCATCAGTATCTTACAGTTTTCAGAGTACACGTCTTTTGTCTCCTTAAGTAGGTTTATTCCTAAGATATTTTATTCATTTTGATGCAATGGTAAGTGAAATTGTTTCTTGAATCTCTGTCTAATCTTTTGTTGTTAGTGTATAGAAGTGCAAAAGATTTGTGTGTATTAATGTGCAGCCTGCAGCTTTACGGGCTTCGTGGATGAGTGCTGGTTTTCTGGCCATGTCTTGAGGATTTTCTGTGTAGAGGATCATGTCATATGCAGGCAGTGACAGTTCAACTTCTTTTCCAATTTGGATTCCTTTTATTTCTTTTTCTTCTCTGAATGCTGTAGCTAGGACTTCCAAAACTGTTGAATAAAAGTGGCGAGAGTGGATACCCTTGTCTTGTTTCTGGCCTTAGAAGAAATGCTTTCAGCTTTTTCCTGTTGAATATAACGTTAGCTATAGGTTTGTCGAGTATAGCATTTATTATGTTGAGGTATGTTCCCTCTATATATACTTTCTGGAGAGTTTTTATCATAAACGAGTACTAAATTTTGTCAGAACCTTTTTCTGCATCTGTTGCTCATTGGGCTTCCCTGGTGGCTCAGATGGTAAAGAATCTGCCTGCAATACAGGAGACCAAGGTTCAGTCTCTGGGTCGGGATGATCCTCTGGAGAAAGGCAACCCACTCCAGTATTCTTGTCTGGAAAATCCCATGGACAGAGGAGCCTAGAGGGCTACAGTCCATGGGGTCTCAAAGAGTCAGACATGACTGAGCAGCTTCCACTTGATTGATCATATGGCTTTTATTCTTCAATTTTTTTAATGTGTAGACACTAATTTATAAATATTAAAAAAATCCTTGCATAACTGCAATAAATCCCACTTGATCATGGTGTGTGTATAACCCTTTTAATGTATTGTTGAATATGGGTTTCGAGTATTTTGTTGAAGATTTTTGTGTCTGTGTTCATCAGTGGTATTGGCTTGTAATTTTCTTTTTGTAGTATCTTTGTCTTGTCTTGACGTCAGGGTGATGGTGGCCTCGTAGAATGAGTTTGGGGGTTTCCTTCCCGTCCAGTTTTTTGAAAGGGTTTCCAGAAGGATAGCCATTAACTCGTCTCTAAATGTTTAATATATTAGATTTTGCCTGTGAAGTCATCAGGTCCTGGACTTTTGTTTGTTGGGAATTTTTAATCACAGTTTTCAATTTCAGTGCTTGTGATTGATCTGTTCATATTTTCTGCTTCTTCCTGGTTCAGTCTTGGAATGCTGAACCTTTCTAAGAATATGTCCATTTCTTCCATGTTGTGCATTTTATTACATACAGTCGCCTGCATACAGTCGCCTGTAGTGGTCTCTTATGATCCTTTGTATTTCTGTGATGTCAGTTGTAGCTTCTCCTTTTTCATTTCTAATTTTATTGATTTGAGTCCTCTCCCTTTTTTTTCTTGATGAGTCTGACTAGAGGTTTATCAATTTTGTTTATCTTTTCAAAGAACCAGCTTTTAGTTTCATTGATCTTTGCTGTTGTTTTCTTTGTCTCTATTCCAATTATTTTCTATCTGATCATTGTGATTTCTTTCCTTTCTACTATCTTTGAGGATTTTTTTTGGTTTTGAGTTTTGTTTGTTCTTTCTCTAGTTGCTTTGGGTATCAGGTTAGGTTGCTTAATTGAGGTTTTTTTCTTGTTTCCTGAGGTAAGACTTCCATAAACTTTCCTCCTAGAACTGCTTTTGCTGTATTTCATAGATTTTGGATTGTTGTGCTTTCATTTTCATTTGTCTCTAGATATTTATTTTCTCTTTGGTTTTTTTCAATGATCCATTGGTTGTTTAGTAGCATGTTGTTTAGCCTCCAACTGTTTGTTTTTTTATAGTTTTTTTCTTGTAATTTATTTCCAATCTCATAGCACGATGGTAAAAGAAGCTTGGTATTGTCTCAGTTTTCTTAAACTGACCGAGGCTTGCCTTGTGGCCCAGCACGTGGTCAGTCCTAGAGAATGTGCCGTGTGCACCTGAGAAGAAGGCGTATTCTGCTGCTTTTGGATGCAGTGCTCTATAAATATCAGTTAAGTCCATCTGATCTAATGTGTCACTTAAGGCCTTTGTTTCCTTGTTAACTTTCTGTGGGGTGTTAAAAGTCCACCACTCTTATGTGTTCCTGTCAGTTTCTCCCTTTATGACTCTTGTGCTGTGCCTAGTCACTCAGTCGTGTCTGACTCTTTGTGACCCCGTGAACAGGAGCCCGCCCAGCTCCTCTGTCCATGGGATTCTCCAGGCAAGAATACTGAAGTGGGCTGCCATTTATTTCCTTCTCCGTGGCTCTTAGTATTGGCCTTACATATTGAGGTGCTTCTGCATTGGGTGCATATATATTTACAGTTGTTCTTGCATTTACAGTGTCTTCTTGGATTGATCCGTTGATCATTATGTATTGTCATCCTTTGTCTCTTATGTGCTCTGGGTGCTAAGTCGCTTCATAGTCTTGACTCTGCGACTCCATGGATTGCAGCCCGCCAGACTCCTCTGTCCATGGGATTCTCCAGGCAAGAACGCAGGAGTGGATTGCCATGCCCTCCTCCAAGGAATCTTCCCAACTCAGGGATCAAACCTGTGTCTCCTGTGTCTCTTGCATTGGCAGGCGGGTTCTTTAACACTAGTGCCACCTGGGAACTTATCACAGTGTTTATTTTAAAATCTGTTTGTCTGATACGAGTATTGCTATTCCAGCTGTCTTTTGCATTTCCATTTTCATGGAATACCTTCTTCCATCCCCCAGGATCTTTATTAAATGTTGTTCGGGAGCATAGCACAGCGAGTAGAATTCCTTGTGTTTCTCGGCTTAGAATGGGTTAGGGAGTCTTAAAAGGGCCAAATAAAACTATCAGAGCAGTGCTTTACCTGCAGTAACTTTTTTTTTTTTTTGCAGTAACTTTTAAATCATCTTCTTGATCTATTTTTGATCTTGTTCTTTTTTCAATGTCACTGTGGTACAGATAAGTATGAGATGGTTTGTATGTTAAAACTTCATAGTTTATTGCTATATGATGATGAAACGCTTGACTTCCAAACACTAGCATTTAGTTTGTAATTAGGGTGATGATAATGCTCTGGTTTTCTGGAGACAGGGCCAGTTTACTCCTGTTTTTCAGCATCTTACACAGGTTGTCTCTGTCTCTCCCTTTTCACTTTCAAATGTCTTCTTTTAGGCATTAAATAATTATGGTCCTAGTTATAGATAAGGCATGCTTAGCTTGAAATCTTAATTGTGTGGAAAAGATCTGTTAAAGTGGGTGTCAGTGGAGTTGTTTCCACTGCGTTACACCATAGACTTGTGATTAATGAGATCATCCCACATTAGCATCAGATTTCTTATTTTAGTTATTTAAATTAATATTTATGACCATGTTATCCCAGACAAAATGTTCAGACCAGAAATGACAAATCCTTAGAAAAGCAATGAATTTCTAATTTATAGCTAAAAATGTCTCCTGCCTCTTATTAATTCATTCTACTTGCACTGTTACTTATAATACTTGGTATGCTTGGTACTTATAATACTTTGTATGCTTTTGTATTTTATACTTAATCAGACTTTATCTTAGAGCAAGGCTTTAAGTTGATATTAACATTTCTTCAGAGTCCATCTATGGAATATCATAGATTCCCAATCCTAGACTTGAACAATGGATCAGCGTCCAGACAGACCAGCTTCTAAACTGCCACAAACTTGTCTTAAGATTGAATCACTGCCAAGGGTTTGAAATATTCAGTTGTGTTTTAATAATAATTTATGTATTAAAGCTGTATGTAATGCTTTATGTGATGTTATTTTGTTTGTAAGAACTTATTTTTGAAGATTAGGATCTTATTTTTAGGTTGCCTTTTTTTGAAATGTTCTTTCAATGCAATGTTGGCTTCTTTGACAGTTGCTAAGGAGAAATGTGTGAACTGTTGGATCAGTGTATCTACAGAGCTATTGTAGTGTTATGCTTCGTTTTCTTTTAGAAAGTAGGAAACTTGTTAAACAACTATTTGGTTTTTCCCCACAGACAGTTGTTATGATCTTCTGAAAGTGTGATTTCCTCCTTTCTCTCTTTTTGCCGCATTTCATGGCATGTGGACTTTCTCCAACCAGGGACTGAACCCGTGCCTTCTGCGCCGGAAGCATGGAGTCTTACCCATTGCCAGGGAAGTCTGAAAGTAAAGTATATGGTTTTAGATACTGTGAATCTGTTGTTTTCCGTTTAGCCAAATATCTGCTTAAATTGTTCATGTCCTAAAGAAGAGTTCATCCTGACAGTTCTCTCATTCGTGGGTGTTGATGTATGCACACACGCTATCAAGACTTAATGCTTTGCTAAAACTGGCTGCAGACCAGGTGATTTTAGAATCTGCACTTCAGAGATAAAGAAACCTGCAAGCTCTCCCCTGTGCCAAAAATACCACATACAGTGTTTACAAATGTCTAGAATTTTGCACTGCCATAGGGTACCTGAGGTTACTTTACTGGAATTGTCCGCATCTGTGATTAGCTGAGTTGCAGTTTAGCATATGAGGAGAAATATTGGAGACTCTAAAGCTAAACTGGAAATGGAAATTATCTGCGGTGGTGGTTCAGGTGACCCCCCAGACCTAATCTGGAAACAGTTTTTTCCAGATGGCCTTGAGATACTCTTTTTGTTGATAGAGCTTTCCTTGCTGGCCATTGCTATATTCTTTCTTTAGCAACCAGATCTCTTTTTCTTCTGTGGGAAAATGTCCTATTAGTATTTTGAGATCTTTTAATGCAATGAATGTGCAATCCCAAATAATGCCACTGTTGGTGAATGTGGTATTGTTAAAATATTATAATAAGCTTACACTTGGGGTTTCCTGTACTTCTCTCAAGAGCCTTTTGAATGACTGGAATGTCACAGAGAAAGAAGTGTTCAGAAAGAGGTAGTTAGTATTTCTGGGAAGCTTACCTGAAATCCAGGATGCTGCTTCTGCAGGTTGTTCTTCACTGGGGATCTTTATTAAATGTCATCTTGGAGGATAGCCCAGCAGGTAGAACTGCTTATTTCTTGGGGCAGGATGGGTCAAGAATCCTAAAAGGGGCCAGATGGTGCTGTCAGAGCAATTCCTTTCTCAGTTGCTGTAGTTTGAAAAATACTTGTAGTTGCTGTAGTTTGATAAATACTTTATTGAAAATTAATACTTAAAACATTTTATCAGAATATCTGATTTCTTATCCCAAGGCTTTTTTTTGTTTTTGTTTTTAAACAGTAAAAACTTTGTTGTCAGACATTTCCCATTCCTGTTGTTCTTTTTGCTTGGAATTCAAAGTTATTATCTACTTCTGGATATTGCTTTTATATTGAAGGCCTTTCTGTATCACCCCTTGGACGGTTGTAACTCCAGTGTCTTTAGATAATATTCCTCTTTTCCAGTCAGTCCTGGGGAATGTTTCTCCTGCAGAATTAGGTGGTGGAGTCTAGCAATAAGAAGCAAAGACATGACATCAGAGCTACTGTCTATTAAAAACAACTGTAGATGAAGATTTGTGTGTATGAACTGTTTATTTCATCAGTGTGTTGGAGTGTAGGAGATTTGTGTATGTGAGCTGTTTATTTCATTGTGTGTTGCAGTGTAGGTGATTAACAGTGTTGTGTTGGTTTCAGGTGTGCAGCAAAGCGATTCAGTTATACCTATACATGTATCTGTTCTTTTTCAAAGTCGTTTCCCACTTAGGTTGTTAGATAATATTGAGCAGAGTTCATTTTATTTTGCTTTAACTTTTTAGATAATATAAAGTATATTGGAGTATAGCCGATTAGCAATGTTGTGACAGTTTCAGGTGCACAGCCATACATATACAGGTGTCCGTCCTTCCCCGAAGTCCCCTCCCATACAGACTGCCACCCAGTACTGAGCAGAGTTCTCTGTGCTGCAGAGTAGGTTGTCCATTTTAAATATAGAACTGTGTACATTGTCCCCCTATTCAGTTTGCCTCATTTTTTTCTTTTTCATAAAGAATCAAAATGCCTCATTTAGTTTTTTCTTTTCCTCTTGAGAAAGTTACAGAAAATGTTTTTTAAAGGAGTGCAGTGTTTCTGGCCTCCTCATCACCTAGCAAGGCAGCCTCTTAAACAGGACTCTTCTAGTCTATAGCCAGGCCCTGTTAAGTGCTTCTTGGATAGAGATAAGGAATAAACTTATTCTACCATCATGAGTCCTAATCTTGACCTTCTTAAGCCTCAGTTTTTCTCATCTGTAAAATGAGTTCACATACTACTCTTTCTACCTCATAGTTTGTTGGGGGGATTAAGTGTGGGAGGTAATAGAACCTCTGGTTGCCTTGAATAAGATACTAGACGTTGTTAAGCTTTTGGTAGACCACGCTCTGGGGTATATATTCAGAATGCCTCGTCTCCTAGAAGCTGAGCTCCCCTTTGTGCCTGCCTAGCAGAGCCTACGTTGCTTCCTTTTACCCATGCCTCTAGCTTATGTATCCTTTGCTTCACATGATCTCTTGTCTAGAAGAGTTCAGGCCCTAGGTTCTGAGAGAACTGTGTATATAAATTTGGATAGTAGCTACAACTGCCTTGCTATGGTCTTGATATAAAAAATTCTGTCTTACGTGCACTTGAATAGGTGGCATAAAATGCAATCAGTGTATAGAAATCATGCAGATTTCCAAATAACATCTAATTAGGTAGTCATAATTAATAATAGTAGCAAATACGGTGGGAAAAAAAAACCAACTTTGAAACCAGCCCAGAACTTGAGGAAAGGAGATGTGTTCATGAGCTCTTGCCTGATCTTTATAAGCATTACTAAGTTGGTAGCTCTGTATCTTTTTGCACTATGTGTTTGGTTTTGTTGTGCTTTTTTGTGTATTAAATAATTTTCATTTTGTCATTTTGTGGTGTCATTATTGGGGAAATACAGAATTGTTTTTGTATACAGCAAGATCTTGTTTTCTGCCTTTGAATTTGTGTCAGACCACAAATTTGGTCTGATGGGAATGAATGAAGAGAGTAGCTTTTACAATAGAAGATATTGTACTTAAAAACAACTTTTAACCCACCCCCACCCCCAATCATACACACAATTAACTATTAATAGAGTAAGTGTTATATTTCACTTTTAGGTTCCCAGTCTCGAAGGAAACCTCAAAATTTGCGGAAAATTTTTTATTAGCCTTCCCTGGTGACTCAGATGGTAAAGAATCTGTCTGCAATGTGGGAGACCTGGGTTCAGTCCCTGGGTAGGAAGATTCTCTGGAGAAGGAAATGGCAACCCACTCCAGTATTCTTGCCTGGAAAATCCCATGGATGGAGGAGCCTGGCGGCCTATTTCAATTTCAGGTTCCTAATCTTGAAGGAAACCTCAGAATTTGCAGAGTATTTTTTATTAATAACTTGAGCTAAGGCAGTGAGTTGTGGAGGTTCCCCGTAGAGCCCTTGAGAATTAGAGCTCATAGCGCACCTGCATGTCCAGAGTGGTTTAAGGCAAGCCTTCTTCCGGTCCCAAGACTGCCCGACTCTTCGGAACCCATGAGTACGTCAACCTGTCTACCACCCTCTGCTACTGATGTAGAGATTTCAGGATTGCCATTGAGTTTATAAAGGGGCGCCAAGTGCAGGATTCTATTTCATTGTGGTTTTGAATTGAGGCTTGTGTGAGAGGTACTGAGGGCTTGTCACAAAGTATGCACTGATCACTTGTATGCTGAGCATGTGCTGGGGTCTCTAGCAGGGATCCTAAACTTTTGGGGATTTAGCCCTCCTTGAAAAGCTACTAAAACTTATGAAATCTCATGTTAAAAGTACATTTCACATTTACTTCCAGGAGCTTCATTGAAACTAGTCTGTGACCCTCCAGGTTCTGTTCTTTGGAGGGATGTCAGAGAAAAGTGAAACGTGTCCATTAAGAGTTTGGCTAGCTCACATCCAAGGCCGTTAAGGTGGATAAACCTGGTCAGCTGTCCCGAGCTGACAGCTGTCACGTAGTTGCCACAGATTGGCACTTGTACGACTTCTGGGAGCACAAATGATATGCCCTAGAGATAGTAGACGCTTGTATGAGGAGCACCTGGGGGGCGGGGTGGGGGCGACGCTGGAAATAGGGATGGCATCTTAAAAAGGAGAGCAGGGTACTTCCCTAGTGGTCTGGTGGCTAAGACTCTGCACTCCCGAGGCTGGGGTCCAAGGGTTCACTTGCTGGTCAGGGAACTAGATCCCACGTGCCTCAACTAAGATTTTTATATGCCACAAATTAACATTTTTAAAAAAATAAAAATGAAAAGAACGTTAGAGATAAGGATGGAGCCAGCTTCTGTGTTCATACAACTATTTCCATGTTTTGTGACCTCTTTAAAAAGTTACTTTTTAATAACAACTGCATACTTTATTTGTTACCTGGATTTTGTATGCTACTCAGCTTGATTCCTGGTACTGCAGATTTGTAATCTTTCCTGAATGTAGTCTTGAGGCTAGAAAGCAAGCTGAAACCAGTAACTGAGTTAAATAGTTGTTAACAGACAAATCCCTAGTCAGTACTTGTTTGCTGGGATTTGCTTAAATCCACCCTCTAAAGGCATAACAAGTATTAGTGCTATTAGAAAAATTTCAGGTTGTTAACATGTTTGGGGGTAAAGGGATAATCTTGCTATGTACATGCCCAACCCTAAATTAATATTTTCTTTTGGCCTTTTTTTTCTCTTCAAAATAAAGGATGTAAGTGTAAATATGAACCAGAGCCTGCTTGGTACTGGGAATACCATAGTGAATAAAGAATCTCCCTCAACTTGCCTAACAGTCCAGCAGTTTAGTTAGGGACATAAGACAGTTTCCACACGGACTAAGGAAGCAGCAACGAAAGAGCTGCAGGTAAGAGAATGGCTTGTTGGAGAAACATAAGCTTGTTCCGCCTTTCTGGACCAAAGGCTGTGATTGGAGACGTGACGAGAGATGGGACTGGAGTGTTGGAGGGGCTGGGTGACAAAGCTGTGATAAGCCAAGCTAGCAAGTTTGAGCCTTACCCTGAAGGCAGTGGAGAGCTGTCAAAGGACTTTAATGAGGAGTGTAACATGATCTTATTTGCATTTTTGAAAGATCATTCTGGCTGCATTGTTGATAAGAGACTGGAGTGCTGGCTATATCAGAGACAGAGCTAGGCTGTGGTGACAGTCTGGGCTGGAATGATGATACTCCTAAGCTAATGGCCGTGAACCTGGAAAGAATAATAATAGGTAACATTTACTGAGCACTTAATATGTGCTGACCTGGCATCTGTTTTCCCATGAGGTATTTAAGACTTTGCAAAATTACTCTGTCCAAGGCAAGTAAGAATTGAAGAGCTGGCAGTTGAAACCATTGTACCTGAGACAAAAAGCCCAAAAGAAATGCATGGATTTGAGAGAAATCAACATGGAGGTGACAGCCTTCTTGAATGAGTGTGGATATGAGGGAGAGGGAGGTGTCAAGGAGGGCTTGGACAGTTGGTGGATGGTGGTGCCATTCATTGAGATAAAGACTATGGGTAAAAGTGTAGGTGCTGATGAGGTAGGAAAAGGTGAGTTGGATGTGTTGATTTTGTGCATATCAGGAGATTCAAATGGAAATAGAGCTCAGGAGAGACCTGGGCTGTAAATATCAAGTATCTGTTACGCATCTTATACTTTCTAGGTACTGGGAATACAGTGGTGAAAGTGACGAATGTGGACCCTGCTCTCATGGCTTAGGGAAACTAACTGGTTAAGCACGTACTATTCGTGCACGGAAGAATTGCGTTGGGAGAATACATGCTGCTATGAAAAATGTAGAAGAGGGGCCTTATTTAGTCGAGGGTCTAGGAACAACTACCTTGAAGAAATGAGAACCTGAGATCTAAAGGCAGGAGAGGAGTTTGAAGAGGTGGGGAAGCATGCTGCAGGTAAGAGGAGACACGCAAGGGCCAGGAAGGGCCCTGGAGGAGGGCACGGCAGCCCACTCCAGCACTCTTGCCTGGACAATCCCGTGGACGGAGGAGCCTGGCGGGCTGCAGTAGATGGGGTCACACAGAGTCGGACACAACTGAGCGACTTAACACGCATGCACGCTTGCAAGGGCCTTTAAGGTGAGGAAGCAGTGACATCTAAGAAGGCTTGCTGAAAGCTTGGAAGGAGAGTTGGCGTATAATAGAGGAGGTGGCTGGGACAAGAGTTTGAAGAGAATGGAGAAGATCTAAAACTGATACTCAAGAACAGTGGGGAGAACAGAGTAGGAAACTTTTGCAAGGCAGTTGCCTGAGAGTACTCCATCTCTGGGCATCCCAGGTGGCCCTAGTGGTAAAGAACCTGCCTGCCAATGCAGGAGACATGCTGGTTTGAGTCAGGAAGATCCCCTGGAGCAGGGTGTGGCAACCGCTCCAGTATTCTTGCACCACTGACATTTTAGGTTGGAAAATTCTTTGCTGGGCGGGGGGATGTTCTGTGTACTAGAGGATGTTGAACAGCATCTGTGGCCTCTACGCTAGATGCCCGCAGCCAGTAGCACTCCCTGCCCAACCGATTATGACAATCAAACATGTCTCCAGACATTGGCAGGTGTCGCTTAAGGAGAGAATGGCCCCAGTTGAGAACCAGGAGGTCCAGCTGCTGAGTGCTTCTGGAGGAAAGTCACGCAGCTTGCAGACTGCTCTTACTGCACATCCAGGTGCCCGACCTGGACTCACAGGTCTGCGAGTTTCCCTAACAGTTGCAGTGACGGTTCTAATCTAGAAGTCAGTAAGGGGGAGAAAGGGAAGACAGGTATGTCACTTCTCCAAGGCCGAAATACCTGACAAGATAACAGATGTCAAGTCAGCACTTACTCAGTGTTCAGGTTATCTACTCTCACTGTTGGCAGGAGGGGACAGGTCGTCACGTCCTGAGAGGTTGATGTCTCTTTGAAGTCTAGTAAGACTTCAGAGACATCCGCCTCTTCTCTCACCAGGCCTTGTGGAGGACTGCACCTCCTGCCCCCTTGAAGCAGGCTTGTCAGTGAAATGTGAGTGGGAAAGAAGCATTCTGAGCAGAAACTCGGGCCATTGCAGCGGCCAGTCTACTCCTTTCTCTCCGCACAGAGGCTAGTGCACCCCAGAATGGGGCTGCTCCATCAGCCTGCTCCAGGATTGGCGAGAACAGGGGCAGAGCTGAAGCTGTCCTGAAATGGGCAGAGAAACATTTTATTGGAAGCCAGTGAGATCTGGGAATTTGTTCAGTTCAGTTCAGTTCAATTGCTCAGTCGTGTCCGACTCTTTGCGACCCCATGAACAGCAACATGCCAGGCCTCCCTGTCCATCACCAACTCCCGCAGTTTACCCAAACTTGTGTCCATTGAGTTCATGATGCCATTTAACCATCTCATCCTCCGTCATCTGTTCTCCTCCTGCCTTCAATCTTTCCCAGCATTAGGGTCTTTTCAAATGAGTCAGCTCTTCGCATCAGGTGCCAAAGTATTAGAGTTTCAGCTTCAACATCAATCCTTCCAATGAATATTCAGGACTGATTTCCTTTAGGATGGAGTGGTTGGATCTCCTTGCAGTCCAAGGGACTCTCAAGAGTCTTCTCCAACACCACAGTTCAAAAGCATCAATTCTTTGGTGCTCAGCTTTCTTTATAGTCCAACTCTCACATCCATACATGACCACTGGAAAAACCAGAGCCTTGACTAGATGGACCTTTGTTGACCAAGTAATGTCTCTGCTTTTTAATATGCTGTCTAGGTTGGTCATAACTTTCCTTCCAATGAGTAAGTGTCTTTTAGTTTCATGGCTGCAGTCACCATCTGCAGTGATTTTGGAGCTCCAAAAAATAAAGTCAGCCACTGTTTCCCCATCTATTTGCCATGAAGTGATGGGATTGGATGCCATGATCTTTGTTTTCTGAATGTTGAGCTTTAAGCCAACTTTTTCACTCTCCTCTTTCACTTTCATCAAGAGGCTCTTTAGTTCTTCTTCACTCTCTGCCATAAGGGTGACATCATCTGCATATCTCTCTAAGGTTATTGATATTTCTCCCAGCAATCTTGATTCCAGCTTGTGCTTCCTCCATCCCAGCGTTTCTCATGATGTACTCTGCATAGAAGTTAAATAAGCAGGGTGACAATATACAGCCTTGATGTACTCCTTTTCCTATTTGGAACCAGTCTGTTGTTCCATGTCCAGTTCTAACTGTTGCTTCCTGACTTGCATACAGGTCTCTCAAGAGGTAGGTCGGGGGTATTTGTTACCACTCTGTAACTCAGTCTTAGCTGTCTGGTACAATCCCAAGCAAGGACAAGCCCCAGGCATGGCACAGGGTGAGCGGTTGAAGCGCTATGGAGGTGAAATTCGTTGATGTTTAGGTTTCAGTGGCAATCCTGTGAGGCTGGGGTGTTGGATGAGCCATTCATATGACATTGCTGTCACCCAAGATGATGGCAGGACTGTAGGAAGTCAAAGTGAATGACAGCAGGTATCTGGAAGGTCAGCAGATGATACAATAAAGGAGGAGAAAAGGGAATAATAGGTGAAAGCTTCAAAACAGCAGAGATTTTTATGTGCAGAGGGATAATGGTCTGGGTGCAGTGCAGGGGAGGCCCATCCCCCGTACTGAAGGTAGGTGAGTTGTGGGGAAATCACGACTAAGATTCCTTGAAGGAAAGCCAGGTATATTTTAAGGTAAAGAAGTGGGAGAAAGAAGAGTTTGTGGGTGCAAGCAGGGGGATATTTACCAGGAAATGGAATTACAGAGTCCTAAGTAGCTGACTTCGCAGCAGCAAGGAGTTCATAGGGGGCTTCCCAGATGGCTCAGAGGTACAGAATCTGCCTGCAGTGTAGGAGACGTGGGTTCAGTCTGAGTGAGGAAGATGCACTGGAAAAGGAAATCATAACCCACTCTGGTCTTCTTGCCTGAAAAATTCCACAGACAGAAAGGAGCCTGGTTGGCTACAGTCCATGGGGTCACAGAATTGACCACGACTTTGTAACTAAACAACAGCAAAATAGTTCATAATGGGTCAAGAGGCGGCTGCTCTGGAGCCCCTCTCCAGAGAAAGGGTAAATACATACATGAGATTTTACATGAAAACCCAAGGAATTTTTGGACCCCCCTAACACTCTCTGGGGACCCTAGGTTAAGAACCCTGTACTCATGCATGCTGTGTACATGCTATGTCGCTTCAGTTGTGTCCAACTCTTTGCGACCCTATGGACTGTAGCCCATGGGATTCTCCAGGCAAGAATACTGGAGTGGGTTGCCCTGCCCTCCTTCAGGGGATCTTCCTGACTCAGGGACTGAGCCTGCGTCTCCTGCATTGCAGGCAGATTCTTTACCGCTGAGCCGCAGGGGAAGTCCTTGTTCTCCAGCAATAGCTCTCAAAAGTTAGCAAGCATCAAAATCACCTGGAGAGCTTTGCTAGGCCTCATTCCAGAGGTTTTGACCAATGTGTGTAGATGGGCCCAAGTACCTGCGTTTCTATAAGGTTCCCAGGTGATGCTGGGCTAGGAACCCCATTCTGAGAGTCACTGCTGCTGTCTAATTATAGTAGAATGTTTTGGAAAGAAGAGGTACAGTGGGAAATTGTTGGAGGCAAGATCATGAGGAGAAGAATGAATTTTTGCTCTGTCCTACTAGCCTTCTAGATTTCAGTTAGATATTCAAATGTTTCTGCTTCCCCTGCCTCGCCCCACAGAGAACCTTTCAGGGGTGGACAAAAGAAGGGAGAGAGGAGTGAGCAACTCATTTCAGGTTTAGGGCAAGATGTGCAAAGAAAACCCTTTAGGTTAACATGTCCTTAAAGATCATTTTCTTGAACACCCTTATTTTGCAGAGGGGAAGTGATATGAACATTGCTTGGCTAATTAAAACATTTGACCTGTAGCCCCATCTTGCTTCTTCTCCCTCTGTGGCTCTTTTCCCTTCATCATTAACATTTAAAGAAAAAGTGGGAAATAAGCCATATATTCAAATCAATTTAAAGAAACATGAAACTTCTGGTGCCCGACATTGAAAACTTAATTAAACTCTAGCAAAGTACACTGGTTAAAACTGGATAAAGCTGTTACCTAAATATGGGACACAATCTGGGGGTAATTGCATCTGCATTCTTCTTGGTGTGTATGTGCGTGCACGTGTATTCAAAATGTGTAACCAGCAGGATTTCTGGAATCCTTGGCACTGAATTAGGATTGCCAGTTAGCTACTTAGCACGTGACCTTAGGCAACTCACTTAATGTCTCTGAGCTTCAGCCACTGAGCTGGAACACAGAGCGTTGAGGGACAAATGAAGTAATGTGTGTGAGGTCCTTAAGTACCTGGTAGCTCCTCTTCCTCGCTCACCTTAGGGCTGGAGGAGTGACCAGTCAAATCTGTGGCCTCTAACCAGCAGATGTAACCTTTATCTTCCACCAGAGGGCCCCAGCGCTCTATAAAGCCTAAGGGGAAGGTCCTCATTAAAACAGCACACTTGAATCTGCCCGAGGATAGCCCCCTAGGTTCAAGTCTTTAAATATTCTTCCCGGTGCTTGGAGGAATTGTTTGTAACATTCCTCAAATATCCAGGATGGCAATCTGAAGTAGGAAATTTGGAGAAAATGGTATTCTAACTCCACACCAGGCACAAAGAGGATTATGTTTCTGTTTTTTTTTTCCTCTTTTTTTTTTTTTTGGTCCTTTTCTACCGTTCATTCTCCATCCTCAGGTTTTCTGTAACCTA